>NC_057795.1:399940507-400277444 GCF_018294505.1 Triticum aestivum | reverse complement strand
ACCGTCCCACACTTGGCCCACGCAGCACTCTGGGGCCGGTGGCCCCACCCGGTGGACCCCCGGGACCATCCCGGTGGTCCCGGTACATTACCGATAGCACCCGAAACTTTTCCGGTGACCAAAACAGGACTTCCCATATATAAATCTTTACCTCCGAACCATTCCGGAACTCCTCGTGACGTCCGGGATCTCATCTGGGACTCCGAAAAACATTCGGTAACCACGTATATCTATTCCCTATAACCCTAGCGTCATAGAGCCTTAAGTGTGTAGACCCTACGGGTTCGGGAACCATGCAGACATGACCGAGACAACTTTCCGGCCAATAACCAACAGCGGGATCTGGATACCCATGTTGGCTCCCACATGTTCCATGATGATCTCATCGGATGAACCACGATGTCAAGGATTCAATCAATCCTGTATAGAAATCCCTTTGTCTAGCGATATAGTACTTGCCCGAGATTCGATCGTCGGTATCCCGATACCTTGTTCAATCTCGTTACTGGCAAGTCTCTTTACTCGTTCCGTAACACATCATCCCACGATCAACTCCTTGATCACATTGTGCACATTATGATGATGTCTTACCGAGTGGGCCCAGAGATACCTCTCCCTCACACGGAGTGACAAATCCCAGTCTCGATTCGTGCCAACCCAACAAACACTTTCGGAGATACCCGTAGTGCATCTTTATAGCCACCCAGTTACGTTGTGACGTTTGGTACACCCAAAGCATTCCTACAGTATCCGGGAGTTGCACAATCTCATGGTCTAAGGAAAAGATACTTGACATTTAGAAAAGCTTTAGCATACGAACTACACGATCTTGTGCTAGGCTTAGGATTGGGTCTTGTCCATCACATCATTCTCCTAATGATGTGATCCCGTTATCAATGACATCCAATGTCCATGGTCAGGAAACCATGACCATCTGTTGATCAACGAGCTAGTCAACTAGAGGCTCACTAGGGACATGTTGTGGTCTATGTATTCACACATGTATTGCGGTTTCCGGTCAATACAATTATAGCATGAATAATAGACAATTATCATGAACAAGGAAATACAATAATAACCATTTTATTATTGCCTCTAGGGCATATTCCTAACAGCCTCCCACTTTCACTAGAGTTAATAATCTAGTTCACATCACTATGTGATTGTAATGAATCAACACCCATGGGGTTTTATCATATCTCGCTTGTGAGAGAGGTTATTAGTCAACGGATCTGAACCTTTCAGATCCGTGTGTGCTTTGCAAATCTCTATGTCATCTCCTAGATGCAGCTACCACGCTCTATTTGGAGCTATTCCAAATAACTGTTCTACTATACGAATCCGGTTTACTACTCAGAATAATCCGGATTAGTGTCAAAGTTTGCATCGGCGTAACCCTTTACGACGAACTCTTTTACCACCTCCATAATCGAGAAAATTCCTTAGTCCACTAGTTACTAAGGATAAGTTTGACCGCTGTCCTGTGATCCATTCCTGGATCACTCTTGTACCCCTTGACTGACTCATGGCAAGGCACACTTCCGGTGCGGTACACAACATAGCATACTATAGAGCCTACGTCTGAAGCATAGGGGACGACCTTCGTCCTTTGTCTCTCTTCTGCCGTGGTCATGTCTTGAGTCTTACTCAATACTCACACCATATAACACAGCCAAGAACTCCTTCCTTGCTGATCTATTTTGAACTCCTTCAAAATCTTGTCACGGTATGTATTCATTTGAAAGTACTATTAAGCGTTTTGATCTATCATTATAGATCTTGATGCTCAATGTTCAAGTAGCTTAATCCAGGTTTTCCATTGAAAAACACTTTTCAAATAACCCTATATGATTTCCAGAAATTCTACGTCATTTCCGATCAACAATATGTCAACAACATATACTCATCAGAAATGCTATAGTGCTCCCACTCACTTCTTTGGAAATACAAGTTTCTCATAAACTTTGTATAAACCCAAAATCTTTGATCATCTCATCAAAGCGTATATTCCAACTCCGAGATGCTTACTCCAGTCCTTAGAATGATTGCTGGAGCTTTGCACACTTGTTAGCATCTTTCAGGATTGACAAAACCTTCTGGTTGTATCACATACAACCTTTCCTCAAGAATATCGTCGAGGAAACAATGTTTTGACATCCTATCTGCAAGATTTCATAAATCATGCAGTAATTGCTAATATAATTCCAACAGACTCTTAGCATCGCTACGAGTGAGAAAGTCTCATCGTAGTCAACTCCTTGAACTTGTCGGGAAACATCTTAATGACAAGTCGAGCTTTCTTAATGGTGACACTTACCATCATTGTCTGTCTTCCTTTTAAAATCCATCTGTACTCAACAGCCTTACGACCATCGAGTAGTTCTGCCAAAGTCTACACTTTGTTTTCATACATGGATCCTCTCTCGGATTTTATAGCCTCGAGCCATTCATTGGAAACCGGGCCCACCATCGCTTCTCCATAGCTCGTAGGTTCATTGTTGTCTAGCAACATGACCTCCAAGATAGGATCACGTACCGCTCTGAAGTAGTACGCATCCTTGTCGACCTACGAGGTTCAGTAGTGACTTGATCCGAAGTTTCATGATCACTATCATCATCTTCCACTTCAATTGGTGTAGGTGCCACAGGAACAACTTCATGTGCCCTGCTACACACCAGTTGAAGTGATGGTTCAACAACCTTATCAAGTCTCCACCATCCTCCCACTCAATTCTTTCGAGAGAAACTTTTCCTCGAGAAAGGACCCGATTCTAGAAACAATCCCTTTTGCTTCCGAATCTGAGACAGGAAGTATACCCAACTATTTTGGGTGTCCTATGAAGATGTATTTATCCGCTTTGGGTTCGAGCTTATCAGGATGAAACTTTTTCACATAAGCGTCGCAACCCCAAACTTTCAAGAAACGACAGCTTAGGTTTATCTAAACCATAGTTCATATGGTGTCATCTCACAGGAATTACGTGGTGCCCTATTTAAAGTGAATGCGGTTGTCTCTAATGCCTAACCCATGAACAATAGTGGTAATTCGATAAGATACATCATGGTATGCACCATATCCAATAGGGTGCAGCTATGATGTTTGGACACACCATCACACTATGGTGTTCGAGGCGGTATTAGTTGTGAAACAATTTCCACAAGGTCTTAATTGTGTACCAAACTCCTAACTCAGATATTCATCTCTATGATCATATCATAGACATTTTATCCTCTTATCACGATGATCTTCAACTTCACTCTGAAATTACTTGAACCTTTCAATAATTTAGACTTGTGTTTCATCAAGTAAATATACTCAGCATCTACTCAAGTCATCTATGAAGTAAGAACATAACAATATCCACTGCGTGCCTCGGCACTCATTGGACAGCACACATCAAAATGTATTACTTCCAACAAGTTGCTCTCTTATTCCATCTCACTGAAAACGAGGCTTTTCAGTCATCTTGCCCATGTGGTATGATTTGCATGTCTCAGGTGATTTAGAATCAAGTGAGTCCAAACGATCCATCTGCATGGAGTTTCTTCATGCGCACATACCAATAGACATGGTTCGCATGTCTCAAACTTTTCAAAAACGAGTGAGTCCAAAGATCCATCAACATGGAGCTTCTTCATGCGTTTTATACCAATATGACTCAAATGGTAGTGCCACAAGCAGGTGGTACTATCATTACTATCTTGTATCTTTTGGCATGAACATGTGTATCACTACGATCGAGATTCAATAAACCATTCTTTTAGGTGCAAGACCATTGAAGGTATTATTCAAATAAATAGAGTAACCATTATTCTCCTTAAATGAATAACCGTATTGCGATAGACATAATCCAATCATGTTTATGCTCAACGCAAACACCAAATAACAATTATTTAGGTTTAACACCAATCTCGATGGTAGACGGAGCAGGCGATGCTTGATCACATCAACCTTGGAAACACTTCCAACACACATCGTCATCTCACCTTTAGCTAGTCTCAGTTTATTTCGTAGCTCTTTTATTTTGAGTTACTAACACTTAGCAACCGAACCGGTATCTTAATACCCTGGTGCTACTAGGAGTACTAGTAAAGTACACATTTAATTCAATGTATATCCAATATACTTCTGTCAACCTTGCCAGCCTTCTCATCTACCAAGTATCTAGGGTAGTTCTGCTTCAGTGACCGTTCCCTCATTACAGAAGCACTTAGTCTTGGGTTTGGGTTCAACCCTGGATTTCTTCACTAGAGTAGCAACTGATTTGTCGTTTCATGAAGTACCCCTTCTTGCCCTTGCCCTTCTTGAAACTAGTGGTTTCACTAACCATCAAAAATTGATGCTCCTTCTTGATTTCTACTTTTGTGGTGTCAAACATCGTGAATATTTCAAGGATCATCATATCTATCGCTGATATGTTATAGTTCATCACGAAGCTCTAGTTGCTTGGTGGCAATGTCTTTGGAGAAACATCACTATCTCATCTGGAAGATTAACTCCCACTCGATTCAAGTGATTGTTGTACCCAGACAATCTGAGTACAAGCTCAACAATTGAGCTTTTCTCCCTTAGTTTGTAGGCCAAGAAGCTCGTCGGAGGTCTTATACCTCTTGACGTGGGCACGAGCCTAAAATCCCAATTTCAACTCTTGGAACATCCCCTATGTTCTGCGACGTTTCAAAATCGTCTTCGATGCCTCAATTCTAAACCGTTTAACATTACTGAACTATCACGTAGTCATAAAAACGTGTATGTCAGATGTTCGCAACATCCATAGACAACGTTCGAGGTTCAACACACCGAGCGGTGCATTAAGGACATAAGCCTTCTACGCAGCAATGAGGACAATCCTCAGTTTACGGACCCAGTCCGCATAATTGCTACTATCAACTTTCAACTAAATTTTCTCTTGGAACATATCTAAAACAGTAGAACTAAAACGCGAGCTTACGACATAATTTGCAAAGACCTTTTGACTATGTTCATGATAATTAAGTTCATCTAATGAACTCCCACTCAGATAGACATCCCTCTAGTCATCTAAGTGATACATGATCCGAGTCAACTAGGCCGTGTCCGATCATCACGTGAGACGGACTAGTCATCATCGGTGAACATCTTCATGTTGATCGCATCCACTATACGACTCATGTTCGACCTTTCGGTCTCTTGTGTTCCGAGGCCATGTCTGTACATGCTAGGCTCGTCAAGTCAACCTAAATGTTTCGCATGTGTAAATCTGGCTTACACCCGTTGTATGTGAACGTTAGAATCTATCACACCCGATCATCACGTGGTGCTTCGAAACAATGAACTTTCACAACGGTAGACAGTTAGGGGGAACACTTTCTTGAAATTATTATGAGGGATCATCTTATTTACTACCGTCGTTCTAAGCAAATAATATGCATAAACATGATAAACATCACATGCAATCATAAAGTGACATGATATGGCCAATATCATTTTGCTCCTTTTGATCTCCATCTTCGGGGCTCCATGATCATCATCGTCACCGGCATGACACCATGATCTCCATCATCATGATCTCCATCATCGTGTCTCCATGAAGTTGTCTCGCCAACTATTACTTCTACTACTATGGCTAACGGTTTAGCAATGAAGTAAAGTAATTACATGGCGTTATTCAGTGACACGTAGGTCATACAATAAATAAAGACAACTCCTATGGCTCCTGCCGGTTGTCATACTCATCACTTGCAAGTCGTGATTCCTATTACAAGAACATGATCAATCTCATACATCATATATCATTCATCACATTCTTTTTGGCCATATCACATCACATAGCATACCCTGCAAAAACAAGTTAGACGTCCTCTAATTGTTGTTTGCATGTTTTACGTGGCTGCTATGGGTTTCTAGCAAGAACGTTTCTTACCTATGCAAAAGCCACAACGT
Source organism: Triticum aestivum (assembly GCF_018294505.1). NCBI lineage: Eukaryota > Viridiplantae > Streptophyta > Magnoliopsida > Poales > Poaceae > Triticum > Triticum aestivum. The sequence goes on along the minus strand of NC_057795.1, from coordinate 400,271,521 downwards.
GATATGCCAATTGATATTTACCCTTCATAAGGACCCTTTTCATCGAATTCGATCCGACTAAAGTGGGAGAGACTGGCACCCGCTAGCCACCTTATGCAACAAGTGCATGTCCGTCGGTGGAACCTGTCTCACGTAAGTGTAAGTGTAAGGTCGGTCCGGGCCTCTTCATCCCACAATACCGTCGAAACAAGATAGGACTTGTAACGGTAAGCATATTGAACAAAATCAACGCCCACAACAACTTGTGTTCTACTCGTGCATAGAATCTACGCAATAGACCTAGCTCATGATGCCACTGTTGGGGAACGTAGCAGAAATTCAAAATTTTCTACGCATCACCAAGATCAATCTATGGAGTAATCTAGCAACGAGGGGAAGGGGAGTGCATCTACATACCCTTGTAGATCGCTAAGCGGAAGCGTTACAAGAACGCAAATGAAGGAGTCGTACTCGTAGCGATTCAGATCGCGGTTGATTCTGATCTAAGCGCCGAACAACAGCGCCTCCGCGTTCAACACACGTGCAGCCTGATGATGTCTCCCGTGCCTTGATGCAGCAAGGGGAGAGGGAGAGGTTGGGGAAGACTCCGTCCAGCAGCAGCACGACGGTGTGGTGGTGGTGGAGGAGCGTGGCACTCCAGCAGGGCTTCGCCAAGCACTGCTAGAGATGAGCAGGGAGAGGGGTAGGGCTGCGCCAAGAGGGAGATGTTCTCATGTGTATGGCTGCCCCAAACCCCCACTATATATAGGGGAAAGGGAGGGGTTGCGCCCCCACCTAGGTTTCCACCCCTAGGGGTGGGGGCCAGCCCTAGATCTCATCTAGGGGGGTGGCCAAGGGGGAGATATGGGGGCGCACCTGGGGCTGGTCCCCTCCCACACTTGGCCCACGCAGCTCTCTGGGGCCGGTGGCCCCACCTGGTGGACCCCCGGGACCCTCCCAGTGGTCTCGGTACGTTACCGATAGCACCCAAAACTTTTTCGGTGACCAAAATAGGACTGCCCATATATAAATCTTTACCTCCGTACCATTACAGAACTCCTCATGACGTCCGGGATCTCATCCGGGACTCCTAACAACATTTGGTAACCACGTATATCTATTCCCTATAACCCTAGTGTCATAGAACCTTAAGTGTGTAGACCCTACGGGTTCGGGAACCATGCAAACATGACCGAGACAACTTTCCGGCCAATAACCAACAGCGGGATCTGGATACCCATGTTGGCTCCCACATGTTCCACTATGATCTCATCGGATGAACCACGATGTCAAGGATTCAATCAATCCCGTATACAATTCCCTTTGTCTAGCGGTATAGTACTTGCCCGAGATTCGATCGTCGGTTTCCCGATACCTTGTTCAATCTCGCTTACCAGCAAGTCTCTTTACTCGTTCCGTAACACATCATCCCGCGATCAACTCCTTGATCACGTTGTGCACATTATGATGATGTCTTACCGAGTGGGCCCAGAGATACCTCTCCGTCACACAGAGTGACAAATCCCAGTCTCGATTCGTGCCAACCCAACAGACACTTTCGGAGATACCTGTAGTGCACCTTTATAGCCACCCAGTTACATTGTGACGTTTGGTACACCCAAAGCATTCCTACGGTATCCGGGAGTTGCACAATCTCATGGTCTAAGGAAAAGATACTTGACATTTAGAAAAGCTTTAGCATATGAACTACACGATCTTGTCCTAGGCTTAGGATTGGGTCTTGTCCATCACATCATTCTCCTAATGATGTGATCCCGTTATCAATGACATCCAATGTCCATGGTCAGGAAACCATGACCATCTGTTGATCAACGAGCTAGTCAACTAGAGGCTCACTAGGGACATGTTGTGGTCTATGTATTCACACATGTATTGCGGTTTTCGGTCAATACAATTATAGCATGAATAATAGACAATTATCATTAACAAGGTAATACAATAATAAGGATTTTATTATTGCCTCTAGGGCATATTTCCAACACAAAAATCAAAGAACAAAAATAAAATTGGGTTACCTCCCAACAAGCGCTATCGTTTAACGCCCCTAGCTAGGCATAAAAACATGAATAGATCTAGGTATTGCCATCTTTTGTATGCAATCCATAAGTGGATATCATAGTAGATTGATAAGGCAATTTAATTTTCTTCCTAGGAAAGTGTTCCATGCCCTTCCTTAACGGAAATTGTAATCTAATGTTTCATTCTTTCATATCAATAATTGCACCAATCGTTCGAAGGAAAGGTCTACCAAGAATAATAGGACATGTAGGATTGCAATCTATATCAAGAACAATGAAATCTACGGGCACATAATTCCTATTTGCAACAATAAGAACATCATTAATCCTTCCCATAGGTTTCTTAATGGTGGAATCCGCAAGATGCAAATTTAAAGAATAATCATCAAATTCACGGAAACCTAGCACATCACACAAAGTTTTTGGAATCGTGGAAACACTAGAACCCAAATCACACAAAGCATAACATTCATAATCTTTCATCTTAATCTTAATAGTACGTTCCCACTCATCATAAAGTTTCCTAGGGATAGAAACTTCTAGTTCAAGCTTTTCTTCAAAAGATTGCATCAAAGCATCAACGATATGTTTAGAAAAAGCATTATTTTGATTATAAGCATGAGGAGAATTTAACACGGATCGCAACAAGGAAATACAATATATCAAAGAGCAATTATAATAATTAAATTCCTTGAAATCCAAAATAGTGGGTTCATTGCTACTTAAAGTTTTGACCTCTTCAATCCCAATTTTATCAATTTTTGCATCTAGATCTAAAAACTCCAAATCATTGGGACGCCTTTTAACTAAAGTTGACTTATCTTCAGTCCCATTTTTATCAAGATTCATATTGGAAAACAAAGATTTAATAGGAGTCACATCAATCACTTTTAGATCTTAATCATTATTATGTAGAGCCTCCGGTTTGGCGGCCATCTTCTTAACTAAGGTGGCTTGTTTATCCGAAATTTGGCCTACTAAATTTTCAAGATGAGCAAACTGAGATTTCAAACCATAAAATTCCTTAGACATATCATCGAGCTCTTTATTCATGTGCCCCATAAAACTTTTTTGTTCTTTAAGCTCGTTTCTGAAGAAATTATTATGCTCAAATTGCAAAGACATAAAGGTTCTAACATTGTTTTCAGTTTCTTCCAACCTCCTAAGGTGAGGATCAACACTTTTTGGCAGAGTCATCAAAGCAAATAGGCACACCAACACACATGCACACAAGAAGCAAGCGAAAAGAGATGAACGGAAGAGGGGCGAAGAAAAGGCAAAGGTTTTCAAAAATCATTTTAGAAGTGGGGGAAAGGAAAACGAGAGGTAAATGGAAAATAATGTAATGCAAGGGAGAAGAGTTTATGATGGGTACTTGGTATGGCTTGACTTGACGAAGATCTCCCCGACAACGATGCCAGAAATCCTTCTTGCTACCTCTTGAGCTTGCGTTGGTTTTCCCTTGAAGAGAAAGGGTGATGCAGCAAAGTAGAGTAAGTATTTCCCTCACTTTTTAGAACCAAGGTATCAATCTAGTAGGAGACGATGCACAAGTCATCGAATACCTGCACAAACAATCAAGAACTTGCAACCAACACGATAAAGGGGTTGTCAATCCCTTCACGATCACTCGCAAAAGTGAGATCTGATAGAGATAAATAAATAGTAAAGTAAATATTTTCGTATTTTTGGTTTATAGATTGGAAAGTAAAGATTACAAAATAATAGATAGGAAACTAGCAAGATGTAAACGAGATTCAATAGTATGGAAAAGAGACCCGGGGGCCATAGGTTTCACTAGTGGCTTCTCTCGAGATAGCATGTATTATGGTCGGTGAACGAATTACTGCCCAGCAATTGGTAGAAAAGCGCATAATTATGATAACATCTAAGGCAGTGATCATGAACATAGGCATCACGTCCGTGTCAAGTAGGCCGACTCCTACCTGCATCTACTACTATTACTCCACACATCGACCGCTAGCCAGCATGCATCTTCAGTATTAAGTTCATAAAGAACGGAGTAATGCATTAAGCAAGATGACATGATTTAGAGGAATTAACTCAAGCAATATGATGAAAACCCCATCTTTTTATCCTCGATGGCAACAATACAATACATGCCTTGCTACCCCTACTATCACTGGGAAAGGACACTGCAAGATTGAACCCAAAGCTAAGCACTTCTCTCATGCCAAGAAAGATCAATCTAGTAGGCCAAACTAAACCGATAATTCGAAGAGACTTGCAAAGATATCAAATCATGCATATAAGAATTCAGAGAAGAACCAAATAATATTCATAGATAATCTTGATCATAAATCCACAATTCATCGGATGTCGGCAAACACACCGCAAAAGAATATTACACCGAATAGATCTCCAAGAACATCGAGGAGAACTTTGTATTGAGAATCAAAGATAGAGAGGAAGCCATCTAGCTAATAACTATGGACCCGAAGGTTTGTGGTAAACTACTCACGCTTCATCGGAGAGGTAATGGTGTTGATGTAGAAGCCCTCCGTGATCGATTCCCCCTCCGGCAGGACGCCAGAAAAGGCCCCAAGATGGGATCTCATGGGTACAGAAGGTTGCGGCGGTGGAAAAGTGGTTTCGTGGCTCCTCAATATGTTTTTAGGGTATAAGAGTATATATAGGAGAAAGAACTAGGTCGGTGGAGCTACGAGGGGCCCACGTGGGTGGGGGCGCGCCTACCCCCTGGGCGCGCCCTCCTGCCTTGTGGCCTCCTCGTTACGTCTCCAACTTAATCTCCAAGTCTTCTGGTTTGCTTTTGGTCCAAGAAAGATCATCGCGAAGGTTTCATTCCGTTTGGACTCCGTTTGGTATTCCTTTTCTGCAAAACTCTAAAATAGGCAAAAAAAACAGAAACTAGCACTGGGCCTTTGGTTAATAGGTTAGTCCCAAAAATAATATAAAAGAGCTTATTAAAGCCCATTAAACATCCAAAATAGATAATATAATAGCATGGAACTATCAAAAATTATAGATACATTCGAGACGTATCAACCGCATCTCACACAGTTGGTGATAATAAACTGTGTGTGGTCTACTTGATTTTTCATCTTGATTTGAATTACATAATGGGGTCACACCTGCAAAGGATGGTGTTTGAATTGCTAGAACTTTTATCTGCAGTGAACATGCAACTATAGGTGTGTCGTCAAAAAAATTGGAATTATTCAGGATTCGTTTGGACATTGTTATACAGTAACTTGGTTTTCTAGGCACTTCAGGTGCACAATTCAAAATTAAACTACATGCAGATGCTCCGGTGCACCAAAATGGGTTGTAAAATGATATATGTGTACATGGGTTGATGCTTATGTCCCATTCAAGAAATGGGGATGAATTTCAAACACCACGACACCGTGGCTCTCCGGCAAATGTTGAGGTGCTTTCTTTTGTAATTCTAGTAAATACAAAACTCATCTGAAATTCATGAACCTTGGCATGCTATCATGGAATGACATCAACATGCTGGGGTAAAAATATTGTCCCATTTGGGGCAGGTTATGGTATAAGCTTCTTGTAAACTGGAGCTTCTCTCACAATAAGCCTGATGGTTTCGGTAGGGAACGTGCCACCTTGGGGGACGAAATGATATCTGTTGCCTCTTCTTACTTTCAAAATTTTTCTCATGTCAACATAGAACAACATGAGCGTTGTGCATTTTTTTGGGATTTTTTGGGGTTCGCATGGACATTTTTATACATTAACTGAGTTTTCTATGCATTCATGTGCATAATTCAAATTTGAACTACATGTACATGCTCCAGTGCATATAAATGGGTTGAAACAAATCAAATGTGTCTCCTTGGTTGCAAGCTTAGGTCCCATGCAAGAAATGGGTAAGAATGTCAAACACCTTTGCCACCGTCGTTCGGCCGCAAACATTGAGATACATGGTTTTAAAATTCTAGTAAACCGAAAACTTATCTGAAATTCATGAAACTTGACATGCTATCATGGAATGACATCAACATGAAGTGGTAAAAATATTGTCCCATTTGGGGCAGATTGGGGTATAAGCTTCTCACAAACCAGAGCTTCTCGCAACAAGCCTCATGGTTACGGTAGGGAACGTTTCACCTTTCTAGACGAAATGATATCCATTGCTTCTTCAGTTCTTCTTGATTTCAACTTTTTCTCTAGTGTTAACATAAAACAACGGGAGTGTTGGTTAAATTTTGGAATTTTTCGGGGTTCGTTTGGACATTTTTATGCATTAATTGAGTTTTCCATGCATTTATGTGCATAATTCAAATTTGAACTATATGCACATGCCCTAATGCATATAAATTGGTTTAAAATTCAAATCTGTATCCTTGGTTGCATGCTTAGCTCCCATGCAAGAAATGAGAACGAATGTCAAACACCTTTGCCACCGTCGCTCGGCCGCTAACATTGAGATACAGGTTTTAAAATTCTAGTAAATTGAAAACTCGTCTGAAATTCATGAAACTTGACATGCTATCATGGAACGACATCAACATGCAGTGGTAAAAATATTGTCCCATTTGGGGCACGTTGGGGTATAAGCTTCTCACAAACCAGAGCTTCTCGCAACAAGCCTCATGGTTACGGTAGTGAACGTTTCACCTTTCTGGACGAAATAATATCCATTGCCTCTTCTTGATTTGAATTTTTTTCTCTAGTGTCAACATAGAACAACAGGAGTGTTGTGTTAAATTTTGGAATTTTTCGTGGTTCGTTTGGACATTTTTATGCATTAATTGAGTTTTCAATGCATTTATGTGCATAATTCAAATTTGAACTACATGCACATGCCCTAATGCATATAAATTGTTTTAAAATTCAAATTTTTGTCCTTGGTTGCATGCTTAGGTCCCATGCAAGAAATGGGAATGAATGTCAAACACCTTTGCCATCGTCGCTTGGCCGCTAACATTGAGATACTGGTTTTAAAATTCTAGTAAATCGAAAACTCGTCTAAAATTCATGAAACTTGACATGCTATCATGGAGCAAGATCAACATGAAGTGTTAAAAATATTGTCCCATTTGAGGCACGTTGGGGTATAAGCTTCTCACAAACCAGAGCTTCTCGCAACAAGCCTCATGGTTACAGTAGCGAACGTTTCACCTTTCTGGACGAAATGTTATCCATTGCCTCTTCTTGATTTCAATTTTTTTCTCTAGTGTCAACATAGAACAATAGGAGTGTTGTGTTAAATTTTGGAATTTTTCGGGGTTCTTTCGGACATTTTTATGCATTAATTGAGTTTTCAATGCATTTATGTGCATAATTCAAATTTGAACTACATGCACATGCCCTAATGCATATAAATTGGTTGAAAATTCAAATATGTGTCCTTGGTTGCATGATTAGGTCCCATGCAAGAAATGGGGATAAATCTCAAACACCTTTGCCACTGTCGCTCGGCCGCTAACTTTGAGATACATGGTTTTAAAATTCTAGTAAATCGAAAACTCGTCTGAAATTCATGAAACTTGACATGCTATCATGGAGCGGCATCAACATGACATGGTAATTTTTTTCCAATTTGGGGCGGGTTTGGGTATAAGCTTCTCACAAACCAGATCTTCTCACAACAAGTCTGATGGTTTCGGTAGGGAACGTTTCACCTCTCTGGACGAAACGATAGCCGTTGCCTCTTCTTGATTTAATTTTTTCTCTAGTGTTGACATAGAACAACAAGAGTGTGGTGTTAAAATTTGGAATTTTTTGGGGTTCGTTTGGACATTTTTATGCATTAATTGAGTTCTCAATGCATTTATGTGCATAATTCAAATTTGAACTACATGCACATGCTCTAATGCATATAAATTGATTGAAAATTCAAACTTGTGTCCTTGGTTGCACGCTTAGGTCCCATGCAAGAAATGAGAATGAATGTCAAACACCTTGCCACCGTCACTCGGCCGCAAACATTAAGATACCTGGTTTTTAAATTCTAGTAAATCCAAAACTCGTCTGAAATTCATGAAACATGGCATGCTATCATGGAGCGGCATCAACATGCCATGGTAAAAAATGTGTCCCATCTGGGGCAGGTTTGGGTATAAGCTTCTCACAAACCAGAGCTTCTCACAACAAGCCTGATGGTTTCGGTAGGGAACGTGCCACCTTTGGGGACGAAATGATATCTATTGTCTATTATTGCTTTCAAAAATTCTAGTGTCAACATAGAACAACAGGAGTGTTGTGTTAAAATTTGGAATTTTTTGGGGTTCGTTCGGACAATTTTTACATTAACTGGGTTTTCTAGGCATTTTATGTGCATAATTCAAATTTAAACTACATGCACATGCTCCAGTGCATATAAATTGGTTGAAAAATCAAATTTGTGTCCTTGGGTGCATACTTAGGTCCCATGCAAGAAATGATAATGAATTTCAAACACTAGGGCATTGTTGATTGCTGGCAAAATGTTGAGATACTTTGTTTTTAAATTCTAGTAAATCCAAAACTCATCTGGAATTCATGAAACTTGGCATGCTATCATGGAATGGCACCCGACATGTTGTGGTATTTTTCGTGTCCATTTTGAGATAAGGCGCACTCGAATAACAGTCAACAAAGGCATTTTGAAACAAATAGCTGCCACTCTAACATCGCAAACATTTTAGATAGAACACATGTATGTAAACTGATAGCTTCCCCACTAAGCCAAGGAAATATGTGCCAAGAAGGATTTGTGCAGGTCTTCATCGCAAACGTTTTAGATAGAACACCTGTATGCAAAGTGAGAGCTATGGTCTTCCGCAGTAAGCCAAGGAAAATTCGTTGTGCAGGATTTGTGCATCTGTTCAACGCAAATGGTTCAGATTGAATAAGGTATGCAAAGCGAGACTTTGGCGTTAAGCCAAGAGAAAATTTGGCAAGCAGGAATTGTACCTCCCTTCAACACAAACAGTTTTTTCGGATGACCCGTGTGCAACCACGTACAGACAATTTCGTAAGATTTGCATCTACCATATTGGGTATATTGCCATTTATCAAACTGGAAAGATTGATATTTGTTGATCTAGTAACATTGTCATTTGTTAATCCTTGTAACACTGCGATTTGTCAAAATATGCAGCTAAAAATCACTAGCACTATCTAATTTTTGCAACTAAAATTCAGTAATTAAGCATAGATTTCATTCATAGATTAAGCAGTCATTCTTAATTTATACAAATAGTTCAACTCGGTAGCTGAACCGACCAAACTTTTCCCCAATTGTTGCCAACCACGTACTGAAATAGCTAGTTCAACTATATATACTAGCTAATTTTAAGTATGTTCTACAGTTCCACCACATCTATAATCGGATGAACTGAACAAAATAGCCCCTAAATACTACTACTACTATGGAGGGGCTTTGTACTACTTCTGGCAGCCTCTCCTCTGCCGAGCGCGCTCAGTAGAGGAAGAGGAGGAGGAGCCTACCGACGAGCTGGACAACTGCAATACGGTGCATGTCGCTGCTGCACCTTCAGCGACGCTCACCTCGAACGCCCTCTGCCGCTCTAGACGATCCATCTCTAAGCGGGCGAACTTCTCGTAGATCTCCTGATTCCTCGCCTCTGCGTCGGCGTGTGCCGCGGCCACGGCGGCGTTAAGGCTCTTTGCATGCTCAACGAGGCGCACCTCATCCTCCCGCAGGAACTCGATGTAGCACGCAAGGTCGCTGCCACACGTGCGGGCCTCCACCTCCGCCTCCCTCCTTCGGGTGGCAGTGGTGGAGCAGGTGATGATGTCACGCCCAATATGCGATACTATCCTAAAGAGACTCGAAGGTCCCACCAAGGATAGAACCGCATATTGAGACGCTTTTGCAAGGTGGATATCATTACATCAACATTACATAATAGATGGGGATACATACCAGAGGCATACAATGCCACAAGAATACATCAATACAACATACATAGGATCAACATCCGACTACGGATGAAACACAAACAGAAACTCAAACGACATCCACCCTGCTAGCCCAGGTTGCCGACCTGGAACCTATCCCCTGATCGAAGAAGAAGCAGAAGAAGAACTCCAAGACAAGCAAACAACGCTCTCACGTCGTGATCTTCGCATAACCTGTACCTGCAACTGTTCTTCAGTAATCTGTGAGCCACGAGGACTCAGCAATCCCATTACCATGGGTATCAAGAGTAGCAAAGCTTAATGGGTAAGGAAGGGGTAAAGTGGTGAGGTTGCAGCAGCGACTAAGCATATATGGTGGCTAGCATCTGCAAATAAGAGCGAGAAGAGAAGCAAACGGAACGGTCGAGAAGCTAGAAGTGACCAAGAAGTGATCCTGAACTCCTACTTACGTCAAACATAACCCAAAACCATGTTCACTTCCCGGACTCAGCCGAAAAGAGACCATCACGACTACACACACGGTTGATGCATTTTATTTCGGATCTGGTGTCAAGTTCTCTACAACCGGATATTAACAAATTCCCATATGCCGCATAACCGCAGGCACGGCTTTCGAAAGTTTAAACCATGCAGGGGTGTCCCAACTTGGCCCATCACAAGCTCTCACGGTCAATGAAGGATATTCCTTCTCCCAGGAAGACCTGATCAGACTCGGAATCCCGGTTACAAGACATTTCGACAATGGTAAAACAAGACCAGAAAGCCGCCCGATGTGCCGACAAATCCCGATAGGAGTTGCACGTACCTCGTTCTCAGGGCACACCAGATAAGTCAAGCTATGAGTAAAACCAGACCTCAAGTTTCCCCGAGGTGGCCCCGCAGGCTGCTCGGTTCGGACCAACACTCGAAGGAGCACTGGCCCGGGTGGGGGGGAGGCGTTAAAATAAAGACGACCCTTGAGTCTGCAGAACCCAACGGAAAAAGGCTTAGGTGGCAAATGTTAAAACCAAGGTTGGGCCTTGCTGGAGGAGTTTTATTCAAAGCAAACTGTCAAGGGGGTCCCATAAATCACCCAATCGTGTAAGGAATGCAAAATCAAAAAACATAACACCGGTATGATGGAAACTAGGGGCGGCAAGAGTGGAACAAAACACCAGGCATAAGGCCGAGCCTTCCACCCTTTACCAAGTATATAGATGCATTAATTAAATAAGAGATATTGTGATATCCCAACATAATCATGTCCACCATGGAGCAATCTTCAACTTCACCTGCAACTAACGATGCTATAAGAGGGGCTGAGCAAAGCGGTAACATAGCCAAGCAGCGGTTTGCTAGGAAGGGTGAAAAGGTTAGAGGCTGACATGGCAATTGGGAGGCTTGAAGAGTAAATGATAGGTAGCGTAGCATAGCGATAGAACGAAACAACTAGCATAGCAATGATAGTAGTGAGATCCAGGGTAGCGGTCATCTTGCCTGAAATCCCGCAAGGAAGAAGAATGAGTCCATGAAGAAGATGAAGGCACGAAGACGAACCAAGCGTAGACGAACGAATCCTCACGATCGCAACGAAACAGGAACTAACGAGAAGGAGCACAACCGGAAAGAAGCAAACAACAAGGTAAACACACAACACATAGACAAGACATGATGCGCAACCAATCATGATGCATGACAAAGCTAGATGAGGCTACTCGTGGGAAGAGATGATGCATACAAGAGCAACACATCAAAGCAAGTTTAAATGAGGCCGAAAACAACATATAACAAATCCGGTAAGTCCTCATATGCAAATTTCGAAATTGGTCCAGATCTGAATAAACCTTATGTTCAAGTTGTTAAACAGCAAGTTAAGATGCACAAAGATGATCTATGTGAAATTCTAGTCAAGTTACATATAAAGTTTATTTGGTTCAGAGCTACGGCCTAGAAGATATGAGCAAAACATGTTAAACATGGCATTGCTGCAAAATACATACAAACATCAAGCAAACACTCTCAAAACATGGATGCAAAATAATAATATGAAACTACATGCAATTCTAAGCAAGTTTCATATAGATCACACTCAAAACGGAGCAACGGTTCAACACACACACATGAAACAAATTTAAAGGACAAGTTGTCCAAAACAACAACTAGGCATATTGCAAGCATCAAAACAACATGCCACAGCACCTTAACATGAAAAAAAAGGCATGGACATTATTTACACGTAAAGCATGCCAAAACATGAACACTGAGTTATCTCCAGAAATCACTAGAACATGCTCAAAAACACATGGCAAGATTGCATATAATAACAGTTTACAGACTTGGCAGAAATAACATCAGGTTGCAATGTTTAGAGCTATCAAACAACATGCTACATGAAGCTATCATGGCAAGCAAAGAAATGGCATGCTAATACTAAAGACAAAGAACAAAACTCCATTACTGAACTAATTCCACAGATCAACAGAAAATATGGTAGCATCCGTGCAAACATGGCAAACGATATGACAGATTCAGAATAACAGTACATGACAGGAACAACGATAACTAGGCATGTTGGTGAGCTTGTACCACTCACCACAGAGCAATACATGGCATGAAAAGGTGACCAGCAGTAAGAATACACATTTAAGAAGCTAATCATGGCAAGATAAAGTTCATGGGGTGCATGGATCACTAGCAAAACACATAGCAAAACTGAACTTCATGTTAACAGGCTGACAGCAACATTATTTAGCAATTTGCGAGCAAGATAACAACAGGCTATAGCAGGCTATAAATGCAACCAGGGGCATGGATGGATAGAGAATGACATGTATAACAAAAGATCTTTAGTGAACATCTCCATATTATGCATAGAATGACATGTAGCAGCAGGTTTACATAGCATCATGATATAGCAGATTCAGCCTAGCAAAACAGTAACAGCAAGTACCCTAATTCACGAGCTCGATGCACTCACTAAAAGACTCACAAAAATACATGGGTGGCACCACTGTAAAGATAGCATGATTTAGCTCAAAACTCATGTAGACATCAAGCTCATAGGATGCACACACAAAATGCAATGAAAAAGACAAATCACCAAGTTCTGTTAACAGACAGCAGTTAACATCATATAGCACTTTTACAACGATGATTAGGGCATCAAGATGGATTCAAACAAGCATGGCACAATGGAATGAAATGAATAGCATCTCTCAATTAACATTTTTATATATTATATGCACAAATCAGAGTAGCACACACAAAGTTAAGGCATGATGACCATGGGCATAGAATGTAAAATATCAGGGACTTAGTCGATTTCCGAAAGAAAAAAAACAGATGAGCGTAAAATACTATTCGATGCACAGGGCACTGGATAGAGGCAAGGCTCACCATGGGTTTCGGCTCAGGTCGCAGCGGAGACCAAGAGGGCTAGGCGGGCCGAGGGAGATGGGCCGGGGAGGTCGAGGCCCACGCGGCCACGCGCGGTCAACGGGGAGGGGATCGGGCTCCTCCCGACCAATCTGGAAGGCGGCGGCGGCGGCCAGCGAACGATGGCGGCCGGGGTCAGACGCCGGCGGGCAGGAACTGGAGGGAGGAGGCGGATCTGGCCGGGGACCTCCTGATCCAGGGAAGGCCAGTCCATTTCCAACGACGACGAGGTCAGCCGGCGACGAGCGGATCTCCAAGGGCGGCGAGGAGCGGTGGAGGAGCTCGGGCGGAGGAGCTCGGGCCAGGCGGCGCGCGGGGCGGCATGCGGGAGGCGGCGGTGGTGCACGAGAGCGGCGGAGGAGATCCGCGGGAGGTGCTGCGGCGCAAGGGGAACGCGGGGCGGGCGCGGTGGTGCGCGAGGAAGAGGAAGGCTAGGGTTAGACCGAGAATTTCGGGGGAGGAGGAGTTTATATAGGCATAGGGAGCTAGGAGAGTCCAAATGAGGAGCGGTTTTCGGCCATGCGATCGTGATCGAATGACCGAGAGTATGGAGGGGGTTTGGATGGGTTATTGGGCCCCTTTGGAGAGGTGTTGGGCTGCAACATAAAGAGGGCTTTACGGTTCCCCGGTTAACCGTTGGAGTATCAAACAGACTCCAAATGGCACGAAACTTGATAGGCGGTCTACCGGTGGTGTACCAAGGCCGCTTGACAAATCTCAGTCCATTCCGAGAATGTTTAACACCCGCTCACAACAAGAGACAAGAGGGGAACACCGGAGGACATAGGAGTGTCGGATTGCAAAACGGACAACGGGAAAAATGCTTGGATGCATGAGACGAACATGTATCCAATGCAATGCACATGATGACAAGGTAGAATGCAACACGCAAGCAAATGACATGGCAACAACGATGAATAACTGGGAGACACCTGGCGCATCGAATCCGGGGCGTTACAGATGACCCCGATGGTCGACGGTGGGCTGGCGGCCATGGCGGCCGATGATGGGGTGGCGACCACGGCCACCACCTCCGGCCTTCGGCCGCGGTGGCGGAGTGGGTGATGGCCACGGTGGCCGGGAGTGGGGTGGCGGCCATGATGGTCACCTCCCGTGCACCTTCGGGCTGCAACGGCACAGCGGGTGATGGCCCTGGCTTTCAACAGTGTTGTGGCGACAACGGCGGCCGACAACAGCTGCCGATGGGCACCGGCGGCCGAGCGTGTGGTGGGTGTTCCGTGCACACCTAATAGGGAGGCCACGCGCACTACACTATGCCAGGGACTGCACCGCCGCCGCGGTGTAGCCCCCAGCAGGAGCTGTGCTCTGATGACGGTGGAGTGGCTGAGCGACGATGATGGATCGGTGCCATTGCCGATTGTGGGAGAAGCAGACGAGATAAGCTACAGGGAGGGAGGGGAAAATGCGACACGGGACTCACCGGCCATGAGGGTTTATATAGTAGGCTGGTAAGCATTGGGATTTTGGTGGATTTCATCGAGTCGGGCGGGAAGCTTGCGCAGAAACCTGCGTGGTTGCGCGGGAATGGGCTCATCAGTGTTTGGCCAAAAGAACGCCCTCGCGCGCTACTCAAGCTTGCGCTCGAACCGTCTGCAGCAGCGGGGTGACAAGAGTGCGAGAGGAGGACGAAAGGACACATACACATACGATTAATAAAAAAATGTTTGCAACTTAATTACCTACTATACCCCCGTCCTGGTTTATAAGTAGGGTTTAATTAATAAAATATGAATGCATGTTGCCAAATATTATATCGTTGGATTCGTATTTGAACATAGTTTTAAGTTATATAATTTTTGTAACATGCATTAACATTTTGTTGGTTAAATTTGAGGTTAAATACCAGCAAGCCTTTTCCCACAACACACACGACTTATTCCATCACAAACGGCTAGGATGGATCAATTGTATGCCACATATCACACACGCAAATCTAATCTGATTCATGCTTGATGTCTCCGACATCGCTCGCACAGTTTGTCTTATTTGCCACGTATCATTCTGCCAGCCTCTGCTCGCGTCCCTCGGCAAGCTCTGCTTGCTGTTAGGCACCACGGTGCGCTCTGCTCTCGTCCGTCGGCGTGCTCGGCTTGTGGACAACTTTTCCTTGCGTGTTTAACTGTTATTTGCATATATATAGTTGCTCGCCATTGAAGCGACCGCAGAGCGCTCTATTCGTGTCCCTCCGTGCGCGCTCTGCTAGCAGTTGGGCCTGCGCACGATCACGTCTGGGGGCCCATAAGCATGCGGTTGCACCGCGCATGTTGCCACGCGACACAGTTACCTGTGACACGATGGAGTTACGCGCTGCAAATTAGAACTGCCATCAGGGCGTGCCGATATTCCAGGTCGTCTGGCTTCCTCTTTAATTTCCATGGCCATTATAATCGTAGTCTCTTCAACCTTTCGATCGTGCCCCACAACACAACAAGCACACCCACGATGACACATAGGGAGGGGATGTCTAGCGGCGCTCCAATGGAGTTCGCGAGCATAAAGTGGAGACCCACACGAGGGAGACAGATCTCTCGGTGGTGTACACCATCGACCCGGCCGTGGTGGATGACTGCATCAACACCGTTCAACAGTTGCTTGCTGGATACACGTACAAGGTGGTCGGCATCGACCTCCAATACACCGCCGGTCTTCCCGGCAAAGATCAGAAGGTTGTCGTCGCCCAGTTGTGCGTGCGCCATCATGTCCTCATCTACCACTACTGCATGGCCATAGATCCTTGCGTCCGTTTCACCAGGTTTGTCAACAGCACCGACTACAAGTTCGCTACGATGGAAACCACCGACGATGTAAAAGCGCTCAGGGTTACGGGCTTGGCCTGCAAGAACCTTGTCAAAATCCGTGAGCACTATAGGGTGTGGGCCAGCACGAAGAAGGACACCCTGGTTGAACTCTCCTCAGCCATCATCGACTCCTACTATAAAAAGATGAAGCAGGATGCCCAAAGAACAAGTCCCGTATCCTAGCACAGGGCCTGGATGCGGCAACTGGATGAACCTCACCTCAGGTTTGTGGCCAAGAGCGTGTACACATGTTACGAGATGCACATGCGGATCATTGACATGAGGAAGTGCCTCGTTACCCAAATGGACGAGCCCGGATTGAGCCACAAGCAGAGCAAGCGTCACAAGAAGTAGATGATGATCAGATCAAGCCGATCGGTCAGCAAAATATGAAAACCTAATTTCAAATTAAACCGAGGCACCGAACCATTCGGTTCGGTCTAACCGAATGCCCAGTCCTAGCTCCAAGATCGCTTCCTTGCGGGGTAGACGAGGAAGGATCTCTTGGTGATGCTATTATATACTTGTTACTATTCGATTTGTTACTCTATTCTCTTTTGCTGCTGCAAGACGCTACAAGAGACTAGTCTTTGTTAGGCTAGGTCTTCACTTCTATTCTGGCATTTTTGTAGTATAGTCCTCAGACAAACCCTTCCCTTGATACTAATGCATACTTACCATAGATGTGATGTAAGTCTTGCGAGTACTTTGGATGAGTACTCACGGTTGATTTGCTACCTTTTCCCCCTCTACCCGGTTGTTGCGATCAGATGATGGAGCCTCAGAGCCAGCTGATCCCGCTGATGGCTACAAACTACCCTGATGGAGCCTACTATTATGAGGAGACCGACGACCAGGAATAGTTAGGAGGCCCAGGCAAGAGGCATGCGCCTTTTCGGTCTATTTGTCGTTGTTTTGCTAGCCTTCTTAAGGCAAACTTGTATACTTATGTCTGTACACATATATTGTTGCTTTCACTGAAACATTTATTCAGGTCCTCGTGAGCCTCGGTTTGTAATATATCCCTCTTATGATTAAATTTGTGCCTAGAGTTGTGTTGTGGTATCTTCCTGTGAGTCTCTGATCTTGATCGTGCACATTTGCATGTATGATTAGTGCATGATTGAGTCAGGGGCATCACAAGTTGGAATCAGAGCCGACTGCATGTAGGACGCCCCTTTCCAACTCCTTGGCTGAAATTGAGTCTAGTCTTTGAAAAGCTATTTTTACTAACATTGTTGTGTGGCTTACGGGCCTACATCACAAATGGATAGTATTAGGATCTTTCATTCCTCTCATTTACTCTGGGATTCTGATCTCTCTTCTTTTCGGGTTAAAGATTTTACTAACTCTAAGAGCATCTCTAGCAGACCCCATAAAACCGGTCAAACCCATATAATTTTTAGATTTTAAGGGTTTGGTCGAAAAAAGTGTGCATAACAGAAACTATAAAAGTGGTCCGACCCTTAAATATTTTAAGGGGCACCATAAACCCACACCTGAAACCCATATATTTGAAGGCTCGAAGGCCAAACTGAGGGCGACCCTTATACTAGCCAAACCTCGTCGGGAAGGACGCGGCACCGCAATTCCACCGCATAGCTCACCGGAATTGTCTCCTGCCCACCGAAATCGGTCGCCGCCCACCGGAATCAGCTGCCAGTTGTTCAAATTGGGGCCAGAGAAGGGCGGGGTGAGGTGGCCGGGATGAGAGCCACCTCGCGGATGTGACCAGCCGCCACCAGGGGCATTGGGGGGACGGAGGGGAACGAGGAGGGGAGGCGAAGGAGGACGGCGGAGAGCATCTCTAAGAAGAATATTCGTTTTTATAGTGCCATTTACAGGTTCTGTTCTGCGGGAGGTATAGTTGAACCTTAAAAGACGTTTTTTGCGACCCTTATAACCGTTTTAGGGGCTGCGATATAAGGGGTTTGCTATAGATGCTCTAACTGTAGGTTCTTGTAACTACTTCCTCCCGGGGAGCCCCTCATTCCAGATGATCGCTTGATTCACCAAAAGATTCCGAAGATACTCTTTGATGTTTTTCTTGAGACCATTGTGCCCACCTCTTTTGCAATTCCCTACCACCTATAAGTCCCTATGGATAACTACATACACTAGCTGTTCATACAAGCATCCCCTGTTACTCTTGTTATTAAAAGATACGCCAAAACATTTTCCTATATTCTGACAATCCATTGTGCCTACTGCCTTGCAACTCCATTTCCGCATAAATACATCTATGAATAATTCCTCACACTTACCAAGGATTCGTTCATCCCCAGTTGCTCATGTGTTTCACATAATACTTAGAAATAGTATTCAATTGTCCGAAAATCCTCTACAAGCTATTGTTCTTTACATTCTTGCCTACTTGCATTATGGTAAATCCCATATGTCTAGTAATCTTATTGGCATCCTTAGTCACTATCATTTTGAGTCCCTTGATTCAATGTATTGTGAATACTCGCAATCTTCAGTCGAATCCTAGAATGCATCCTTCCGGCTCATACGTCATTTTGAACATGAGCTGGTTCTCGACCAATCAATTTGCCATCGATGGTGCCTCTAAGTCTATTCAACTTACTCATATTTGATCAGAGCATCTGATTCTGATACACCGATTTGGAAATCGTAATTCCTTTGTATTTAATCTTTGAATTATTTAGATGTTTCTATAATCCGATGCCTTTGCATTCTTTCTTCCTCTGATTGACTATCTATACTCACCTCAGCTCCGTTGTGGACCGCCAGACCCATTGCAGGGTTATTATTCGACATTGTCTCTTGTGAGTTTTTCCCTGATACATAATGCCTTTGGTAGATTGTATCCTCTTCTTTTGTTAACCATGCTCTACTATCGAGCTTGTGTTATTTACTCTTGAAGTTTGTGGTAAATGTTCCTAAGATGCCTCGATGAGTTGACCCGATGCCTTCCCTAATTTGTGTGAACCTAGAAACTTCTATGGTTCATACTCTACTGGTGTTACGCCGGATAAAATTTAAACATGACAACTTCATCAAAAGCAAGAAGTAAATGAAAGGTTATGTGTTAAAGAAGTGGGAGTCAACCATGAACTTTGTGTTCATGCCCATTGTGGGAGTCCTGGACTAGGGGTTCTCGGTGGCCGTTCTATCTCACATGGGTCGGACTAGTGGGTCGCGCCATATCCGGACTGATGATCTTTTGTGCCTTGGTGTGTACCCCAAGTCACGATGGAAGATTCAGCATTTCATTGATGTAACCAACTATCTATAAACCCTAGAACCCCTGGTGTCTATATAAACCAGTGGGTTTAGTCCGTAGAGGCTAGGAGAACAATTGCCATCCTACCAGTTAGGGTTTAATTCATTTGATCTCGTGGTAGATCAACTCTGTAATCCCCATATACACCAACAATATAATCGAGCACGATGTAGGGTTTTACTTCTTAGAGAGGGCCCAAACCTGGGTAAATACCGTGTCCCGCGTCCCTTGTTCCCCATCGATCCAAGGTCCACAGTTCGGGACCCCATACCTGAGATCCACCGGTTTTGACACCGACATTGGTGCTTTCATTGAGAGTTCCGTTGTTGGATCACCAAAAGAGTCGATGGCCACCTATGTCAGGGATGTCTCAGCCCCCTCCTAGGCTTTGGTGCCCGGCGGCATCAAGCCGCATACTGGACCTTCCAGCCCCCCAGGCCAAGATGGAAGTTTCGCCCCCAATTAGGAAATCAGGTTTGGGAGCCTAGAGTTCACTGCCAATTCCCGAGGAGATCTTACTCTTGCTAAACCACCGAAGCCCTCTGGTCTCGACATTTTTACTTCGGAGATGAAGACCAACGATCTACGAAACCTGGTCCTAGATCCGGATTCCATCGGAATAATTGCGAATACGTCGGTCGAGCGCCACCCGGACACTGTCTCGAACAAACTCGGAGCAACCACACTTCGAGTCAGCCTCGAACACTCGGGCTGCATGAACCCGATGGACATCTCATCCGCAAACGATCTGCTAGATCGGATTCGGGCCATGGGAGTCTCGTATGGTCAATCCTCAGTCTACGACCGGATTGGGCTCAAACCCGACAATAGGGAAATTCGCACCCCGCCTATCGCACACGTCACCACCATTGAAGAATTGGCCGAGGGTTCGCTAACGCCTAAGCTTAAAACAAGTTATGTCCAGATCGATGACCGAGCTGTCCAAAATCCGGTGATCACCCCGAAGAAGTTTCAGAGCCAAACTCCGACCTAAAACATGAATTTAAGTCTCCATCACCATCCGTTGACAATACGGATGCCAGATCCAATACGTCAAGTGCTTCAAGGGCCGCAGATACCGTCGCTAGAGTCCCAGCCACACAACCTGGGGCAGTACAAAATTTTCTCCCACCCAGCACCCATATCATGCACTCCCCAGACAGTTTGGGTCCTCCGGACATCGGGGATTTGATGTATGTAAAGCAACAGCCTAGAGAGACAGTCCATCACTACTGGGTTAGATCCCTCTTGGTAAAAGAAAAAATCACAAGTTACCGTGACCAAGACATAACTACGACCTTTCAGTCTAACTGCCGAGACGAAGGGATTTTGAACGCCCTCGCCCATCGCCGCATGCAAAGTCTCCCTAAGCTATCGTACCTGGTACGCAAATACTGCGCCATGGAGAGCACCTGGAAAGAACAACAAATGCGTGAGGAGTCAAACCATGCCAAACGGTCAGGCATAACTCGAGAAAAGCGCACATATGCATGGCGGTCTCCCGAACACGAGCTTGCTAAAAAGGAA
This sequence comes from Triticum aestivum, assembly GCF_018294505.1. NCBI lineage: Eukaryota > Viridiplantae > Streptophyta > Magnoliopsida > Poales > Poaceae > Triticum > Triticum aestivum. Next base: position 400,250,624 of record NC_057795.1, on the reverse strand, counting down.
TAGATCCCTTGCTGGACCCAGATTGGTCCTGGACGAGCTACTGGACAAGCCATGCCTCATACACTCGGCCCTTGTAAACACAAATCCAACTCACATGCTTCGAGCTTGTTGGGTCGTTAGACAGATCGCGAAGAGTGGCGAAGCGATACTCCTTCTTGAAACCCCCATCAAGGATCGGAAACACCCTCATTCAGTGACAATAACGTCCTAACCATCTACAAAACCTTCTTCGCAAGCAATCATAGAAAGAGATCCCTTCGAGAGCTCAGCCAGGTCCACTAGGTTACAACAGCTAGCTCCTGGACGGACACCCCAATCACCTTCGATGAGGAGGATGAACCAAGGGCCCGACCCATGAGATCACCCACCGCACTAGTCCTTGACCCCATCATAGACGGCTTCAGATTTACTAATGTGCTTACGGATGGAGGCAGCGGCCTGAACCTCATTTACGAGGGTACCCTCGAGAAAATGCAATTCAACAGATCTCGAGTCGAACAAAGCTACACTAAATTTTGAGGAATCATCCTCGGCAAAGAGCCACGGTGCTCCGGACGAGTCACTCTGGATGTAGCGTTCGACACTCTGAAGAATTACAAAACTGAGGAACTACTTTTCCACATTGTGCCCTTATACGTCTCCAATGTATCTATAATTTATGAAGTATTCATGTTGTTATATTATCAATCTTGGATGCTTTACAATCATTTTATAGCAACTTTATATCATTATTTTGGGACTAACCTATTGACATAGTGCTCAGTGCCAGTTGACATTTTTGCTTGTTTTTTTACTTTGCAGGAAATCAATATCAGATGGAGTCCAAATGCAGCAAAACTTTTTGGAGAATTTTTATGGACCAGAAGACCCAGGATGGGCCAAAGAAGTACCAGAGGGGAGGCCCGAGGTGGGCACAACCCATTGGGGTGCGCCCGGAGCCCAGGCGCGCCAAGGGGGGTTGTGCCCCCTCGGTGATCTCCTGCACCGCCTCTTCGCCCTATAAATTGCCAAATATTCCAAAAACCCTAGGGGTGTCGATAGATCGGAAGTCCCGCCGCCGCAAATCTCTGTATCCACAAAAAAACCAATTTGAGCCCATTCTGACACCCTGCTAGAGGGGGAAATCATCACCGGTAGCCATCTTCGTCATCCCTGCGGCCACCATGATGAGGAGGGAGTAGTCCACCCTCGGGGCTGAGAGTTTGTACCAGTAGCTATGTGTTTAATCTCTCTCTCTCGTGTTCTTGAGATGGCATGATCTTGATGTATCCTGGGCTTTGTTAATACAGTTGGATCATATGGTGTTTCTCCCTCTCTATCTTGTTGTGATGAATTGAGTTTTCCCTTTGAGATTTCGTTCTTATCGGATTGAATATTTTTGTGGATTTGAGAGCACTTGATATATGTCTTGCATATGAATGAAGGAAATATGCCCTAGAGGCAATAATAAAGTTGTTATTTATATTTCCTTATATCATGATAAATGTTTATTATTCATGCTAGAATTTTATTAACCGGAAACTTAGTACATGTGTGAATACATAGACAAAACATAAGTGTCCCTAATATGCCTCTACTTGACTAGCTCATTAATCAAAGATGGTTATGTTTCTTGATCATAGACATGTGTTGTTATTTTATGAATGGGATCACATCATTGGGAGAATGATGTGATGGACAAGACCCATCCGTTAGATTAGCATTATGATCGTTATAGTTTCATTGCTACTGCTTTCTTCATGACTCGTACACGTTCCTCGGACTATGAGATTATGCAACTCTTGAATACCGAAGGAACACCTTGTGTGCTACCAAATGTCACAATGTAACTGGGTGATTATAAAGGTGCTCTACAAGTGTCTCCGAAGGTGTTTGTTGGGTTGGCATAGATCGAGATTATGATTTGTCACTCTGTGTTTCAGAGAGGTATCTCTGGGCCCACTCGGTAATGCTCATCACTATAAGCTTGCAAGCAATGTGACTAATAAGTTAGTTGCGGGATGAAGTATTACAGGACGAGTAAAGAGACTTGTCGGTAACGAGATTGAACTAGGTATGATGATACCGACGATCGAATCACGGGCAAGTAACATACCGATGACAAAGGGAACAACGTATGTTATTATGCGGTTTGACCGATAAAGATCTTCGTAGAATATGTAGGAGCCGATATGAGCATCCAGGTTCCGCTATTGGTTATTGACCAGAGATATGTCTCGGTCATGTCTACATAGTTCTCGAACCCGTAGGGTCCGCACGCTTAATGTTCGATGACGATTTGTATTATGCGTTATGTGATTTGATGACCGAAGTTTGTTCAGAGTCCCGGATGAGATCACGGACACGACGAGGAGTCTCGAAATGGTCGAGAGGTAAAGATTCAAATATTGGAAGGCTATATTTGGACATCGAAAAGGTTCCGAGTGATTCGGGTATTTTTCGAAGTACTGGGGAGTTACAGGAATTCACCGGAAGAAGTAGTGGGCCTTATTGGGCCATACGGGAAAGGAGGAGGCATGCCAAACGGGAGGTGCCCCCTCCATGGGTCCGAATTGGACTAGGGGAAGGGGGGCGCCCCCTTGCCCTTTCCTACTCCCTCTCTCTTTCCCTCTTTCCTTCTCTCCTACTCCGGAAAGGAAAGGGATTCCTACTAGGACTTGGAAGTCCTAGTAGGACTCCATGCTCTTGGCGCACCCCTAGGGGGACAGCCTCTCTCCCTCCCTCCTTTATATACGTGGGCAGGGGGCACCCCAAAGACACACAAGTTTCTCTTAACCGTGTGTGGTGCCCCCTCCACAGTTACACGCCTCGATCATACCATCGTAGTGCTTAGGTGAAGCCCTGCGCCGTTAACATCATCATCATCGTAGTCGCGTCGTCATGCTGATGGAACTCACCCTCGTCCTCAACTAGATCAAGAGCACGAGGGACGTCATCGAGCTAAACGTGTGTTGAACGCGAAGGTGTCGTACATTCGGTACTTGGATCGGTTGGATCACGAAGAGGTTTGACTACATCAACCGCGTTACTAAACGATTCCGCTTTCGGGGTATGAGGGTACATGGATGAAAGTGCGTTATATCGACTAGAGGGGGGTGAATAGGCGATTTTTATGAATTCTTCACTAAGAAATTTGCCGGTGAGGAAATTCCTTAGCGAAGAACTACTAGCAGCGGAATAAGTACTCAGAAGTAAGCATAACAGGATATAGACTTAGTCATTATGATGAAATGAAGACAAGCACAGAGTACAGAAAGCGTAAACACAGGATAACACAAGATGAAGACAAACAGACTGAAGAAATTGAGAAAGTCTTCAGTCGAAGTCTTCAAACACAGATATGAACAAACACTCAACACAGTAATGAGGAAATGAAAGAGTTGAGGAAATAGAACCAGTAAGGTTGGTGAAGACAATGATTTGGTAGACCAGTTCCAACTGCTGTCTCAGTTGTACGTCTGGTTGGAGCGGCTGAGTATTTAAACTCGAGGACACACAGTCCCGGACACCCAGTCGCTGAGCACGTAGCTCAAGACACCAAGTCCTCACCATATTCTCCTTGAACTAAGGTCACACAGACCTCGTCCAATCACTCGTGGTAACTCTTCAGGTGACTTCCAAACCTTCACAGACTCGGTCACTCGGCGATCCAAAATTCCTCTTGGATGCTCTAGACCATGACGCCTAACCGTCTGGAAGAAGCACAGTCTTCAAAGGTAACAAACATGGGATCCACACAGGATCAATCTCTTCAGTGATGCTCAATCACTTTGGGTTTGTAGGTGTTTGGGTTTGGGGTTTTTCCTCACTCGATGATTTTCGCTCAAAGTCCTCGGAGGATGGGTTGCTCTCAAATGACAAGTGTCAGTTTCTCTCGGAGCAGCCAACCAACTAGTGGTTGTAGGGGGCGGCTATTTATAGCCTAGGGAGCAGCCCGACATGATAAGACATAAATGCCCTTGTCTGATATGACCGTTACGTGGATAAGATATTTTGGGACAGCTGGCGCGTAGCACAACAACGGTCGGAAATTTGACTATCAAATTCCTCAGGGCTATCATGTTCCTCACTGTGTAGGCAATCCGCACTGACGAATTCCTAACTCCTCAGTCAGAACAAATTCCTCAGCGACCAGAAGAACTTCATCTCTGTCACTGAAGAAATGACTGAACTGTATGAGATTTCCAAAGGCTTCACTCGAAGGGTTTGGTAGGTGTAGGATTTTGAGTTGAGCATCACATGGAAGTTTTTCCTTAGTATTTCCCCGACCCCCTTTAACAGTACGGTGTTTCCTATGACTCAAGAAAGAGAAAATCAAAACTATGAAAACAAAGTCTTCAAGCTTCATATTCCTCGCATGAATATCAAGTCTTCACGGTAACACCAATTTCTTCACTTTCAATGTCTTCATGAAAGTCTTCGGAAATACCAAAATCTTCAGTCGAAGATATTCATTTTTAGGGGTCGACTTTCCCTGCAAATATCAAACTCCTCATAGACTTATAGACCTGTGTACACTCACAAACGCATTAGTCCCTTAACCTATAAGTCTTCAATACACCAAAATCACTAAGGGGCACTAGATGCAGCATTGCATAGAATTGAAGAATGAGTTCTTCATTCCAGTCACAGATGTCAGTGCAAAAATTTAACAGTCCAACATCGTGAAGAACACTGAGGACTGGCTCGAAGCACGGCAGAGACTCCATGTCTACATGAGGAATGTGTTCATGATTGAAGACTTTGTCTTTGTTGAACAGTACCGAGGAATAGAAATTTGCTTGACTAGCAGTCCAGAAACGCCTCTTCCTTATGCGAGCAGAGTCATAGGGGTTATAGTCAATGAAGAACACATGCTCGCTGAAGAAATCTTCAGCCTTGAACTTTTGCTTCTTTGATAATGAATCTGTTGGCTAGGGCACTGGAGTGTCAGCGAGTTGCATCACAACCTCAGGAATCGCAATCTTAGGTTCTTCAGGCTGAGGAATTTCTGGTTCCTCTTCAGTAGCAGGCTGCGTGTTCAAGGGTTCAACAACAGCAGCTTCTTCATCACTAGCGGCTGGAATGTCTTCTTGCATAGACGAGGTGGGATGAGTTACTTCAGAGCCCATTTTAATAGTTGGTGCAGGGGACTGAGGTATTTGTTGAAGTGGGGTGAATAGTGGAGTATTGGGGTGCTGACTTTCCCAAAATTCATCATTCATCACGGGCGTTGTGCAGCCAATGTCCATGTCTTCATCTTCAATTTCTTCAACGCCAGCCTCTTCAGCTGTGAACTGAGGCATTGGCGAGGAAGCAACAGGCGTTGAAGGGATCGTATCCACTTCAATTTCTTCATCAACCTGCTCTGACGAAGCAGCAGATTGAGGTTCTTCATTGGATCTACTTGGGATCACATATTCCTCACCAAAAGGAACAAGGTCCTTTGATGACATTGTGGAAATTGGAACAACATCAATTGGATTTTCAATAGAGCTTGTCAGAGGCTTCATCTTCTTTGGAGCTGAAAATTCTGAAGCACTGGATGCTTTCCTTTTCTTCACTGCAGCTCGCTCTGTAGCCTTGGTCTTCTTCACATCGAATGCACATGGAAGAATTGGAGTTGGTGTAGGCGCAGATGGAACTGAGGTTTTTGGTTGAATTTCCTCAGGCGCAATTCATGCAGTTGCCCTGACTTCTTCAGTTTCTTCAGGCGCACCACTAGTGGATGCCCTGACAATTTATTCAGTGGCTGGAATGGAGTCATCATCCCTGGAACTAGCATTTTCTTCAATAGCATGAATGTCATCAGCGGTGCTGGCATGTTCTTCAGTTGGCTGAGCAGACGCTTCAGCATGAGGGATTTCTTATTGCGATGGGGCTGCAACATTTGTGAATTTGTCAGTCAGTTTCACAAACCTGACTTTGGCTCCTTGCCAATCAGCATAGTAAGCATTGAAGTCATTGCTGAGGGTTTTGATTTTAGCTTGGATCTTGAGGAGTTCATCAGGTGTCATATTGATAACGTTATTCTTCAGGAACTTCGCTTTTCTAAACTGAGTTTTCTTGATCTGCCTGGCCTTCTCAAATTTCCATTTCTCTTCAGTGATGAAATGGGTCAGCATGTGACTTTGACCAGGAGTCAACTTGAAATCAGGCATAGGAGTATTTGGATCCTTGTGCCAGAGATCAATGTAATCAAGGATCGCCCTTGGATCCAAAAGTAGTGACACATGTGTGCCTTTGGCTCTAGCGGCCCTTTCTTGTCGGTCTCTAATGATTTATGCAAGTTCATCATCATCAGCTTCATCGTTAGATGGCACGTGGAAGGTAACATGTTTCTTCTTCGGACTTGGCCGAGGACCTCGACCATTCGTTGCCTTAGTCTTCAACAGAGTGGGGCCTGATGAAGATTTTGGTGTAGCTGAGGAACTTGCTGAGGCACCAGAGGTAATAGAGATGCCTGTTGTCCTTTGGCACGTGGCCAGATGTACATGTGTTGAGGACTTTGCCGGAGCAGCTCAGGACTTTGTAGGAGGGGCAGTAGTTGGAACTGGTCGTGAGGGCTTTGAAGAATCTGGTCGTGAGGGCTTTGAAGATTCTGGCCGTGAGGGCATTGCTGAGGAACTTGGCCGTGAGGGCATAGTTGGTGAAGCACTTGGCTTGTGAGCAGGCTTCTTTGCCATTGATTTTCTTGGCTTGACAGAGGCCTCAGTGGCAGTAGCAGCAGCAGAGTCTTCATTGAATTTCCTCACTGCTTCTTTGGCTTGCTTGCCAACTTAGCTTGGCGTTTGGCCCATTCTTCAGGAAAGTCCTCACCACGCTTGATGCTGGTGGGGTCAGCCTCCTGGCCAGGTGCCAATGGAGCTCTTGGGCATGGAGGATTAAGTGCGAATTTCTTCATATACTTTGGAGTCACATATCTGTACTCCCTCCATTCTCTTGCCCATCTCCGTTCAATTTTCTGTATGCGCACCTTGCGCTGATTTTTATTTTCTTTTCCATACTTAGCCACATCAGGTGTGCAATAATCAGCATAAATTGCCTCAGGTATTTCAAAAGCAGTCATGACCTCAGGTTTCTTTCCTCCTTTCTGCGGCTTCTTACCATCAGCCATATTCTTCAGATGAGGAATTTGAACAATCGAATTTTCTGAAGAAGTATGCAACTTTTCTTCGAGGAACGCTGCAAATGAGTTAAGTTGATGAGAACCTAGTGATTCAGCAGTGGACATGAGTACCTGTGAACAGAGTATAGTTGCGAGGAATTTGGAGAGGTCATATGCGTTCTCAGAAGGTTTTTCAAAAAGAACAAGTTTGAGGAATTTGACCAGATGAGCCTTGAAGAATTTCACTAAGCGTTCTTTGTCTTAGGTTCCAGAGTTGTATAGATCGAGGATCCACACAATTGAGGAATCTTGAAGAAAAACGATGCTTAGAGAAACGAATCAAGAACAGATGACTAGTGAGGTGTTTTGTGTGTGAGGATTTGAAGAATAAAACACCTTTGAAGATTTTGTTGTGAAATTTCGAATCAAAAGGGGTAGTAAAAGTATCTTTTAATTACCCTGGATGAAGAACACGACGAACTGAGAAGCAGAACAGTGAAGTTCGTCGGTGTAGATCTTCCACGCCCTAACTTGGCGGAGGAAGACAGCTACGGCGGCGGCGGAGTGAAGATTTCCACGGTCGGCGCGAGTACGACGGCGACGAGGTCGAGGCAGTGAAGCTCTTCCTCACTGGCGACAATGGAGTAGCGGCGGCGCTAGGGTTTGAGGAGCTCGAGCAAGAGAGAGAGAGAGCGGTCGAGCAGAGTAAAGGAAGTGAGGAAGGAGAGAGGGGGTATTTATAGTGGTAGTGAAAAACTGTTTGCTCGAAGATTTAGGACGAACATGCCCCTGACCCTTCTCCTTTGCTTGACATGTGTCACCCACGTATTGAAAAGTGGAGATCGTGTTAGATCGTGGGTGAATAGATAAGTCTATCGAGCAATCCGGAACGGTTTGAGCGGTAAAACCGAAAATTTTGGATAAGATTAGTTTTAAAGTTCCGTTCGCAAATTCTTCAGCTGTCAAAGACACAGTGAAGATTTTCAATGAGTTTCAAATAGAATGCACATGAAGAATTTGTGAATGGATTGGGTTGAGTATAGCATAGAGGGGGAAGGGTCCGATCACATTCACTTAGCAAAAAATGCAACTTGAATAATTAGCCATAAGTGAATGCTGTATAGGACTAAACTCATATATTTATATATATCGCCCATGAAGAAAAACGACGGAAACATTGAAGATTTTGCAAAGTTGAAGAATTTGAAAAACTGGAGAATTTCAAAAACTGAGGAATTTCAAAATGAAGATTTTCAACTTTGGTGGTGGCGTGACCCACCGTATAAGAATGATGATTTCAGACACCACGTACAATTGTCGTAGGGTTCTGAGAATCAAATTCTTCATTAATTTCTTCACACTTAGAGTGTTATTCTTCATTGATTGAAGAAAAACATTTCTTCATGTGTTGCACATCTAAGTCATCAATTTTGCATAAGTGTCAGGATGTGTGTCCTTTTTCAAAGAACGTTCGAAGATTCTAGGATATTTAGCTCACACCGCAACTTGCTAAATCTCTTCTCATCCAAGGGCTTTGTGAAGATATCGGCTAGCTGTTCTTCAGTCTTCACGTGCTCGATGGAGATGTCGCCCTTCAACACATGATCACGAAGAAAATGATGACGAATCTGTATGTGCTTTGTCTTCGAGTGCTGAACTGGGTTGTGAGCAATCTTGATGGCACTCTCATTATCACAGAGGAGAGGCACATTCTTCACGTTGACGCCATAGTCCTTGAGGGTTTGCTTCATCCATAGCAGTTGAGCACAGCAAGAACCAGCAGCAATGTATTCAGCTTCAGCAGTAGACAGTGATACGCAAATCTGTTTCTTCGAGGACCAACAGACCAAGGCTCGTCCGAGGAAATGACAAGTACCAGATGTTGACTTGCGGTCCACATGATCACCAGCATAGTCAGAGTCAGAATATCCAATGAGATCAAAGGTTGAGCCCTTGGTATACCATAATCCTAGTGTTGGTGTGTGAGCTAGATATCGAAGAATATGATTCACAGCCTTATGGTGTGATTCCTTCGGTGCAGCTTGAAATCGGGCACACATGCAAACACTAAGCATTATATCTGGCCTAGATGCACATAAGTACAATAAAGAACCAATCATGGAGCGGTATACCTTGTGATCAAAGTCAATACCATTTTCATCAGTGCATAGATGGCCATTTGTGGGCATAGGAATTTTGACGCCTTTGCAGTCTTGCATGCCGAATTTCCTCAGAACTTCCTTGAGGTATTTCTCCTGAGATATGAATATGCCATTGTGCTGTTGACGAATTTGAAGACCTAAAAAGAATTTCAACTCTCCCATCATAGACATTTGATATTCTTCACTCATCATACAGGCAAATTCATCACTATAACGTTGGTCAGTACAGCCAAAGATAATATCATCAACGTATATTTGGCACACAAACAGTTCACCATCATAAGATTTAGTAAAGAGAGTAGGGTCGAGTGAACCGGGTGTGAAGCCATTCTTCATGAAGAATTCCTTCAAAGTGTCATACCACGCCCGAGGGGCTTGTTTGAGGCCATACAGGGCCTTGTTGAGTCTGTAGACTTTGTCAGGATTCTTTGGATCTTCAAAACCTGGGGGTTGAGCCACATATACTTCTTCCTCAAGCTTACCATTGAGGAATGCACTTTTCACATCCATTTGTTGTAAGATAATATTATGATGGTTAGCATAAGCAAGTAATATGCGAATAGCCTCAAGTCTAGCAACAGGTGCAAAAGTTTCATCGAAATCAATTCCTTCAACCTGTGTGTAGCCTTGAGCTACAAGTCGTGCCTTATTCCTCACCACAAGGCCATTTTCATCTTGCTTGCTGCGGTAGATCCACTTTGTGCCGATGATATTATGCTTGCGAGGATCTGGACGTTTGACCAGTTCCCAGACATTGTTGAGCTCGAACTGATGTAATTCTTCTTGCATGGCCTGAATCCACTCAGGCCCCAAAAATGCTTCATCTACCTTAGTGGGCTTTGTAATAGAGACAAAAGCATAGTGCCCACAAAAGTTAGATAAATGTGAAGCTTTTGAGCGTGTGAGAGGACCTGGCGCTCGAATGTCATCGATGATATTTTGAACTTGCACTTCTTTTGCAATGCGAGGATGAGCTGGTTGTCGTTGAGGAATTTGATCAGCATTTTCTTCAGCACCATTTTCTTCAGCGTTTTCATCAGGTGCACGAGCTCGATTTTCTTCACGTTCTGGAATGAATTCTTCAACAGATTCTTCGGTAGGAATAACATCCTCAATGGACTTGAACTTGATAGAATCCTCAGGTTCTGGTTCATCTATCACAGAAGGTAGGTGCTCTCCTTGCGAGCCATTAGTTTCATCGAACCGCACATCTACAGTTTCAACAACCTTGTGAAGAACGTTGTTGAAACTCTGTAGGTGTGCGAGTCCTTTCTGTAACCAAGCATAAAACCTTCATGTGTTTTCGGTGCAAATTTAGCATTGTGATGAGGATCTCTAATCCAACATTTAGCACCGAAGACTTTGAAATAACTCACATTTGGTTTCTTGTCAGTGAGGAGTTCATAGGCAGTCTTCTTGAAGAATTTGTGAAGATATACCCGGTTGATGATGTGGCATGCAGTATCAATTGCATCAATCCAAAAACGACGAGGCTTTTTGTATTCATCAAGCATAGTGCGAGCCATTTCAGCGAGGGTTCTGTTCTTGCGCTCCACGACGCCATTCTGTTGAGGAGTATAAGGAGCAGATAACTCATGAGTAATACCAAGTTCATCAAGATAGCCATCAAGACCGGAATTCTTGAACTTGGTTCCATTGTCAGTTCTGATGTGCTTGATCTTCACACCAAAGTTGGTTGAAGCCCTCGAGGAAAATCGTTTGAAGATTTCCTGCACTTCATGTTTTTAAGTGACAATGTGTACCCATGTGTAACGAGAATAGTCATCAACAATACCAAAGCCATATAGAGATGCATCATTTGAAACAGCAGAATAGTGATTAGGACCAAAGAGATCCATATGAAGCAATTCAAATGGACGAGTAGTGGTCATGATAGTCTTCGCTGGATGCTTGGCCTTTGTCATCTTTCCAGCTTCACAAGCTCCGCATAAGTGATCCTTGAGGAATTTGACATTCTCAATGCCAATGACATGCTTCTTCTTCGCGAGCGTGTTCAGATTCCTCATGCCAGCATGACCAAGTCGTTGATGCCATAGCCAGCCTTCTGAAGCTTTTGCAAGTAAGCACACGGCTGGTTGTGGTCTTGTAGAGAAATCAACAATATACAGATCTCCTCTCCTAAAGCCTTCGGAGACTTTGGAATGGTCAGCTTCCATGATCACAACACAATGATACTTGCCAAAGACAACAACCATATCAAGATCACAAAGCATTGAGACAGACATGAGGTTGTATCCTAAGGACTCGACAAGCATGACTTTGTCCATGTGTCGATCCTTTGAGATCGAAACCTTACCTAGACCCAATACCTGACTTTTGCCTTTGTCAGCGAAGATGATGTGCTTCAGATGTGACAGTGATAAAGGAGCATCCATCAATAGACTATTGTCACCCGTCATGTGATTTGTACATCCACTATCTAAAACCCACTCATTGGCTTTGGGCTGACCATCCTGCAGATGAATTAGTGCAACTTACGATCTCATATACTTCATCAGTGACGAATATGATATCAAGTTCATCAGATGAATTTCATCAAGCAGTAAACAGATATTTCAGTATGAGGACGTGTGAAATGAAAGTTCATTTCATCATGATTCGCCTGCGTCCTTTCAGGCATTTTTGTCAGGCCTCCAGCAAATTCTTCAGACGTTTAAAGCACGTCTGGAGACCTGACCCTGCATAAGAGATTAGTTCCTTTTCTTCACCACCCACATCTGAAGGGGTGGTAAAGAGTTCATTACTCTGCGAGCACCATATGAGAAAGGTGGCATAGAGGCCAATCCATTTCGTTTCACATAAGAGGGGTTAGGGTAAGCATATGAATAAGTAGAGAAATTCTTCGAGGACTTATGAACATAATTATTTGAAGAATAATGCGCATATTCATAGCCCTTAGCTCTACCCTGCGAAACAGAAGGGTTAGCATGATGATGATCATATGAGGACTTTGATCCATTTGAGGAATTTGATCCATGTGAAGAATTAGGTCCATATGAAGAATTGGATCTGGGGTTCCTGTTCTTCACAGGTGGTGTCATGAGGACATTCACCTAAAGACTTTCAAAATAACTTTTGGGAACCCAGATTTTCTTCATAGGGGAACCGTTCCTATAGTTAGTGCCAACATATCTAGCAAATACTTCACCATTCTGATTTTTGAACAGTTTATAGTTGGAGTCAAATGACTCATCAGAAGAATGAGAAGATTCACATGTAAAGCCAGATAAGTTAGATGGATCAACTGGAGGTCCCTTTGCAGCAACCCATGAGGTTTTGGGGTACTGCTCAGGTTCCCAATATGTTCCATCAGCATTGAGTTTCCTCTCAAAGGCAATACCCTCTTTCCTAGGGTTTCTGTTAAGGATCTGTTTTTTGAGCACATCACAAAGAATCTGATGCCCTTTGAGGCTTTTGTACATGCCTGTCATGTACAATTCCTTCAGTCTTGCATCATCAGTGATACTAGCAATGTCCTCAGATGAGGAATTAGTGATAGCAGAGGCAGGTGAAGAATTTGTAACAGTTGAAGCATTTGAACATTCAGGTGAAGAATTAGCAGATTCACGTTCAATGCACTTTAAGCATGGAGGAACAAATTCTTCCTGAGAAGCGCTGATTTGTTGAGAAAGTAATGAATCGCGCTCCTTCTGAAGATCTTCATAACTCACTCTTAGCTTCTCAAGATCTTGCTTTCTTTGAAGAAATTCATAAGAAAGCTTCTCGTGATCAGATAAGAGAGTTTTATGATGACTTTGAAGGTTGTCAAACTTAGACTGAAGTTTCTGAAGATTTTCAGTTAAGTCTTTAGTGCGGTCCATTTCATCACCCAACATATCACCACTTTTGTCTAGCATGTTTTGAAGTTTTTCAATAGCCTTTTATTGTTTCACAGCAATCTTAGCAAGTTTAGAGTAACTGGGCTTAAGATTTTCATCAGATTCATCCTCACTAGATTCACAGGAGGGGTATTTTGTTACCTTGGCACCCTTTGCCATGAAGCAATAGGTGTGAGCGTAGTCATCATTGTCTTCATCAGACTTGTTGGAGCGGTCAATTTCTTCAGAGTTGAAGATAGACTTGCTGATGAAAGCAGTAGCGAGAGCCAGACTCGCCACACCAGACTCGGACTCGTCAGAAGGCTCCTCTTCCTCATGTTCCTCAGATTCAGCTTCTGAGTCCATTTCCTTGCCAATGAATGCCCGAGCCTTCTTGGAGCTTCTCTTCTTGTGAGATGAAGACTTCGAGGATTTTGATGATGAAGATTTTGAAGATTTCTTCTTCTTCTTAGCATCATCAGAACTGTAATCCTTGTATTTCTTCTTCTTTAATTCCTTTTCCCATTGAGGACAATCCTGAATATAGTGACCAGGTTTATTGCATTTGTGGCAAAGCCTCCTCTTATAGTCACTTGATGAGGAATCACTGCTTCTTGAGGATTTTCCAAAGCGACCACGTCTTGAGAACTTCCGGAACTTCTTCACGAGCAGTGCTAGCTCCTGGCTCAATTCTTCAGGATCACCGAGGCTACTACCAGAGTCTTCACATTCAGATTCAGACACAACCTTGGCCTTCAGGGCACGTGTTTTGCCATAGCTTGAACCATACAGATCTCTCTTTTCAGCAAGCTGGAACTCATGAGTATTTAGCCTCTCGAGGATATCAGTTGGATCTAGTGACTTGTAATCAGCTCGCTCTTGAATCATTAGTGCCAGAGTATCAAATGAGGAATCTAGTGATCTCAGCAATTTCTTCACCACCTCATGGTCGGTGATGTCAGTGGCGCCAAGCGCTTGAAGCTCATTTGAGATGTCAGTGAGGCGATCGAAGGTTTGCTAAACATTTTCATTGTCGAGTCTTTTGAAGCGGTTGAAGACATTGCGAAGAACGTCAACACGAGAGTCACGTTGAGTTGAGACTCCTTCGTTTACTTTGGAGAGCCTATCCCAGATAAGCTTAGCAGTTTCCAAAGCACTCACTCTACCATACTTCCCTTTACTCAGATGACCACATATGATATTCTTTGCTTGAGAATCGAGTTGCTTGAACCTCTTCACATCAGCAGCATTCCGAGAAGGTGTGACTGAGGGAACACCATTTTCCACAACGTACCAGAGATCGTTGTCAATTGCTTCAAGATGCATTCGCATCTTATTCTTCCAGTAGGGGTAGTCCGTGCCATCGAAGGTAGGACACCCAGCGGAGACCTTGATCATTCCTGCGGTCGACATAACTAAAACTCCAGGTGGTTAAACCAAAATCACACAGAACAAGGGAGTACCTTGCTCTGATACCAATTGAAAGTGCGTTATATCGACTAGAGGGGGGTGAATAGGCGATTTTTATGAATTCTTCACTGAGGAATTTTCCGGTGAGGAAATTCCTTAGCGAAGAACTACTAGCAGCGGAATAAGTACTCAGAAGTAAGCATAACAGGATACAGACTTAGTCATCATGATGAAATGAAGACAAGCACAGAGTACAGAAAGCATAAACACATGATAACACAAGATGAAGACAAATAGACTGAAGAAATTGAACTGAGGAAATTGAGAAAGTCTTCAGTCAAAGTCTTCAAACACAGATATGAACAAACACTCAACACAGTAATGAGGAAATGAAAGAGTTGAGGAAATAGAACCAGTAAGGTTGGTGAAGACAATGATTTGGTAGACCAGATCCAACTGATGTCTCAGTTGTACGTCTGGTTGGAGCGGCTGAGTATTTAAACTCGAGGACACACAGTCGCGGACACCCAGTCGCTGAGCACGCAGCTCAGGACACCAAGTCCTCACAGTATTCTCCTTGAACTAAGGTCACACAGACCTCGCCCAATCACTCGTGGTAAGTCTTCAGGTGACTTCCAAACCTTCACAGACTCGGTCACTCGGCGATCCACAATTCCTCTTGGATGCTCTAGACCATGACGCCTAACCGTCTGGAAGAAGCACAGTCTTCAAAGGTAACAAACATGGGATCCACACAGGATCAATCTCTTCAGTGATGCTCAATCACTTTGGGTTTGTAGGTGTTTGGGTTTGGGGTTTTTCCTCACTCGATGATTTTCGCTCAAAGTCCTCGGAGGATGGGTTGCTCTCAAATGACAAGTGTCAGTTTCTCTCGGAGCAGCCAACCAACTAGTGGTTGTAGGGGGCGGCTATTTATAGCCTAGGGAGCAGCCCGACATGATAAGACATAAATGCCCTTGTCTGATATGACCGTTACGTGGATAAGATATTTTGGGATAGCTGGCGCGTAGCACAACAACGGTCGGAAATTTGACTATCAAATTCCTCAGGGCTATCATGTTCCTCACTGTGTAGGCAATCCGCACTGACGAATTCCTAACTCCTCAGTCAGAACAAATTCCTCAGCGACCAGAAGAACTTCATCTCTGTCACTGAAGAAATGACTGAACTGTATGAGATTTCCAAAGGCTTCACTCAAAGGGTTTGGTAGGTGTAGGATTTTGAGTTTAGCATCACATGGAAATTTTTCCTTAGTATTTCCTCGACCCCCTTTAATAGTACGGTGTTTCCTATGACTCAAGAAAGAGAAAAACAAAACTATGAAAACGAAGTCTTCACTTTCAAAGTCTGCATGAAAGTCTTCACGGTAACACCAATTTCTTCACTTTCAAAGTCTTCATGAAAGTCTTCAGAAATACCAAAATCTTCAGTCGAAGATATTCATTTTTAGGGGTCGACTTTCCCTGTAAATATCAAACTCCTCATAGACTTATAGACCTATGTACACTCACAAACGCATTAGTCCCTTAACCTATAAGTCTTCAATACACCAAAATCACTAAGGGGCACTAGACGCACTTACAGTGGACACACTCTCCCCTTTCATTGCTATGCATCTCCTAGATAGATCTTGCGTGATCGTAGGAAACTTTTTGAAATTACTGCATTCCCCAACAGTGGCATCCGAGCCAGGTCTATGCGTAGATGTTATATGCACGAGTAGAACACAAAGAATTGTGGGCAATAATTTTCATACTGCTTACCACGAATGTCTTACTTTGATTCGGCAGTATTGTTGGATGAAGCGGCCCGGACCGACATTACATGACCGCTTTCATGAGACTGGTTCTACCGACATGCTCTTGCACATAGGTGGCTGGCGGGTGTCTTTCTCCAACTTTAGTTGAATCGAGTTTGACTACGGCCGGTCCTTGTTGAAGGTTAAAACAACACACTTGACAAAAAATCGTTGTGGTTTTGATGCGTAGGTAAGAATGGTTCTTGCTAGAAGCCCATAGCAGCCACGTAAAATTTGCAACAACAAAGTAAAGGACGTATAACTTGTTTTTGCAGGGCTTGTTGTGATGTGATATGGTCAAGACATGACGTGATATAAATTGTTGTATGAGACGATCGTGTTTTGTACAGAGTTATCGACAACTGGCAGGAGCCATATGGTTGTTGCTTTATTGTATTCAATGCAATAGCCATGTAATTGCTTTACTCTATCATTAAGTGGTAGTGATAGTCGTAGAAGTAATAGTTGGCGAGACGACAACGATACTACGATGGAGATCAAGGTGTCGCGCCGATGACGATGGAGATCATGATGATGCCTCGATGATGGACATCATGAGCACAAGATGATGATGGCCATATCATGTCACATATTTTGATAGCATGTGATGTTTATCTTTTATGCATCTTATTTTTCTTAGTACGGCGGTAGCATTATAAGATGATACCTTACTAAATTTCAAGGTATAAGTGTTCTCCCTAAGTATGCACCGTTGCTACAGTTCATCGTGCTGAGACACCACGTGATGATCGGGTGTGATAAGCTCTACGTTCACATACAATGGGTGCAAGCCAGTTTTGCACATGCAGAATACTCGGGTTAAACTTGACGTGCCTAGCATATGCAGATATGGCCTCGGAACACTAAGACCAAAAGGTCGAGCGTGAATCATATAGTAGATATGATCAACATAGTGATGTTCACCATTGAAAGCTACTCCATCTCACGTGATGATCGGACATGGTTTAGTTGATTTGGATCATGTGATCATTTAGATGACTAGAGGGATGTCTATCTAAGTGGGAGTTCTTAAGTAATATAATTAATTGAACTTTAATTTATCATGAACTTAGTCTTGATAGTATTTCGCAAATTATGTTGTAGATCAATAGCTCGCGTGTAGCTTCCCTTTATTTATTTTTTGATATGTTCCTAGAGAAAAATAAGTTGAAAGATGATAGTAGCAATGATGCAGACTGGGTCCATGATCTGAGGTTTATCCTCATTGCTGCACAGAAGAATTATGTCCTTGATGCACCGCTAGGTGACAGACCTATTGCAGGAGTAGACGCAGATGTTATGAACATTTGGCTAGCTCAATATGATGACTACTTGATAGTTTAGTGCACCATGCTTTACGGCTTGAACCGGGACTTCAAAAACGTTTTGAACGCCATAGAGCATATGAGATGTTCCAAGAGCTGAAATTGGTATTTCAGACTCATGCCTGTGTCAAGAGGTATAAGACCTCCGACAAGTACTTCGCCTAAAAGATGGAGGAGAACTACTCAGCTAGTGAGCATGTACTCAAAATGTCTGGGTACTACAATTACTTGAATCAAGTGGGAGTTAATCTTCCCGATACGATAGTGATTGACAGAGTTCTCTAGTCACCATCACCAAGTTACTAGAACTTCGTGATGAACTACAGTATGCAAGGGATGACAAAAACGATTCTCGAGCTCTTCGTGATGCTGAAATCGACGAAGGTAGAAATCAAGAAAGAGCATCAAGTGTTGATGATTGACAAGGCCACTAGTTTCAAGAAAAGCGCAAAGGGAAAGAAAGGGAACTTCTAGTAGAATGGCAAGCAAGTTGTTACTCCCGTGAAGAAGCCCAAAGCTAGACCTAAGCCTAAAACTGAGTGCTTCTACTCCAAAGTAAATGGTCACTGGAAGCGGAACTACCCCAAATATTTGGCAGATAAGAGGGATGGCAAAGTGAACAAAGGTATATTTGATATACAGGTTATTGATGTGTACCTTGCTAGTGTTCAAAGTAGCCCCTGGGTATTCGATACTTGTTTGGTTGCTAAGATTAGTAACTCAAAACAGGAGTTACAGAATAAATAGAGACTAGTTGAGGGTGAAGTGATGATGTATGTTGGAAGTGGTTCCAAGTTTGATATGATCATCATCGCACACTCCTTATACTTTCAGGATTAGTGTTGAACCTAAATAAATGTTATTTGGTGTTGAAAGGATCGAGATGGACCTAGAGGGGGGGGTGAATAGGTACAATTACAAATTTTAATTATTACTTAGCAATTTTAGGCAATAATGCGGAATATGAAGATGAGCCTAACAATTTCACGTGAGCACAAAGTACTAAGCAAGTAATGCAAACACATAAGTAGGCAAGCACAATATGATGTACGTAAGTGTAAAGAGACAAGTAACCACAAGTAGAGAGTTAGGGTTAGGAATAACCGCAACTCCGGGAGACGAGGATGTATGCCGATGTTCACTTCATTGGAGGGAAGCTAGTCACCGTTAGAGAGGTGGATGTTACCACGAAGGCACACCAACGCCACGAAGGCTCACCCTATTCTCCTTTTGAGACAACACCACGGAGGCGTTCCTCAACCACTAGTGGTAGACCTTGGGGTGGTCTCCAAACCCTCAGAAACTTTTCCGAGGGTAATCACAAAGTTCGATTCCTCTCCGAATGACTCCTACCGCCTAGGAGTCTCCAACCTCCAAGAGTAACAAGAACGATGGGGAAAAGCTCAAAACTTGCTCAAGTCACGAATTCCTTTGGTGCAAAGAAGGGGAAGGAGTGGATCTATCACTTGATTGGAGAACTTCTCTCAAATGCTCCTAGAACACTTGGGAATCTAGGATTTGGTGTGGATGAATGAGAGAGAGAGAGTGAGGAGTGTTATTCATAGGGTCAAAGTGAAATGGTCAACCTTATCCCGTGGAAGGGAAAGGTATATATATAGGTGGTGGGTAAAAGTGACCGTTTGGGGTACAGGATGGGCCGGACGTCCGAAGAACGTCGAACGTCCGGAGGCACAAATAGGTCCGGACGTCCGACAGTCATCGGATGACCGGCCGCTGTGAAAATGTGAGCCACAACCCAGTGTACAGGATACGGACGTCCGAGCTGGGCCGGACATCCGGAGCACGGACGACCGGAGAGTCCGGATGTCCGTAAAAATGCTTCTGTTGTGAAAGTGTCGGACGTCCGGAGAGTTCCGGACATCCGTAGAAATGCTTCTGTTGTGGAACACCGGACGTCTGGAAGTGGCCGGATGTCCGGGCAATCAAGAGGGACCGGACGTCCGTAGAACACCGGACGTCCGAAGGCAAGGTATAGAAAAAGTGGCTTTTGAGAAAGTTTTTCACTAGATCCATCGATCCCCTCTTAATAGTGTGGGATCCCTATACTCAAGAACAAAGCATAAATGAAGTCAACATCTTGTATCTCCATTCTTGAGTTATATGCTTTTTGTCCCTAGTCATGATCCATGCACACGCTCTTGAAACATAATCCTGAGATATACTTGATAAACATGATTAGTCCCAAGCATATGTGTTGTCATCAACATCAAAATATGATTAAGGGCATGATTGCACTTTCAGGTGTTTGCGTTGAGCATAAATATGATTAGATCATGTTTATTGTAATATGGTTATTCATTTAAGACAAAGAATAATTGTTATTCTATGAATAAAACCTCCTATGGTCATACACCCAATGTTGATGGTTTATTGAATCTTGATTGTAGTGCTACACATATTCATAATATTGATGCCAAAAGATGCAAAGTTAATAATGATAGTGCAACATATTTGTGGCACTGCCGTTTAGGTCATATTGGTGTAAAGCGCATGAAGAAACTCCATGCTGATGGGCTTTTGGGATCACTTGATTATGAATCATTTGATACTTGTGAACCGTGCCTTATGGGCAAGATGACTAAAATTCCATTCTCCAGAACAACGGAACAAGCTAATGACTTGTTGGAAATAATACATACCGATCTATGCGGTCCGATGAGTATTGAGGCTCGTGGCAGGTATCGTTATTTTCTGACCTTTACAGATGATTTGAGCAGATATGGGTATATCTACTTAATGAAACACAAGTCTGAAACATTTGAAAAGTTCAAAGAATTTCAGAGTGAAGTAGAGAATCATTGTAACAAGAAAATAAAGATTCTACGATCTGATCGTGGAGGTGAATATTTGAGTTACGAGTTTGGCCTTCATTTAAAACAATGTGGTATAGTTTCACATCTCATGCAACCTGGAACACCACAGTATAATGGTGTGTCCGAACATCGTAACCGCACTTTATTAGATATGGTGTGATCTATGATGTCTCTTATCGGTTTACCACTATCATTTTGGGGTTATGCATTAGAAACAGCTGCATTCACTTTAAACAGGGCACCATCAAAATCCGTTGAGACGACGCCTTATGAACTGTGATTTGGCAAGAAATCAAAGTTGTCGTTTCTTAAACTTTGAGGCTGCGATGCTTATGTGAAAAACCTTCAATCTGATAATCTCGAACCCAAATCGGAGAAGTGCCAAAACTGGGATTTGCAAACATGGCATCTAAAGTCGTTCAAACTTTATAGGGCTTTCAAAGTTTCTTGCATGTGCAAGTACATCTGATGTTTTTTCATAATTGTTTATTAATATAAATAACAACAATAATAAAATAATTAGTATGTGATATAGTAATATTTGTTCATTTGACTGTTTCCTTTGGAGAAGGGTTCCTCACTGATTCTTAAATGGTGGCACATTGCAGAGTCTGATTTTGAAGATTGCGAATGGAAAAAATGGCACAAACACAACTAAATACTTCTGGATCCCAAGTAACGGCAGCTTAAAGCCACTGGACAATAAAAGTGTGTCTGACATTCAAAAGTTTAATGATTTACTCAATGATCATGGTACGGCTTGGGATCCATTGAAGCTACAACTAACGTTCATATATAGCAAAAAAGTGATACCAAACAGAATGTGGTCGGCGGACCGAGCACGGAGGATTTTCTCGCACGAAACTAAATATAATATGGTGAAGATCTAGCCGTTGGTCTCTAATAAGAAAATGTGGGGAAGGTGATTTCAGAAAAGCCAACTTTTAAGGAGCTAATGTGACGTGAATTATTCTTTTTGTATTTACAAGGCCCAGCCATTCACCAAGGTCCCTGTCGACTACACCCTTTCACTTCCTGGCTTCGATGGTTCAATGGCTCGATATATTGTTTGTGTCGATTGCTATAGTTTTACCCTTTTCCTTCCAGTTTGTGGTGACATCGGAAAGGACATCGTGCCCATGTGTGCCCTGGTCCATGTTGTCATATGTGGACTCCCTCCACAAGCACTTCACTGGCTTCATGCCAAGACTGGCAGCAAGCTCATCTCTGGTACGCCCATGCAGCACCTGGATTAATATGTTTATGCATTGTCTTGGACCTCTACATAGAAGATATATATGTGCCCAAGCCTTCTGATCTATGGAATCCTAAATTGTTGGTTACTAGGTTTTTTATAACCACATGCTTAGGGGTGGGGGTTTAATCTTATACACCAGATTGGTAGTTATGCATAGTGTTTCCTATTAGAGCATGTATACGTTTCATATGTTGGTGTAAAGCTCGGAAACGGAATGGACTGCTACTAATTTATCTCTTGTTTACAGGTTCTCCCAAGCCTTTTAAGTTTAACTGATATTGATTGATTTATATGTGCATGTTGTATATCTAAATTTTCAGTCAATTGACAAATGAATTTGGTAAATGTCGTTAACATAATTTACCGTGTCTTTGATTTTAAAGAGATCGGCAAATACTTTTTATCTGCGCTGCTTCAAGTTAGAAATGTTCAAATTGAAACAATTTATTTTTTGGACAAGAGAAGTTTGTGTTAGGATGATAATTTTTACTACTGATGCAACATCTTGGCAGCTTTTCCTTAATTGTTGGTCCAGTCCTTAATCTCACAGTACTTAGATTGTTCTTTTAAGATGGGTGAAGACAACTGTAGTATAACTTTCATAATACTAAAGAGTGTAGTTTGCATTGTCAGAATATAACCTACCCGGGAAGCTGGGCATAATAAACATGATCTTTTATTGTCAGTTTTGTGCTTCAGACTTTGTTTTCTATGAAGAAGGGTCTGGTAACTTTTTCTCTAATAAGGTTATTTGTGCCTTGGTCTCTCAGTTTTTGTAGCGCAAACTCCTAAAGTTTTATGGCAGAACAAACACATTGACCATATCGATGATGTTTATCAGGTAACACATATTACCGAAAAGGAAAAACGGGGGGAACCCATAATATTTCGTTTAGAGAAAGACTACTTTCGAGAGATCGAGAATTTGCATCTGTCCTTAATCCAGAAAAGGATTTTGTTAGAAGGGGTAGAGAGGATTGGTGGAATAGTTCGTTATATTGCTTGAGCCTCGTGGGCATATATATAGGAGTACAATGATCAATTTGGAGTACAAGACAAGCCAGAACCAATCCAAGTCTATCTAGTCTTTCTTAATAATCAATATACTCAACACCCCCCCCCCCCCGCAGTCACAACGGGAGCGACGCAGACGATGAGACTGGAGAAGAATCCGAAGGCAAGCCGACGGACACCCCCCACAGTCGTAACGGTCGATGCATCGCGGAGTTGTGGCTGGAGTGAAAACTGACGAGGTTGCTCAAGCATGCAGTAGCCCTTTGTGCCGTTTGTCGATGTAGCCGAGAGCGTGGGTGGTGGAGCTGTTGTCGAGGTAGCCGTGCGAAGAATGTCGTGGTCGATGTCGAGTCGGGGTAGCCGGTGTCGAGGAAGTCATCGTGGAGCCGCGGGCGTAAGGAGACGCCGAGTTAGTCGTGGGCGCAGTGGTGTCGAAGTAGTGGTGCGCCAGGAAGTAGATGATGTTGACGACGCATCGCTCCGGGGTTGCCAACCCCGGGGACACATCGTAGACGAAGGCACGCGTCGGTGTTGCCAGCACCGGGCATGCGTAGACGGACGATGACGAAGTTGAGGAAGCGCCGCACCAGGCCTGCCGGGCCCGGGGACACGTCGTGGACGAAGGCACGTGGCGGTGTTGCCAGCACCGGGCATGCGTAGACTGGGACCTGCACGAGCTGTACGCCATGTCGAAGAAGTCGAAGAGGCCAGCACAGAAGGACTCGACGACGGTTGCGGCGCCAATCGGCACGGGGCCAATGTCGCCCGCGGTTGTCGAAGTAGATGAAGCGGTCGGGGTAGATGATGGCGACGCTGGCGACGGGCTGGTGCTGGACGAATACGAAGGAGGTGGACGGGCGGCTGCGGCGGCTACGGGGGTAGCGGCGGCGGCGGCCAAAGAAGAGCGTCGGCGGCGGCCTGACGGCAGCGGTGGCGGCTAGGTTAGGAGCGCGGCGGTGGTGCTCGAAGTAGGCGAAGAACCCGACAGCGTGACGAAGACCGTCACGGACGGTGGCGTTCCCGCACCAAGGGAGACGGCGCAGCGCATACCACGGGAGGTCGATGCACGGTGACGGCGGAGTGGACCGCGGGCCGTGGCGCTACGGCCCGTAGGGGCGACGCAGCGGCGACGGGGAAGTCCGGGCGACGGCAGGAAGACCTCGGGGCGGCGGCGGGGACCGCGGGCTGCGGCGCGACAACCCGAAGCGGCGGCGCGACGGCGGAGCGCGGGTCGGTGCAACCGCGGGGACGGCCTCGGGACGGCGGCGTGGACCGCGTCCACGCTCGTTACGGCCCGACAGGGCGACGCAGCGACGGTGCGAGGGTCGGTGCCGCCATGGGGACGGCCTGGAGCGGACGGCCCCAGGGCGGTGGTGGACCGCGGACCGCGGCACTACGGCCCGAAGGGGCGACGCAGCGGTGACATGAGTCGGTGCAGCTGAGAGGAGAACCACGGGGCGGCGGCGCTGCAGCCCGATGGGGCGACGCAGCGGCAGCCCGTTGCTCGATCGATGGAGGGGCGCGCTGAACTCGGGACAATCTTCACGGGACCTGCGGAGGCGCGCGCAACCGACGGGCCAGGTTGGTCGTGCGGCGTAGATGAGGCGGATCACGGCGGCAAGCGGGTGATCAAGCCGATCGCGCGCGAAGACGGGGACGCCGCTCGATGGAGGCGTGGTGGCGGCGGAGTCCTGGATGAGGCCGGCGACAGCTGTGACGCCCCCGATTCAATCGTACACTAATCATGCACGCAAATGTGTACGATCAAGATCAGGGACTCACGGGAAGATATCACAACACAACTCTACAAATAAAATAAGTCATACAAGCATCATAATACAAGCCAGGGGCCTCGAGGGCTCGAATACAAGTGCTCGATCATAGACGAGTCAGCGGAAGCAACAATATCTGAGTACAGACATAAGTTAAACAAGTTTGCCTTAAGAAGGCTAGAACAAACTGGGATACAGATCGAAAGAGGCGCAGGCCTCCTGCCTGGGATCCTCCTAAACTACTCCTGGACGTCGTCAGCGGGCTGCACGTAGTAGAGGCACCTCCGGTGTAGTAGGGGTCGTCGTCGACGGTGGCGTCTGGCTCCTGAACTCCAGCATCTGGTTGCGACAATCAGAAAGAAAGGAAAAGGGGAAAAGGGGGGGAGAAAGCAACCGTGAGTACTCATCCAAAGTACTCGCAAGCAAGGAACTACACTACATATGCATGGGTATATGTGTAAGGAGGCCATATCAGTGGACTGAACTGCAGAATGCCAGAATAAGAGGGGGATAGCTAATCCTGTCGAAGACTACGCTTCTGGCAGCCTCCGTCTTGCAGCATGTAGGAGAGAGTAGATTGAAGTCCTCCAAGTAGCATCTTCAAGTAGCATCTCCAAGCAGCATCGCATAGCATAACCCTACCCGGCGATCCTCCCCTCGTCGCCCTGTAGAAAAGCGATCACCGGGTTGTCTGTGGAACTTGGAAGGGTGTGTTTTATTAAGTATCCGGTTCTAGTTGTCATAAGGTCAAGGTACAACTCCAAGTCGTCCTGTTACCGAAGATCACGGCTATTCGAATAGATTAACTTCCCTGCAGGGGTGCACCACATAACCCAACACGCTTGATCCCATTTGGCCGGACACACTTTCCTGGGTCATGCCCGGCCTCGGAAGATCAACACGTCGCAGCCCCACCTAGGCACAACAGAGAGGCCAGCACGCCGGTCTAAACCTAAGCGCACAGGGGTCTGGGCCCATCGCCCATAGCACACCTGCACGTTGCGAGGGCGGCCGAAAGCAGACCTAGCCTAGTGGCGTTCCAGTCCAATTCGGCGCGCGCCGCTCCGTCGCTGACGTCTGAAGTGCTTCGGCTGATACCACGACGTCGGGATACCCATAACTACTCCCACGTAGATGGTTAGTGCGTATAGGCTCGTAGCCGACTCAGATCAAATACCAAGATCTCGTTAAGCATGTTAAGTATCCGCGAACGCCGAACAGGGCCAGGCCCACCTGTCTCCTAGGTGGTCTCAACCTGCCCTGTCGCTCCGCCACAAAGTAACAGTCGAGGGCCGTCGGGAACCCAGGCCCACCTCTACCGGGATGGAGCCACCTGTCCTTTCAGCCCCCTCGTCAGAATCACTTGCGGGTACTCAATGAGCTGACCCGACTTTAGTCACCATCTGTATAGTATGTATGTATGTATAGTATATACCCGTGATCACCTCCCAAGTGATCACGGCCCGATAGTATAGCAAGGCAGACTGACAAGAATGTAGGGCCAATGATGATAAACTAGCATCCTATACTAAGCATTTAGGATTGCAGGTAAGGTATCAACAGATGTAGCGACAATGTCAGGCTATGCATCAGAATAGGATTAACGAAAGCAGTAACATGCTACACTACTCTAATGCAAGCAGTATAGAGGAGAATAGGCGATATCTGGTGATCAAGGGGGGGGGCTTGCCTGGTTGCTCTGGCAAGAAGGAGGGGTCGTCAACTCCGTAGTCGAACTCGGTGTCATCAGCGTCGGTCTCGTAGTCTACCGGAGATAAGAGGGGGAAGAAACAATGAATACAATGCAAACATAAACACGACGACGCGTGACGTGACAATGAGCGGTGCTAGGTGTGCCCTAACGTGGTATGAGGTGGTACCGGTTAAGGGGGGAAACATCCGGAAAAGTATTCCCGGGGTTCCGTGTTTTCGGGCAGAGGAGCCGGAGGGGGAAAGTTGCGAGTTCGCTAGGTTAGGGGTGTGCGGCGGACGAACGGACTGCGTATCCGGAATCGTCACGTCGTTCTGAGCAACTTTCATGTTGAAAATAATTTAATCCGAGTTACGGTTTATTTTCTATGATTTATCAAAGTTTTAGGCATTTTCGAAATTTATTTAATTATTTAAATTGAACATTATCCAGAACAGTGAAAGGTGATGTCAGCATGACATCACCATGACGTCAGCAGGTCAAACCCAGCTGACCAAGGTCAAACCTGGCCCGTGGGTCCAGCGGGGCCCACCTGTCATCCTCTGTTTAGGTTAGTTAGGGTTTAGCTAATCCAGTTACTGTTTAATTAAACTAACTAATTAATTAGGTTAAGTAAATAGAATTAATTAACTTAATTAATTCACTAATTAATTAATTTAATTAATTATTAAATTAATTAATTCATTTTATTTTATTTTCATTTTCATTTTCTTTTAAAACGTTTTGTGGGCTGGGCCCCCCTGGTCAGTGGCCCGAAGGGGCCTTAGCGGGCGTGTGGGCGTCGGGTCACCTGGACGCAGCCGTAACGGGTGCAGCCCAGCGCCACGGGGTGCCGGCGGCCACGGCACCGGCAGGCGGCCGGAACGGCGCGGAGACGGAGGGGGCCGTGCGGCGACGGGGTTTGCCACGGGGAGCAAGGGCGACGGCTGGGCGCTGCACGGGCGGGTGCCGCGCGGAGCAGCAGCAGTGCAGCAGCAGGGGCCGGGGCGCGCGCGAGGCCACGGTGAGCGCGGGCCGCCGGAGTGGAGTGGAGCGGGGCGCGCGGGGCATGGTGGCGCGGTCGACACGGGAGGGAGAGAGGAGAGGGAGGGGCTTGCTCACGGCGGGGAGTAGGGCACGGGGCAGCGGGGCTCGTGGGCGAAGATGGGGACGACGGCGATGTGAAGGTGGCGTTCCGGCGAGTCGGCGACGCGGGCTCGTGGAGGCCATTCGGGGAGGAGGACGAGGACGGCCGCGCGATGGGTAGACGAGCGGCTGTGGCAAGGGACGGCTCCGGCGTCGTCGTCGAGCGGCAGGGGCGATCCAGGCGGCGTGGGGGGGGCGTGGGGCGGACGAGGGCGAGGTGGAGGCGACGGGTGGCGGCGTCGGGCGGGAGGTTCGTTCCCCCCGATCCGATCTGGATCGGGGAGGAGGGGGAAGAGCGACTGGGGGAGGGGGCGAGTGGGGGGGAGTGGGTGACTAGGGGAGGGGGTTAGGGTTTCGGGGTGAGGGGCCATATAGGCCAGGCGCGGGGTGGGCCGGTTGGGGCCAGTTGGGCTGGCCAGCAGCTGGGCCGGCCTGGCTAACAGCTGGGCCAGCTGGCCCAGTGGGGGGGGTCCTTTTATATTTTTTTTGCTCTGTTAGTTTCTTTCTTTTATTTATTTTCCTTTTCTGTCTTTATTTATTTTAAAATACTTAGGCAGTTTATAAAATTGTGTTTATTACACCATATTGACCTATGTAAAATATGGCATCTCCCGAACACTTTTGTTTTAAATTTTGAAAAACTTTTATTGTTTGCTTGATTTTGATTTTGAATTTGAATCGTTTCGAACTAACGCGAGATTACTAACAGTAATCAAAGTGACATGGCATCGTTAACGTGGGATTACTGTAGCCTAATTATCCGGGCGTCACAATTCTCCTCCACTACAAGAAATCTCGTCCCGAGATTTAAGAGGTAGTAAGGGGGAAGTCCTGGTTATGAAAGTCTAACGAATCTTCTTGTCTTTGGTTGCTCTCCTCGAAGAGGTCGATCCATTACATTGACGTCTTCATTTCTTTGCTTCAGGTCATCATGGTGAAGTCATCATCCTTTCTCCGGAGTCTTCATCATACTAACGAAAGAATAAGGGGGTATACCGGAAGAATGGACCTCTGCAGGGTAGACTATCTGGTAGACAACAACGAGGAAGGTGGCGGAAAGTAACTCTCGAATTGAAATTTAAGACAATATCGAGAGCAAAGTAAGAAGGTGCAAAATAGAAGTTTCAAACGCATAGGCAATCGTTCGTTGCCTGAAACGAAGTGTGAAAGGGGTTCAGAGAAATGGGAATAAGTATTGCGTCTGATACCAGAATTGATGATCTCATCGGAAGGTGGCTCGTGAATTACATACGAGAACATGCGCAAGGAATAACCTTGGGAACATGGGGGGTACAAGAGAGTCAGGTTTTGATCCTGGGACCTGTGGGTTATGGGCCCACCATGTGGGTTAAAAGTAGGAAAGGCGGTGACGTCTTGCACAATCATGTAAGCAAGGCATGTCAGAGGGTAACCTGTCGATTATGTCGGCAACAATGTCGGTACCAAGGGCGAGGGATGAAGAGAACCATTTTCCTGCTCATTGAAGCGAGGCGGACCAATAGGCAAAGTTCTCGTCCATCGGTGGCTACCGGGAAGTCATCAACAATAGTAACAGGGTCTTACCGACACGGTTGGGCACCTATGTGTTTACATAAGCAGTAGAATATTGCTGCTTAGATCATATAGATCACCGGAAAGGCTAAACAAACCAATGTAAAGGAAATGTGAGCATCAGATTAACAGAACAATGGAAAGGAAAATGTGTTTAAACACATATTTCAAGGGTATATCCTCCCCAAGGACAAGCAGAGCATGATATCCATGACAGGATACAACGTAGAAAACCCTTTAGGAAAGGGGAGAGTATCATGACATTACCCATACAACGGTGTTTGGATAATTTAGTAAGAAACATTTAGCATTGGCTTCAAATGTTCTTGTTGAAATTCGGAGTACCATTGACATGCTTCGAGATAGCATTGACATGGTCTTCAGGTGAAGATCAGACTTTGGAAACACGAAGGATCCATCAGGAATAACTAGTAGAATAAGTCTTACAATTTCCTCATGGATGAATGGGTAACCTTGCTGAAAAGGAATCTATAATGATAGGTCCTCCAGCCGGGGGGGGTGCTAGGCATGACATCATGTTACCGGGTCATCAAAGGATCAACGTCATAACTCTTGGAAAGTTGTCCCAACCATCATATCTGACCGAGATTCAGATCCGATTGGTGTCAGGATACCTGAGACTCAGGATGTCCGAGAAGAAAAGGCGCAACACAAATCGTTGAAATGGCATTGCAAGCTTCTCGGGAAATGAACTATGGGAGCGGGTTTCTGAAGCAATAGTTCACCATTAAACCAAGGAGAGGACAAGGAGGTGTCTGGTGAACTCAACGGCAATTCACCGAGATTCCCAAAAGATGGATTTCCACCATTAAGTGAACAAGGAGATAACATTTGTCAGATCAAATGATATAAGGAAGTATGCTCGAGGAAAACATACACAATTAAACATTGGTTGAAAGGTGCGCCCGAAGTATGGGTTGGGTTGCACGACCAATGTTAGAATGGTGATTCAATTAGCGAAGGACTTAGAATGAACTATCGATCATTAACTTCAAAGCAATAGGGTTGCTAGAAGTGCATAATCCAAACAACACCGTTCACTTGTGGGTACCCCGGTTGGAATCAACACGAGGACCAAGAAAGAATGGTGATGGTGAGAAGTATCATTATAGCAAGAATTCTTAAGAGGTGGAGCAATCCTCACAACATTCTTAACATCAAAGATGGTAATACTCCGCGGTAGAATATAACATAAGTTGGATAGCAAGGAACTCAAGGTACAACACAATACAGGAACAAGTTTTGTGTTGGAGGGAATGCAATAATGTTGTCGCTGATAACACCAATCATCGAGGGCAAGGATGGTATTTCTCATCATGGTTTCAATAGATCTCTTGGAAGAGCTCAGAATGTTGATGATATTCATGACACATTTGTCGCGAGAGTTCATGAAGATGTAATCGATCGGTGATGACATCAAGTCAAAGTAATGATAAAGTGAAAGGTTATTGGAACCAAGGGTACGACACAAACTCGAACTCAAGCTTGTTGTTTAAGGTGAAAGGGTATGACGAGGAAAAGAAAAAAAAAATCGACGTAAGGTTAGTTCATCGTCAAAAATTGGTGCTCCGAGAATAAGGACCAGGTAGCATCGTTAGAATCGTCACGTCAATGATATAGCCAAACAGGCTAGGAATGGCGTGATCGGGTACAAACTCGTACTTATAGAAGCTTACTGAAGAGTTGTTGAACCGTAGAGCGGACTCGGTTCAGTTATCGGTGTCTTTGAGTGTATAATAACTCAGAGCCCGTGAAATATTGGAATCAGTGGGAATGTAGCACTTGATGAAGAACTCATAAGGAGTTATGCAGTTCCATGATAATCTCGAGATACCAGGGGGTAATACTCGACACAAGATCAAAGTAAAGGCTAGACTGGTGTATTGATCCATAGGAGACAATTGTTTTAACTTGTCCGAGAAATGAGATCAAAGAAGAACAATCATGGTCGGAACCACGGTTGCAAGGGATCAATTCACAGATACCATATGTTAGTTATCAAGGAAATAGTTATTGTTACAAGAAGCTTCCATGATAGGATATATATCGCGTCCATGGGCATGAACACAAGGTTCAAGGTCGACTCCCACTTCTCCAATGCATACCCTTTCATTCACTTCTCGCTTTCGATGAAGTTATAGCGTTGAAATTTTTATCTGGCCAAATACCAGAAGAGTACGACTCGTGAAAACTTTCGAGTTCACACATATTAAGGAAGGCATAGGTTCAACCCATCGGGGCATCTTAGAATCATATACCAGAATCTTTAGAAGTAATTAACTCAAGCTCGAAGGCAGAGCATGGTTGAGAAGCAGACGATACAATTTACCAAAGGCATTATGTATCCGAGAAAAGGCTCACAAGTTTATTGACTATGAAGGGTGTTGTCAGATAAAATCCAACAAAGGATCTGGTGGTCCACAAGGGATCTGACGTGAGCATCGATACTCAACTAGAGGAAGCAGATTATAGAAACAACTGACTAACTCAATTGTCAAATGCAAAGGAATTATGATTTCCAAATCAAGGGATCAGAAGCAATGCTCTGATTAGGGGTGGATAAGTTGAATAGCCGTAGGGTACAATCAAAGACAATTGGATTGGTCAAGAACCAATTCCAGTTAAAAGAATGGAAGCTCAGCCGGAAAGGTAATTTATAAGGATCAATGATGATTGCGTGTATTCGCAACATATTGAGTCAACAGACTCAAAATGATAATGACAAGGAATGTCATTAAGACTACGAGACTTATGGGATTAACCATAATGCGAGCAAGCAAGAATTTCAAGAGCCAAAGGCTCCAGAGGATTTTCGGAAGATCGAATAGTATTTTGAAGACTTTTGTGAAACTCATGAACAACTGGGGATGAGCGGATACTTGAAAAGTGCGGGGATTTATTTGAAGGGGTATTCATGTGGCAAAGAACTGCTAGGCAGTAGGCACGAAGTATCCTCGGAACAATAGAGAAAACTCCGGGTATCTTGTAATAACAAGAACAATGGGGAATGATCGTAAGAATGGCAAGCGTAAGTAGTTATCCATAAGGATTTATCGGTGGTCGGGAATAGCAAAAGTGATGGGCACAAAGTCTCGAGAGAATATCAAAGAGTATCTCCGAAATCTTCTGAGGCAGTCGGTGACCATCTGGACTGAAGGGGCTCTCCGGGAGAAAGTATTTTCGAGAACCTAAAGTTAGTTTTTAGTAAAAATCATTTAACCCGAATAGAAGAGATATCAGAGTCCCAGAGTATAGATCGAGGAGTAAAAGATCCTAGTACCACCCGATGGCTACGTGGGCCCGTAAGGCACACAGCCAAGTTAGTAAAAGTTTTTGTAATGTCTAGACTCGACTTCGGCCAAGGAGTGTGGAAGGGGGATTCCTACAGGCAGTCGGCTCTGATACCAACTTGTGACGCCCCTGATTCAATCGTACACTAATCATGCACGCAAATGTGTACGATCAAGATCAGGGACTCACGGGAAGATATCACAACACAACTCTACAAATAAAATAAGTCATACAAGCATCATAATACAAGCCAGGGGCCTCGAGGGCTCGAATACAAGTGCTCGATCATAGACGAGTCAGCGGAAGCAACAATATCTGAGTACAGACATAAGTTAAACAAGTTTGCCTTAAGAAGGCTAGCACAAACTGGGATACAGATCGAAAGAGGCGCAGGCCTCCTGCCTGGGATCCTCCTAAACTACTCCTGGACGTCGTCAGCGGGCTGCACGTAGTAGAGGCACCTCCGGTGTAGTAGGGGTCGTCGTCGACGGTGGCGTCTGGCTCCTGAACTCCAGCATCTGGTTGCGACAATCAGAAAGAAAGGAAAAGGGGAAAAGGGGGGAGAAAGCAACCGTGAGTACTCATCCAAAGTACTCGCAAGCAAGGAACTACACTACATATGCATGGGTATATGTGTAAGGAGGCCATATCAGTGGACTGAACTGCAGAATGCCAGAATAAGAGGGGGATAGCTAATCCTGTCGAAGACTACGCTTCTGGCAGCCTCCGTCTTGCAGCATGTAGGAGAGAGTAGATTGAAGTCCTCCAAGTAGCATCTTCAAGTAGCATCTCCAAGCAGCATCGCATAGCATAACCCTACCCGGCGATCCTCCCCTCGTCGCCCTGTAGAAAAGCGATCACCGGGTTGTCTGTGGAACTTGGAAGGGTGTGTTTTATTAAGTATCCGGTTCTAGTTGTCATAAGGTCAAGGTACAACTCCAAGTCGTCCTGTTACCGAAGATCACGGCTATTCGAATAGATTAACTTCCCTGCAGGGGTGCACCACATAACCCAACACGCTTGATCCCATTTGGCCGGACACACTTTCCTGGGTCATGCCCGGCCTCGGAAGATCAACACGTCGCAGCCCCACCTAGGCACAACAGAGAGGCCAGCACGCCGGTCTAAACCTAAGCGCACAGGGGTCTGGGCCCATCGCCCATAGCACACCTGCACGTTGCGAGGGCGGCCGAAAGCAGACCTAGCCTAGTGGCGTTCCAGTCCAATTCGGCGCGCGCCGCTCCGTCGCTGACGTCTGAAGTGCTTCGGCTGATACCACGACGTCGGGATACCCATAACTACTCCCACGTAGATGGTTAGTGCGTATAGGCTCGTAGCCGACTCAGATCAAATACCAAGATCTCGTTAAGCATGTTAAGTATCCGCGAACGCCGAACAGGGCCAGGCCCACCTGTCTCCTAGGTGGTCTCAACCTGCCCTGTCGCTCCGCCACAAAGTAACAGTCGAGGGCCGTCGGGAACCCAGGCCCACCTCTACCGGGATGGAGCCACCTGTCCTTTCAGCCCCCTCGTCAGAATCACTTGCGGGTACTCAATGAGCTGACCCGACTTTAGTCACCATCTGTATAGTATGTATGTATGTATAGTATATACCCGTGATCACCTCCCAAGTGATCACGGCCCGATAGTATAGCAAGGCAGACTGACAAGAATGTAGGGCCAATGATGATAAACTAGCATCCTATACTAAGCATTTAGGATTGCAGGTAAGGTATCAACAGATGTAGCGACAATGTCAGGCTATGCATCAGAATAGGATTAACGAAAGCAGTAACATGCTACACTACTCTAATGCAAGCAGTATAGAGGAGAATAGGCGATATCTGGTGATCAAGGGGGGGGGGCTTGCCTGGTTGCTCTGGCAAGAAGGAGGGGTCGTCAACTCCGTAGTCGAACTCGGTGTCATCAGCGTCGGTCTCGTAGTCTACCGGAGATAAGAGGGGGAAGAAACAATGAATACAATGCAAACATAAACACGACGACGCGTGACGTGACAATGAGCGGTGCTAGGTGTGCCCTAACGTGGTATGAGGTGGTACCGGTTAAGGGGGGAAACATCCGGAAAAGTATTCCCGGGGTTCCGTGTTTTCGGGCAGAGGAGCCGGAGGGGGAAAGTTGCGAGTTCGCTAGGTTAGGGGTGTGCGGCGGACGAACGGACTGCGTATCCGGAATCGTCACGTCGTTCTGAGCAACTTTCATGTTGAAAATAATTTAATCCGAGTTACGGTTTATTTTCTATGATTTATCAAAGTTTTAGGCATTTTCGAAATTTATTTAATTATTTAAATTGAACATTATCCAGAACAGTGAAAGGTGATGTCAGCATGACATCACCATGACGTCAGCAGGTCAAACCCAGCTGACCAAGGTCAAACCTGGCCCGTGGGTCCAGCGGGGCCCACCTGTCATCCTCTGTTTAGGTTAGTTAGGGTTTAGCTAATCCAGTTACTGTTTAATTAAACTAACTAATTAATTAGGTTAAGTAAATAGAATTAATTAACTTAATTAATTCACTAATTAATTAATTTAATTAATTATTAAATTAATTAATTCATTTTATTTTATTTTCATTTTCATTTTCTTTTAAAACGTTTTGTGGGCTGGGCCCCCCTGGTCAGTGGCCCGAAGGGGCCTTAGCGGGCGTGTGGGCGTCGGGTCACCTGGACGCAGCCGTAACGGGTGCAGCCCAGCGCCACGGGGTGCCGGCGGCCACGGCACCGGCAGGCGGCCGGAACGGCGCGGAGACGGAGGGGGCCGTGCGGCGACGGGGTTTGCCACGGGGAGCAAGGGCGACGGCTGGGCGCTGCACGGGCGGGTGCCGCGCGGAGCAGCAGCAGTGCAGCAGGGGCCGGGGCGCGCGCGAGGCCACGGTGAGCGCGGGCCGCCGGAGTGGAGCGGAGCGGGGCGCGCGGGGCATGGTGGCGCGGTCGACACGGGAGGGAGAGAGGAGAGGGAGGGGCTTGCTCACGGCGGGGAGTAGGGCACGGGGCAGCGGGGCTCGTGGGGGAAGATGGGGACGACGGCGATGTGAAGGTGGCGTTCCGGCGAGTCGGCGACGCGGGCTCGTGGAGGCCATTCGGGGAGGAGGACGAGGACGGCCGCGCGACGGGGAGACGAGCGGCTGTGGCAAGGGACGGCTCCGGCGTCGTCGTCGAGCGGCAGGGGCGATCCAGGCGGCGTGGGGGGGCGTGGCGGCGGACGAGGGCGAGGTGGAGGCGACGGGTGGCGGCGTCGGGCGGGAGGTTCGTTCCCCCCGATCCGATCTGGATCGGGGAGGAGGGGGAAGAGCGACTGGGGGAGGGGGCGAGTGGGGGGAGTGGGTGACTAGGGGAGGGGGTTAGGGTTTCGGGGTGAGGGGCCATATAGGCCAGGCGCGGGGTGGGCCGGTTGGGGCCAGTTGGGCTGGCCAGCAGCTGGGCCGGCCTGGCTAACAGCTGGGCCAGCTGGCCCAGTGGGGGGGGGGTCCTTTTATATATTTTTTTGCTCTGTTAGTTTCTTTCTTTTATTTATTTTCCTTTTCTGTCTTTATTTATTTTAAAATACTTAGGCAGTTTATAAAATTGTGTTTATTACACCATATTGACCTATGTAAAATATGGCATCTCCCGAACACTTTTGTTTTAAATTTTGAAAAACTTTTATTGTTTGCTTGATTTTGATTTTGAATTTGAATCGTTTCGAACTAACGCGAGATTACTAACAGTAATCAAAGTGACATGGCATCGTTAACGTGGGATTACTGTAGCCTAATTATCCGGGCGTCACAACATCGGGCGACAAGGCGGCTATGATTGGCCGCCGCATGGCGCGAGGCCGCCGGGTCGGGTGATGCAGGAGTCCCGGTCGGAGCAGGGCGGTGACGGCCGGCGCAGGGCGACGGGCGGGCCGGTGCGCGGACGACGGCCTTGAGGGTTGCGTGTCACGCGAGGCCTCCGGATCGGTGAAGTAGCCGGCCGGTCGCGCCGATGTCGGAGTAGAGGCGCGAGGTGTCGACGGCGGCGGTGAGCGACACAAACCGATCCAATGAATCGGAAAACCAAAAAGTAGACGCCGATCAAAGCGACCGGCGAGAGAGAGAAAAACCTGGATCAAAAGATCGGGAAAAAGACTCTCTAGGGCAGCCGGCCAACACGGCCGGCGGACGAACCCTAGGTACGGGCGGCGCGGCCCCTGACGGCGGTCTTGGAGGCCGACCGCCCCGGGGGCGGCGCGCAGGTGCGGAAACGGCGGCGGCTAGGATTTAAGATCGACTTGCGATAGATACCATGTTAGAAGGGATAGAGCGGATTGGTGGAATAGTTCGTTGTATTGCTTGAGCCTCGTGGGCATATATATAGAAGTATAATGATCAACTTAGAGTACAAGACAAGCCAGAACTAATCCTAATTTATCTAGTCTTTCTTAATAATCAATATACTCAACAGATTTGTCTATACATGTTGGTGCAATATAAAGGATCTTTGTTTCTCGTGTTATTTAACATCTACATTTTGTTTTGTCATTAAGTTACGTTTTTCATAAAATATATCTTTGTCGTTCTCGAAGTTCTTTTTACATGTAAAAGCTGAACTGAGGAGGAAATCTAGAGATAGTCAATCATTTTTTTCTAAAACCAAGGAAATAAATAAAATGGGCCATCCATTTTCTTCAAAAGATACACAGAAGTGTTGCAGCTTACAAGTAATCATTAAGTTTTTTTATAGTAATAACATTAGTGGACATAGATGCATGGTGCTTATCACTTAATGGAAAGAGGGAGGGACGGAGATACGATCTGTTAATCATGTAAGATGCACGAGTACAATGTTAATTATCGCCGTCGCTCCCGGACACCATAATCACGTGTGAACCCCGCCAACTAGCAGGTTGTACATGATTGGTATTGCATCACTAAAAAAAATTATGCCCTCAGCCAGATTTTTTTATCTTGCATTTTTGGTTGCAACGCACGGGTATTTTTGTTAGTAATACTAAAGAGTGTAGTTTGCATTGTCAGAATATAACCTATCCGGGAAGCTAGGCATAATAAACATGATCTTTTATTGTCAGTTTTGTGCTTTAGACTTTGTTTTCTATAAAGGGGCTGGTAACTTTTTCTCTAATAAGGTTATTTGTGCCTTGGTCTCTCAGTTTTTGTAATGCAAACTCTGTAATTTTTTATTTGGAAACGACAAAATTTATGAACCATATATAGTTTATTTCAGTACTACTCCTCATTGTCGGGACATAACAGATTAAATTAAAGAATGTTACAATTTTTAGTAGGCTTTTAAAGTACTTTAATTGATTAATGTCAGTCAATGCGCATTGCCCGTGCAAAATAAATGTCAGTCAAAATATATACTACTCCCTACGTTCCTAAATATAAGTCTTTTTAGAGATTGCACTATGAACTACATACTGAGCAAAATGAATGAATCTATACTCTTAAATATGTCTATATACATATGTATGTAGTTTGTAGTGGAATCTTTAAAAAGACTTATATTTAGAAACGGAGGGAGTACTTATGTATTGAACATGCTTCTATTTGCCTCACTACATACTGCATGGGATCTGAAGATGGATGTATGTGCCAGTGAAAAGTGAGAACTAATTAAGATGGCTTGATTAGTACAACCGCCAACTGCTTTAGCTAAAAGTAGCCTTAGAATATTTTTTTTATGTGTTATAATTTTTGGAAAATTCAATATTTGTTTTGGCAATAGTTTCTTTGGTGGATTAGAGGCGTATAAATGTAAATCACTGTTTGTTAATTACAATGTAATCTTACTGAACTTCGAATCCCAGAAATTGGCACTCTGAACTTATCAATCCCGATCTATTTTTGAACCTTGAGAGTTTTAGCTTGTATTCGCTGACTCGGGCCGGCCCATTAGCACAGTCGCTCGTGCCTCATGCATAGCTGTAGGTTCGTTCGCTCTACTCTTTTTTTCCCTTTGTTCTTTAGCTTTTCTTTGATTTTTCATCAGTTTTCGTGTTTCCTTCGTTATACTTTATGTTTTACTAGTTTTTTGTTTTTTCCTTCTTCGTTATATTTTTGGTTTTCTTTTCTTTCTTTCTTGATTTTCTTTGTATTTTTACTTTTCTTTTTTTTCTTTGCCGGTTTTAATTGGTTTTGTTTTTTGACACATGTCTACTTTTCCTCAGCATACAATGTACATTTTTTGGGCACACGTGTAATATTTCTTAATAAACATTGGAAAATTTTCAAATACATTATGTATACTTTTTTTAAATCCATGTTTTTAGCACTTTTTTGAATACACAGTAACATTTTTCGAAATACAGTTGTACATTTATTAATGACAATAAACATACTTTTAAACTTCCCTAAAATACTTCCTTAAAAAATACTTCCGTAAAAACGTATTTTTTAATACACTTTAGACAATTTTCAAATACATTATGTACATTTTTAAAAAAATACATGTTTTCAGCACTTTTTTTAATGCATGGTAACGTTTTTTGAAATAGACGTTGTACATTTTATTAATGAACATAAAACATATTTAAAACTTCCCTAATTTTTTAATATGTGATAACATTTTTTTAACTTCCCTAAAAAACTTCTTCAAAAATATTCCCTAAAAACATGGTAACCTTTTTTAAACTTCTTTAAAATATGTTCCCTAAAAAATATATTTGAATACATGGAAGATTATTTTAAACTTCCTAAAAAATTTCCTCGAAAATAGCTCCCTAGAATGGTAACATTTTTAGACTTCCCTAAAAGACTTCCTGAAAAAACAACTTCCCTAAAATACATGTGTTTTAACTACACAAAGCCATTGATGTCTCAGAACCAGGGACCTCGCACTCGAGGTGCGCGCAGGTAGCCACTCACCCTGACGACTACTGGTGATGATAGATGGCGGGGCCTATACAAGAACACACAAAAACGTTCATATATAATAACATTTATGAAAAAAATCAACACATTTCTGAAAAAATTGTGAATAATTTTGAAATGACAAGTTTATCAAAACACAAATAATTTATGAAATTCCGAAACATTATTTAAAAAATTGAAACAATTTCTGAAAATCCGAAACGTCCATAGCATGTGAAAAACTGTTGGTATTCTGAACATTTTTTCACAAATGTGATTTTTTTGAAATCACGACATTTTTTTGAAATCACGAACAGTTTTTAAAAATGTGAATAGAATTTCAAAACTCCAAACATTGTTCTAAATACACAAAAGGAATTGAATTTGTGCCAAAAATAGAAAACATAAACATATTTTAACTTCACAAATTCTTGTTGTGGTATAGTGGGCCGGCCAAAATTCTCTGTGAGAGTAGCAGGTTATCCCGTTCGGGGTTGTATTATTCCCATTGTGCCAAATAGGTCTAGAGTCCAAAATAAATCGGGATTACAAGTTCAGAGTGTCAATTTTCGGGGTTCAAAATTTAAGGTTTGATTTAGCTTTCGTTTACAACTTGAAGGTTTGTTTTGGACTTTTCTTTTTCATTCTTGATAATTAGAAACCAAAAATGGCTTACAATCATCGCGGGCAACATGATCCAAGATTCACGGAAGAAGCTTCATGCCCAATTGATGCGTGAGGTGGTAGGTGGTGTACGGGAGGCTGCCGTGTAGACATGCGACCTAGCAATATATAAATGCAGAGTACAAAAAGCTAGACCATGTTCGGTTATCGCCCGCTCCCGGAATCTACGGAGCGGGAAACAGCAGCTCCGTCGTTTTGAACTGCAGTTCCACCAACTTCGCTCCCAAAGTTGGGAGCGGAGTGGTACCGACTAGGGTCCTAATATTGTCAAGGCGCATCTGTTGTCTTGCCTTCTTCTCTCGAATAAACACCTTGGGTATTTGCAAAAAAAAAAAAGAATAAACACCTTGGTTACTTGAAACTGACGTATCACCTGCTGTTTGAGAGCAGCTAGTACATGGCCACGTCGGAGATGCGAGTGCAAAAAAAGTGAATTCTCCTCAGTTTAGGCTTTTCTCTTTGTTCTTTTTGTCCTTTTCTGATTTCTTTTTCCATTTGAATTCCTTCTTGATTTACAAGTCAAATTGATTCCAAATATTTTTAGGAAAATGGCTCAACTCAATATTTAAGACTTAGGAAATTGATGTTCTGCCAAAAAAGTTATAAAATGTATAGCCTTGTTTTGAATACTGTAATTATTCCCTTTTCATTTTTTAATTGATTCAAAAATCAAATTCACTCCAATGGAAAATTTACAGAGGGTTAAAAGAATATTTGGGACTTGGCAAATTTACATTTCATCCAAATTAAATAAATGAATTTTCGCCCTATTTGTGATATTAATTTACTCCCTAAATACTTTAGGGTTCCATTTAATTCCCAGTTATCTTTATGGTTTAATATTATTTGCGATTTAGGGAAATTATTTCCAACCCAAAATATTTGTCAGAAGGTCACACACATTTTTGTAGCTCAGTGTTTCTTTATAACTAATCCCTAAATGGCAATTTAGGGTTCTGAAAAATTCCTAAAATGTTTTCCAGCCACAGTTTTACTCAAATCAATCAACTTCTAATCAAATTTGTCTAGGATCAAGCTATCACAAACAAATGAAAAAATATAAATGTCTGTAATTTATTTTTCCACATTCCAAATTTTGGACGTGATATGTGGAGATCCAACATACTCAACCACGTCTATCAAATGGTTTATGGTGTCTTCATGTTTAGCACTATAAACAAGGTTAGCACCCATCTCTAACTAATACTCCCTCCATTCCATAACATAGTGCATATAGATTTTTTGAAAAGTCAAACTCAAACCTCATAAACTTTGATCAAGTTTGTGGAGAAAAATATTTACATCTTGAATGCCAAATATATATTGTTGAAATATGAGATGGGCCTAGAGCCCATATGACAATTTCAGATTTGATCTCTAAGGGCCCATGTAGGTGGCATGACAAGGTGGTGGGAAGTTTAGTCCCACCATGCTAGTAGAAGGAAAGTTGGAGTGGTTTATAAGGGTGGCTCTTCTACATGCTATTGGAGCTTGAGAAGAGAAGAGGCCCTCGCGCGCTCCTCCTCCGCCGCCCGCCTCGCCGCGG
The DNA here is from genome assembly GCF_018294505.1 of Triticum aestivum. Classification (NCBI taxonomy): domain Eukaryota; kingdom Viridiplantae; phylum Streptophyta; class Magnoliopsida; order Poales; family Poaceae; genus Triticum; species Triticum aestivum. The sequence continues at coordinate 400,209,323 of NC_057795.1, read as the reverse complement.
GTTGCGGGAATGAGCCGAGCCGAGCTCACACCTATGCGCTTATTTTTGCCAGTCACTAACGGAGAGGTTCTGACAGCAGGGCCACGATCCGAGACGTCGGATCGTGGGCTGACACGGACTCGGACGTGGGTCAAGCCCACGTCTCTCCACGCGGCTGCGTCTATATAAGTGTGCGGTGTCCCCTAATCCTAGCCGCCATGAACAGATCACATCTGCTCACGCGCACGCCCACCGTCGTTCCTTTGCTGCTGCTGCCGCCGGTGACTCCATCCCGTCCGCCGCGTACACGGTCGACGGGAGAGCAGGTCTCCGAAACCACGCCCTCTGGTTCCTGTACGGGGTGAGGGGCGAATAGGTTTTTGGGCAGCGATTACGCGACTGCTCGCTTCCGATCGTCTACTTCCTCTACATCCGTGTCGCCTTCATCATCACCATGTCCACCGACCCCGACCGTGCCGCCGCCGAGAAAGCTGAAGCCGACAAGAAGGCCGCCGAGGACGCCGCTGCTGCCACCAAAGCCGCGGCCTCTGCATGGCCTACTGGAGGGTATAACTCGTTTATCCCGCTCCTGATTATTTTCATATTACCAGTAGTAGCAGTATGTGTAGATTTGTCTACTGTTTGCTTAGTACGTGCATGTTTAGATCAAAGTCAGTACGTCATCAACTTAGTCAATGCCATGCTAGTGATTTACTCGTGGATTAATTTAATCAAGAAATTGCCTATTTACTCAACAATCCAAAATCCTATTATGTGTAGGAATTTTTCGGCAAGTGGCTTTGCCGCAGCACTGAAACCGGATAAGTTTACCGGTACGTATTTTAAGCGTTGGCAGACAAAGACCATTTTATGGCTCACGGCTATGAACGTGTTCTGGGTCACCGGTGTGTCCACGGGAACGATTGCTCCTGAACAGGAGAAGGCGTTCAGGGAGGCAACCACTGTGTTTCTCGGAGCAGTTCTTAGCGTGATCGGAGATAAACTGGTCGACGCATATTTACATGTGCATGTCGCCAAGGACTTGTGGGAGGCGCTCGAATCTAAGTTCGGGGCCGCCGATGCAGGGAGCGAGATGTATATTATAGAGCAGTTCCACGACTACAAGATGGTTGAGAACCGTCCTGTACTGGAGCAGGCTCATGAGATAATATGCATTGTTAAGGAGCTTGAGCTTCTGAAGTGCGAGTTACCGGGCAAGTTTGTCGCGGGCTGCATAATCGCTAAGCTCCCCAATTCCTGGAGGAACTTTGCCACCACTCTGAAACATCAGAGGCGTGAATTCTCTGTGGAGGATGTCATTGGCCATCTGAGTGTCGAGCAGAATTCGAGGGCAAAGGACTCGCACGGAAAAGGGGCCGAAGGGACTTCTGTTGCCAACATGGTGAACCAGAGGAACTCAACTCCCACAAGTTCAAGGGAAAGAACGGTGTCCAACAGAATACCGACTTCAAGAAGAAGGGTAAGAAGACCTTCAAGAAGAACAAGAGGGCTGCTTTACTTGTGGTTCGACTGAACATTGGGCCAACAGGTGCCCAAACAAGTTTAAGAAGTCAGGACAGGACTCCAAGTCTGTCAACATGATTGTGGGCAACAATGAGAATGGTGCATCTGGGTACGGTAATTTATTTACTGTTTTTTCAGTGTTTCAGCCTACCGATTGGTGGGTGGATACAGGTGCAGGTGTTCATGTGTGTGCTGACATTTCATTGTTCTCTTCTTACCAGGTCACAGGCCACGGGTCCGTATTGATGGGGAATGGCGCGAGTGCTTCTGTTCATGGTGTTGGCACGGTCGATCTGAAGTTTACTTCGGGAAGGATCGTGCAGCTGAAGAACGTGCAGCATGTCCCCGCCATCAAGAAGAACCTCGTTAGTGGCTCCCTTCTATGTAGAGAAGGGTTTAAGTTGGTATTCGAGTCTAATAAATTAGTTGTTACTAAGTATGGACTATTTGTTGGAAAAGGTTATGAGAGCGGAGGGATGTTCCGCCTTTCCCTCGCAGATTTCTGTAATAAAGTCGTGAACCATGTTCATTCGAGTGTTAATGAATCTGAGGTTTGGCATTCACGTCTTTGTCACATAAGTTTCGGTGTTATGACGCGGCTAGCTAAGTTGGATTTAATCCCGAGTTTCACTTTAGCCAAAGGTTATAAGTGTCTGTCATGTGTGCAAGCTAAGCAACCTCGCCAGCCTCACAAGGCTGCGGAGGAGAGACACTTGGCACCATTAGAACTCATACATTCTGATCTTTGTGAGATGAACGGTGTATTGACTAAAGGTGGAAAGAAATACTTCATGACATTGATAGATGATTCCACTAGATATTGCTATGTGTATCTGTTAAATACTAAAGATGAGGCTCTACACTACTTTAAATCTATATGGCAGAAGTTGAGAATCAACTTGAAAAGAAAATTAAACGATTCCGTTCAGATCGTGGTGGAGAGTACTTCTCGAGTGAGTTTGATTCCTTCTGTGCGGAACACGGCATTATTCATGAGAGGACGCCTCCCTATTCACCCCAGTCAAACGGGGTTGCCGAGCGGAAAAACCGTACTCTAACTGATCTGGTTAACGCCATGTTAGATACGTCGGGTTTATCCAAGGCATGGTGGGGGGAGGCTATATTGACGGCATGTCATGTCCTGAATAAAGTTCCGATAAAGGATAATGATATCACTCCCTATGAGAGATGGGCAAAGAGAAGGACAACACTCTCGTACTTGCGTACTTGGGGCTGTTTGGCGAAAGTCAACGTGTCGATCCCCAAAAAGCGTAAGCTTGGACCCAAGACTGTGGACTGCGTTAATTTGGGCTACGCTAAGAACAACGTTGGCTATAGATTTCTAGTAGTGAAATCTGAGTTACCTGACCAGAAGGTCGGTACAATCATAGAGTCTAAGGATGCTACATTCTTTGAGGATATTTTTCCTATGAGAGATATGCAAAGCACTACTAGACAGGAATCTGAGGAGACTCCTGAGCCTGCCATTCCTATGGAATATTATGAACGAACACATGATGAAAATCCTGAGGAGGATGACGAGGAAACCCTTGGTAGGGGCAAGAGACAAAGGACTGCAAAGACCTTTGGTGATGATTTCTTCGTGTACCTCGTGGATGATACTCCCACTTCTATCTCAGAAGCGTATGCCTCTCCAGAAGCTGACTACTGGAAGGATGCGGTTCGTAGCGAGATGGATTCCATCATGGCTAACGGGACATGGGAGATCACTGAGCGTCCCTATGGTTGCAAACCATTGGGATGTAAGTGGGTGTTCAAGAAAAAGCTTAGGCCCGATGGTACGATTGAAAAGTACAAGGCCAGGCTTGTGGCCAAGGGCTATGACCAGAAAGAAGAGGAAGATTTCTTCGATACTTATTTACCTGTGGCTAGACTGACCACCATTCGAGTATTACTCTCGTTGGCGGCCTCACATGGTCTTCTCGTCCATCAAATGGATGTTAAGACGGCTTTTCTGAATGGAGAGCTAAATGAGGAAATCTACATGCAACAGCCAGATGGCTTTGTGATAGATGGTCAGGAAAGGAAGGTGTGTAAGTTGCTGAAATCTTTATATGGCCTAAAGCAAGCACCTAAGCAATGGCATGATAAGTTCAATACAACTCTGACATCTATTGGTTTCGTTGTTAATGAGGCTGACAAATGTGTATACTATCGCCATGGTGGGGGCGAAGGAGTTATAATGTGCTTGTATGTTGATGACATACTGATATTCGGAACAAACCTCAAAGTCATTGAGGAGGTCAAATCGTTTCTGTCTCAGAACTTTGAGATGAAGGACCTTGGTGTGGCTGATGTTATCTTGAACATCAAGCTACTGAGAGATAATGAGGGTGGGATCACACTTCTGCAATCCCATTATGTTGAGAAGGTGTTGAGTCGTTTTGGATATTCGGACTGCACACCATCTCAAACACCATATGATCCTAGCGTGTTGATTTGAAAGTCCAAAGGCATGGCTAAAGATCAATTGAGATACTCTCAAATCATTGGTTCACTGATGTACCTAGCGAGCGCAACGAGGCCTGACATCGCGTTTGCTGTGAGCAAACTGAGCCGGTTTGTTTCCAAACCGGGTGATGTACATTGGCATGCTGTTGAAAGAGTTATGCGCTATCTGAAAGGTACTATGAACTATGGACTTCACTATACCGGAGACCCGTCGGTACTTGAAGGGTATAGTGATGCGAATTGGATCTCTGATGCTGATGAGATGAAGGCCACAACTGGGTATATGTTTACTCTTGGAGGTGGCGCTGTTTCCTGGAAGTCTTGCAAGCAAACGATCTTAACGAGATCGACAATGGAAGCAGAATTAACAGCATTAGACACTTCTGGTGTTGAAGCAGGATGGCTTCGAGATCTTTTGATGGACTTGCCACTGGTTGATAAACCAGTTCCGGCTATCCTTATGAACTGTGACAATCAGACTGTCATCACCAAGGTGAAGAGTTCAAAGGACAACATGAAGTCCAACAAACACATAAGAATGAGATTAAAAGCTGTCAGAAAATTAAGAAACTCCGGAGTGATAGCACTGGACTATATCCATACGGCTAAGAATCTGGCAGATCCCTTTACGAAAGGGCTATCACGTGTCGTGATAGATAGTGCATCGAGGGAGATGGGTATGAGACCCACATGAGTTGCCATGGTGGTAACCCAACCTATGTGATCGGAGATCCCGTGAAGTAGGACCTGGGAAACAAGCCAGTGGTGAACTGAGGAGAGTAACTTTACTAACCCACTCCGTTGGAGATGCAATACTCTCGGAAACTGTATGGAAGGATGACTACTGTCTTAATGTGTTCCAAGGCTTATATGTGTAAGCAAGATGCTATCCTACAGAGCGATCTTTGGAGGAACACACCTATGTGAGCCCGACTGCTAGTCATAGTCTATGAGATTGGGGTGATCTCTAGTAAGCTCATGAATAGGCCAGGAGTGTGACTTATATGCTCCACCCGAGGGGTCAGTCTTCGGCAGCCCAGTACTAGTAAGACATGTGGTGAAACTTCTTTACGCCAAACTGACAATTCAAGGCATAGTCCATTGTTCAGTTGTGAAGGAGTGTAGCTACTTGCTCTAGGTGAAGTTCAACCTTAACAGGTCTTCACTGAAACACTAGTATATCAAAACAGTGTTTGGAACAAAGGACAAAATGGGCCCCTGAGATCTGGTGGGGGATTGTTCAAATGTGAGATGGGCCTAGAGCCCATATGACAATTTCAGATTTGATCTCTAAGGGCCCATGTAGGTGGCATGACAAGGTGGTGGGAAGTTTAGTCCCACCATGCTAGTGGAAGGAAAGTTGGAGTGGTTTATAAGGGTGGCTCTTCTACATGCTATTGGAGCTTGAGAAGAGAAGAGGCCCTCGCGCGCTCCTCCTCCGCCGCCCGCCTCGTCACGCCTCGCCTCGCCTCGCCTCGTCACGACGCGCCGCGCCGCGGGTTGCGGGAATGAGCCGAGCCGAGCTCACACCTATGCGCTTATTTTTGCTAGTCACTAACAGAGAAGTTCTGAAAGCAGGGCCACGATCCGAGACGTCGGATCGTGGGCTGGCACGGACTCGGACGTGGGTCAAGCCCACGTCTCTCCACGCGGCTGCGTCTATATAAGTGTGCGGTGTCCCCTAACCCTAGCCGCCACGAACAGATCACATCTGCTCACGCGCACGCCCACCGTCGTTCCTTTGCTGCTGCTGCCGCCGGTGACTCCATCCCGTCCGCCGCGTACACGGTCGACGGGAGAGCAGGTCTCCGAAACCACGCCCTCTGGTTCCTGTACGGGGTGAGGGGCGAATAGGTTTTTGGGCAGCGATTACGCGACTGCTCGCTTCCGATCGTCTACTTCCTCTACATCCGCGTCGCCTTCATCATCACCATGTCCACCGACCCCGACCGTGCCGCCGCCGAGAAAGCTGAAGCCGACAAGAAGGCCGCCGAGGACGCCGCTGCTGCCACCAAAGTCGCGGCCTCTGCATGGCCTACTGGAGGGTATAACTCGTTTATCCCGCTCCTGATTATTTTCCTTGTCTACTGTTTCCTTAGTACGTGCATGTTTAGATCAAAGTCAGTACGTCATCAACTTAGTCAATGCCATGCTAGTGATTTACTCGTGGATTAATTTAATCGAGAAATTGCCTATTTACTCAACATATATCATAAGATGTAGCCTTATATTTTATATTTTTTGTATAACAAATATAAATAGTTTTATCTATAAACTTCAAAGTTTGACATAAAAAAATCAATACACACTACATTACGAAACGAAGGGAGTAGCATACCTACTAATTGCGCCAACCTTAATTAATTACATTCTTCCTAATATTAACTTGGAACTAAGATCTACTTAAAATAATGTGCAATGCAATTAATATATTGCCTAATATTCACGTACGGTTACCTGTATATCGAATTAAAAGTGTATGAATTTGCACTGCACATCACTTGCGCAACGAGTGCGCACATCACGTACGGCGCAAAAAGCAAAGCCAAGCCCACAGTAGCTATTGATTCAGGCCCAAAAATGCTAAATGTACGGGGTTGTTACAAAGCTTTACGGGAACTTCCGCTCTAATCCTCTCCTCCGCCCCCCCCCCCCCCCCCAATTTTCAGGTGGGTGGGGCCCTCACTCCCCTTAATCCAATATAAATTTGACAACTCAAATCCATTCCGTAAAACCCCGTAAGGGTCCGTCGATGTAGCATTACTCATTCAGGCCTATGGGCGGAAGCCAACTGAACATGAAGAACACAACCTCGAGGCGGACTTCCGAGAGCAACTAACTCAAGAGTACCCCTAGCGGGAGCCCCTAAGTGGCGTTCTCTCACTCGCCGCCACATGTCGTGTCGGGCGCTTCCTCAGGATTTTATTTTTGATTATTTTTCTATACGCGTTTTCAGGCGTTAGATGTTTTTTTTGCTTTTCAGCTTTTCAGTTTTCCCAAGATTTTAGAGGAAAAATTCAAAACAAAAATTGAGCGAAAAAACGTGATTTTTTTTCTTGCGCTAGAGGCACAAATTTGCTTGAGGCACATGTTTTCTTCCGCGAGACGCATAGGTTTGGAAAAGGAAAAAACATTTTTTTTCTTCAATGAGAGGAACATATTTGCTTCTCGTAGAGACACAGGTTTACTTCCCCGCGAGGAATAGCTATGCCTCTCGAAAAGTTAAAAGAAATACATTTTTTTCTTCCATGAGAGGCATATGTTTTCTTCTTGGGGAGTATGCTTTTTGGAAAAGAAAAAAACGTTTTTCTCTTTTCCGGGAGGCATAAGTTTGCTTATTGTGGAGGCATAGATTTGCTTCCGCGAGAGGCACAGTTGTGCCTCTTGAAAAGGGAAAAAAGGTGGAAATCGTGCCTCCAACTCATTTTTTCTTTGGATTTCTGGTTTTTTCATGAAAAAAAGTCCGTCAATACCTATTAATATGGGATCTAATTTCGAAAATCTCGACTGAAATCCAACTGTGAAAACGGTTTAGGAGTTGGACCCACGACATAAGGGATAAAAGGTTTTTAATAAATGAATCTACGAACAAAGTAAAACTCCGAGGTTGCGACAAGTGATGCACATGCAGTGTGGCACCTGTCACAATCCGAGAAGATAAGAGTGACCCTTAAAAGAGGTACCCTCAACTAGCGCTTTCAGACTTAAAAAAACACTCCCTCCTTCTATGTATATAGGGTCTAATGCATTTTTTAAGGATCCACGTGTTAGAGCAATAATATATGACATGCAAGTTACACAAAGCACATCGTCAAATTCGTACGTGGAAGGAGCTTCTAATGATATAATTTTTACATTATACATCTCATATATTATTAATCTTATGAATAATTAACGACAACCTCAAAAAATGTATTAAACCCTTTATATATGGAAGGAGGGAGTAGTGATTTCGGGGATTTCTTGTTCCTTGTGCTACGCGTGCTCAACAAGCAAATGTGCACACCCCCTCCCGGCTTTTGTGCTCGCCCATGTGCAGGGTGGGTGCTATTGGGAAACGTAACATGGAATTTCAAAAAAAATCCTACGCTCACGCAAGATCTATCTAGGATATGCATAGCAACGAGAGGGGGAGAGTGTGTCCAAGTACCCTCATAGACCGAAAGAGGAAGCATTTGTGTAACGCGGTTGATGTAGTCGAACTTCCTCTTGTTCCGACCGATCGAGTACCGAACGTACAACACCCCCGAGTTATGCACACGTTCAACGCGATGACGTCCCTCGAGCTCTTGATCCGGCATAGGGTCGAGGAAGTAGATGAGTTCCGTCAGCACGACGGCGTGGTGACGGTAATGGTGATGTGATCCGCGTAGGGCTTCGCCTAAGCACCGTGAGAATATGATCGGAGGCGTAAACTATGGAGGGGGGCGCCACACACAGCTTGCAACAATTTATGTGTGTTCTAGGGGCGCCCTCCTCCTCCCCCCCCCCCGTATATAAAGGAGGGAGGCAGAGGAGGCCGGCCCTAGGGGCGCCCCCAAGTAGGAGGAGTCCTACTTGGGGTCCTAGTAGGATTCGCCCCCCCTTCCTTTTACCGGAGGGGGAAAGGGGGAAGAAGAGGGAGAATGAGAAGGAAAGGGGGGCGCCACCCGCTTCCCTAGTCAAATTCGGCATCCTTCCCTGGGGGGAGGGGGGCTATGTGGGTTGGTGTGCCTCCCTCCTATGGCCCATATCTTTCCCCCGGGGGTTCCGGTAACCCCTCCGGTACTCCGATATGTACCCGATACATTCTGGAACCCTTCCGGTGTCCGAATACTACCTTCCAATATATCCATCTTTACCTCTCGACCATTTCGAGACTCCGCTCATCCGGGACTCCGAACAACCTTCGGTCACAAAAACACATAACTCATATAATACATATTGTCATCGAACATTAAGCGTGCGGACCCTACGGGTTCGAGAACTATGTAGACATGACCGAGACACCTCTTCGGTCAATAACCAATAGCAGAACCTGGATGCTCATATTGGTTCCCACATATTCTATGAAGATCTTTATCGGTCGAACCGCTATGTCAACATACCTTATTCCCTTTGTCATCGGTATGTTACTTGCCGGAGTTTCGATCGTCGGTATCTTCATACCTAGTTCAATTTCATTACTGGCAAGTCTCTTTACTTGTTCCGTAATGCATCATCCCGTAACTAACTCATTACTCACATTGCTTGCAAGGCTTCATATGATGTGCATTACCGAGAGGGCCCAGAGACACCTCTCCGATGCTCGGAGTGATAAATCCTAATCTCGATGTATGCCAACCCAACAAACACCTTCGAAGATACCTGTAGGGCATCTTTATAATCACTCAGTTACGTTGTGACATTTGATAGCACACAAGGTATTCCTCCGGTGTCCAGGAGTTGCATAATCTCATAGTCGGAGCAATATGTATTTGACATGAAGAAAGCAGTAGCAATAAAACTGAACGATCATTATGCTAAGCTAACGGATGGGTCTTGTCCATAACATCATTCACCTAATGATGTGATCCCGTTCATCAAATGACAACACATGTCTATGGCTAGGAAACTTAATCACCTTTGATCAACGAGCTAGTCAAGTAGAGGCATACTAGGGACACGGTGTTTTGTCTATGTATTCGCACATGTATCAAGTTTCCGGTTAATACAATTCTAGCATGAATAATAAACATTTATCATGAAATAAGGAAATAAATAACAAATTATTATTGCCTCTAGGGCATATTTCCTTCAGTCGCCCACTTGCACTAGAGTCAATAATCTAGTTCACATCGCCATGTGATTTAACACTAATAGATCACATCTTTATGTGATTAACACACATAGTTCACATCAACATGTGACCAACACCCAAAGTGTTTACTAGAGTCAATAATCTTGTTCACATAGCTATGTGATTAACACCCAAAGAGTACTAAGGTGTGATCATGTTTTGCTTGTGAGAGAAGTTTAGTCAACGGGTCTGCCACATTCAGAGCCATATGTATTTTGCAAATATTCTATGTCTACAATGCTTTGCATGGAGGTACTCTAGCTAATTGCTTCCACTTTCAATATGTATCTAGATTGAGACTCAGAGTCATCCGGATAGGTGTAAAAGCTTGCATCGACGTAACTCTTTACGAGGAACTCTTTATCACCTCCATAACCGAGAAATATTTCCTTAGTCCTCTTAGGTAACTAAGGATAACTTTGACCGCTGTCTAGTGATCCACTCCTGGATTACTTAGGTACCTCCTTGCTAAACTTACAGCAAAGCACACATCAGATCTGGTACATAGCATAGCATACATGATAGAACCTATGGCTGAGGCATAGGGAATGACTTTCATTTTCTCTCTATCTTCTGCAGTGGTCGGGCATTGAGTCTGACTCAACTTCACACCTTGTAACACAGGTAAGAACCCTTTCTTTGACTGATCCATTTTGAACTTCTTCGGAACTTTATCAAGGTATGTGCTTTGTTAAATTCCTATCAAGCGTCTTGATCTATCTCTATAGATCTTGATGCCCAATATATAAGTAGCTTCACCGAGGTCTTTCATTGAAAAATTCTTATTCAAGTATCCTTTCATGCTATCCAGAAATTCTATATCATTTCCAATCAACAATATGTCATCCACATATAATATCATAAATGCTACAGAGCTCCCACTCGCTTTCTTGTAAATACAGGCTTCACTGTAAGTCTGTATGAAACCATATGCTTTGATCACGTCATCAAAGCGTATATTCCAACTCCGAGATCCTTGCACCAGTCCATTGATGTATCGCTGGAGCTTGCACACTTTATTAGCACCTTTACGATTGACAAAAACCTTCTGGTTGCATCATATACAACTCTTCTTAGATATATCCATTTAAGGAATGCAGTCTTGACATCCATTTGCCAGATTTCACAAAATGTGGCAATTGCTAACATGATCTGGACGAACTTAAGCATCGCTATGGTTGATAAAGTCTCATCGTAGTCAACTCCTTGAACTTTGTCGAAAACTTTTTGCGACAAGTCGAGCTTTGTAGATAGTGACATTACTATCAGTGTTAGTCTTCTTCTTGAAGATCCATTTATTCTCAATGGCTTGCCGATCATCGGGCAGTCCACCAAAGTCCACACTTTGTTCTCATATATGGATCATATCTCAGATTTCATGGCCTCAAGCCATCTGTTGGAATCTGGGTTCATCATAGCTTCTTCATAGTTCGTAGGTTCGTTATGGTCAAGTAACATGACTTCCAGAATAGGATTGTCGTACCACTCTGGTGCGGATCGTGCTCTGGTTGACCTACGAGGTACAGTAGTAACTTGATCTGAAGTTTCATGATCATTATCATTAGCTTCCTCTCTAGTTGGTGTAGGCATCACGGGAACAGATTTCTCGGATGAGCTACTTTCCAAATTGAGAGAAGGTACAATTACCTCATCAAGTTCTACTTTCCTCCCACTCACTTCTTTCGAGAGAAACTCCTTCTCTAGAAAGGTTCTGTGACGCCCCCGATTCAATCATACACTAATCATACACGCAAACGTGCATGATCAAGATCAGGGACTCACGGGAAGATATCACAACACAACTCTAAAAATAAAATAAGTCATACAAGCATCATAATACAAGCCAGGGGCCTCGAGGGCTCGAATACAAGTGCTCGATCATAGACGAGTCAGTAGAAGCAACAATACCTGAGTACAAACACAAGTTAAACAAGTTTGCCTTAAGAAGGCTAGCACAAATTGGGATACAAATCGAAAGAGGCGAAGGCCTCCTGCCTGGGATCCTCCTAAACTACTCCTGGTCGTCGTCAGCGGCCTGCACGTAGTAGTAGGCACCTCTGGTGTAGTAGGAGTCGTCATCGACAGTGGCGTCTAGCTCCTGGGCTCCAACATCTGGTTGCGACAACCAGGAAGAAAGGAAAAGGGGAAAAGGGGGAGCAAAGCAACCGTGAGTACTCATCCAAAGTACTCACAAGCAAGGATCTACACTACTTATGCATGGGTATCTGTGTAAAGGGGCAATATCGGTGGACTGAACTTCAGAATGCCAGAATAAGAGGGGGATAGCTAGTCCTGTCGAAGACTACGCTTCTGGCCGCCTCCATCATGCAGCATGTAGAAGAGAGTAGATTGAAGTCCTCCAAGTAGCATCTCATAGCATAATCCTACCCGGCGATCCTCCCCTCGTCACCTTGTGGAAAAGCGATCACCGGGTTGTCTGTGGAACTTGTATGGGTGTGTTTTATTATGTATCCGGTTCTAGTTGTCATAAGGTCAAGGTACAACTCTGGGTCGTCCTTTTACCGAGGGACATGGCTATTCGAATAGATAATCTTCCCTGCAGGGGTGCACCACATGACCCAACATGCTCGATCCCCTTTGGTCGGACACACTTTCCTGGGTCATGCCCGGCTTCGAAAGATCAACACGTCACAACCCCACCTAGGCACAATAAAGAGGTCAGCACGCCGGTCTAAATCCAATGCGCGCAGGGGTATGGGCCCATCGCCCATTGCACACCTACACGTTGCATGGGCGGCCGGAAGCATACCTAGCCCCCTTAATACAAGAGCAGGCTTACGGTCCAATCCGGCGCGCGCCGCTCAGTCGCTGACGTCACGAAGGCTTCGGCTGATACCACGATGCCGAGTGCCCTTAACTGTTCCCGCGTAGTTGGTTAGTGCGTATAGGCTAGTGGCCAGACTCTGATCAAATACCAAGATCTCGTTAAGCGTGTTAATTAAAGTATCCGCGAACGCCGACCAGGGCCAGGCCCACCTCTCTCCTAGGTGGTCTCAACCTACCCTGTCGCTCCGCCACAAAGTAGCAGTCGGGGGGCGTCGGGAACCCAGGCCCACTTCTACCGGGATGGAGCCACTTGCCCCTTCAGCCACCATCTCCGAACAGTATCATAAGTAATGTAACAGTATAAGGTATATAGCATATGCCTGTGATCACCTCCCGAAGTGATCACGGCCCAGTAGTATAGCATGGCAGACAGACAAGAGTGTAGGGCCACCGATGGAATACTAGCATCCTATACTAAGCATTTAGGATTGCAGGTACGGGTAACAACTATAGCAACAATGACAAGCTATGCAGCAGAATAGGATTAACCGAAAGCAGTAACATGCTACACTACTCTAATGCAAGCAGTAGAGAGAAGGAATAGGCGATATCTAGTGATCAAGGGGTGGGGGGCTTGCCTGGAAACTCAGCCGAGGAGGGGTCATCAACACCGTAGTCGTACTGGGTAGCAGCGGCATCAGTCTCGGTGTCTAGCAAGAGAAGAGGGGGAAGAAACAATAAATATAAAAGAAAACATATTCATGATGATTCATGACATGACAATGAATGGTGCTAGGTGTGCCCTAACGCAGTACTAGGCGATACTAGCGAATGGGGGAAACATCTGGGAAAGTATTCCCAGTGTTTCGCGTTTTCGGACAGATGAACCGGAGAGGGAAAGTTGTGTGTTTGCTATGCTAGGGATGTGTGGCGGACGAACGGGTCGCGTATCCGGATTCGTCTCGTCATTCTGAGCAACTTTCATGTACAAAGTATTTATATCCGAATTACGGTTTATTTTATGTTAATTTTTAAAGTTTTAAAGTGATTTTTTAATTTCTGGATTTAATTTAATTCGAATTTAAATTTGTATTTAAATGCTATGGGTACAAAGGGAGTTTACCCAGAGTGTGCCTAAGGGGCTGACAGGTGGGGCCTAGGTCAAATGTCCAGTCAGCGTTTGATTGGACCGTTGACTAGTAAAAAGGGTCCATGACACGCATGTCATTGATACATGTTTTACTAAACAACATTTGATTAACTAATCTGGTTGATTAGGTTATTAAGCAGGTTAATTAAGTTAACTAATTAACCTACTAATTAATTAATTACTAATTTATTTATTTTAACATACATTTATTCCTTCTTCTTTTTCTTAAACGTTTTTGTTCAGGGGCGGGGCCCCACTTGTCACAAGCCCAGGGGCGTAGAGGGCACAGGGGGATGCGGGCGCGGATCCGTTGGATCGTGGGCGCCGGGCGTTGGGCGCTGTCCAAATGGCGCGGGCTATTGGGTTTAGCGCCACCGACGGCTGTGGTCACGGCCACTGCTAGAGCAGTAGCCACAGGGGGGGCGGCACGGTGAGCGGCGGGGCCGGGTGTAGCCGGGCGCTGGCTCGCGCGTGCTGGGCGGCAGCGAGCGCCACGGGCGGAGCGAAGGGGATGCGGCTGTGCGGGCCGACGAGGGAGCAGCGCACGAGGGGGGCTGCGGGCGAGGCCAAGGACCGAGCGGGAGTGCGGTCACGAGGTGGCGCAGAGGCCGTAGGGGAGCTCCGACGAGCGCGGCGAGGGACGACGCGGTGACGGATGGGGAGGGAGCCACGGCCGCACGACAGCAGGGCAGCGTGGCCGTGGGCATGTGCGGAGGCGCACCGGGCGAGGCGAGGATGCGGTGAGCGCGGTCAGCGCGCGTACGGGGCGGTGGTCACAAGCATGCGCCGGTGCGGTGAGCATGTTCAGGGCCCGGTCGGCGAGTGTGCACGGCGATGGAGGGGAAGAGGAAGAGGGAAGGCGGAGGCTGATGGCCTCACCGGCCTTGCAGGGGCATAGGTCGGCGATGCTTGGTGACGCGAGTCAGGAAGGAAGACAAGGAAGGCGGCGACAAGGTGTAGGCGGTCCAGCGAGGTCCTCGGGCGACGGAGTCGTTCCGGGCGGCGAGGGCGGAGTCGGGCCCCGAACCAGATCTGGATCGGGGAGAGGGGAAGAGAGCGACGTGGGGAAGGAGTGTGGGAAGTGGGGTAGGTTAGGGTTTCAGTGGGTGAGGAGATAAGGAGGAGTGGGGGGAGTGGCCAGCTGGGCCTGGTGGGTTGGCCGAGTGGGGCTGGTAGCCTGCTGGGCCGGAGCCCGGGGGGTGCTTTCCTCTTGTCTTTTTAGTTAATTTGTCTTTTTATTCTTTTTCTTTTCTTTATTTTCCCTCTCTTTTAGTTCCTAATTATTTTAGTTTTAGTAAAAGACCAAAGTGGCACCTAAATTGATGCTACAACCTATGTCACAACCACAAAAGGTTACATCCAAAATAATGTAGTTTAATACTTTACAAAATATAAAAGGCATTTAATTAATGGTTTTAGCTACTGATTTAATTAGTTTAGTGCTTTTAAACATTTTATAAAGACTTGGTTTCTCCACCAATATATCTCATGAATTATTTGTCACAATAAGAACATTTTAGTTTTGACTTTTGAAAACTTTAATTGTTTGACTTGTTTTTGAATTTGGATTTTGAATCGGTTTTGAACTAACGCGAGGTAGCAACAGTAATCAAGATGACGTGGCATCATTAGCAGAGATTACTGTAGCTTGATTACCCGGGCATCACAATTCTCCTCCACTACAAGAAATCTCGTCCCGAGATTTAGGAGGGGAGTAAGGGGAAAAGTTCCGGTTACAAAATTCTAATGAGTGTTTTCGGCCTTAGTTTCTCTTCCCGAAGAAGTTGATCCATTACGTTGATGTCTTCATTTCTCTGCTTCGGGTCTTCATGATGAAGTCATCATCTTTTCTTCAGTAATTCCATCGTACTTACAAATAGGTAAGGGGTAGCTTTGACAATGATAGGATGCTATAAGGGGTAATCATCTGGGGTTTGTCTCGTGAATGATCACATGACCATCCCTTGAGTTGAACAAATAAAACACATCGAGAGCAGAGTAAGAAGGTATAATATGAAGTTTCAAACGGATAGATAATCGTTTGATGTCTGAGACAAATTGTGAAAGGGGTCCAAAGCAACGAGAATAAGTATTGCATCTGATACCAGAATAGACCATCTCTAGGAAGGTGGACCATGGATTGCGTATGAAACCAAGCGCGAGGAATAACTTTCGAGATAGGCATGTACATGAGAGTCAGGTTTCGATCTTGTGGAACTGTGGGTTATGGGCCCACAATGTGGGCTAAAAGCAGGAAGGGCGGTGACGTCTTGCATGATCATGTAAGCAAGGCATGTCAGAGGATAGTCTGTCGGTTATGTCGGCAACAACATCGGTACCAAGGGCGAGGGACGAAGGGAACCATTTTCTTGCTCGTTGAATGAGGCGGACCAATAGGCAAAGTTCTCGTCCATCGGTGCCTACCGGAATGTCATCAACATTAGTAACAGGGTCTTGCCGACATAACGGTACACCGAGGTGTTTACATAAGGAGGGAAATATTACTGCTTACATAATATGGATCACAAGAAAGGTTAAACCAAACAATGGAAAGGAAAATATGATTATCAGATTTAAACAGAACAATGGGAAGGAAAATGTGTTAAAACACATATTTCAAGGGTATATCCTTCCCAAGGACAAACAGAGCATGATATCCATGACAGGATATAATGTAGAAAACTCTTTAGGTATGGGAGAGAATTTTCATGACATTACCCATACAGGAGTGTTTGGATAATTGAGCAAGAAATATTTAGCATTGGTCTTCAAATGTTCTTGTTGAAAATCAGGATTCCATAGACATGCTTCAAGATAGCATTGGCATGGTCTTCAAGCAAAGGTCATATTTTGGGTACATAAGGGATCCATCAGGAACAACTCATAGAATAAGCCTTACCATTTTCTTATGGAAGAATGGCTAACCTTGCTAAGAAAGGAAGAACTATAACAATGGGTCATCCAGCCAGGTGTGCTAGGCATGACATCACCTTACCGGGCCATATAAAGACCAACGTTTATAACTCTTGGAAATATGTCCCAACCATCATATCTGACCGAGATTCAGATCTGATTGGTGTCAGAATACCTCAGACTCAGGATGCCTGAGAAGAAAAAGGTGAGACACAAATTGACGAGATGACATTGTAGATTCTCGGGAAATGAACTATGGAAGCAAGTTCCAAAACAAGAGTCCACCATTAAAACCAAGAAGAGGATGAGGAGGTGGTTGATGGACTCAGTGACAATTCATTGAGATTTCCAAAAAGATGGATGCCCTCTATTATGTGAACAAGGAGATAACATTTGTCAGATCAAATGATATAATGATGTATACTCAAGGAAAACATACACAATGTTAACATTGGTTGAACGGTGCACCCGAATTATGGGCTTAGGTAGCAAGATCAATGATAGAAGGGTGATTCGATATCCAATACACAAAGAATGTAACTATCGTTCATTAACTTACAAGCAATAGGGTTGCTAGAAATTTTGAATTTTTGTCGCATCACAATCCATTTGTCGGTATTCCGGTTGGAACACGGGGGCCATGAAAAGAATGGTGATGGTGAGAAGCATCACTTGCATCAATAATTCATAAGAGGTGGTGAAATTCTCACAACATACTTGACATAAAAGATGGTAATATTCCAAGGTAAAGAGGAACAAACGCTAGATAGCAAGGAACTCAAGGCATAACACAAAATACGATCATGTTTGTGTTGGAGGGGAGGAAATAAAGTGGCCGATGATAAGACAAATCATCAGGGATAAGGATGGTATTTCTCATCATGAATTCAATTGATATCCTGGAAGAGCTCATAAGGTTGATGATGATCACGACACATCTGTCGAGAGATTTCATGAAGATGTAATCAATCAGCGACAACACCAAGTCAAAGGAATGATGAAGCAAAAAGTTATTGGAACCATGGGTATGACACAAACTCGAAATCAAGCTTGCTGTTCAAGGTGAAATGATATGATGAGGAAATAGATGTAAGCATAGCTCATCATCAAAATTTGTGCTTCGGGAAGAAGGGCCAGGTAGCATAGTTAAAATTTAGCACGCTAATGATATAGCCGATCAGGCTAGGAATGACTTAATTGATTATTAACTCGTAAGCAACAAAAATTACTTAGAGTTATGGAATCAGAGTGTGGAATCGGTTCACTTATCGGTGTTCTCGAGTGTCTATTAACTGAACCCGGGGGTGGATTGGAATCGGCGAGAATAATAGTTGATGAAGAACTCATAAGAAGTTATGTAGTTCCGTGATATTCTCGAGATACCAGAGGGTATACACGAAAGCAAATCAGAATAGAAATTGAATTGGGGTGTTGACTTGCGATAGCAGATACTTTAATCTTGTCATAATAGATGAGGCAATGGAATGGTTTCCTTTCAGATATATTGAACAAGGTTAGCATGGTCAGAACCATAACTACAAGGGATCCAATTTACGATACCGGAAGAATTATTCAAATGATTAAATATTCTTGCAAGAAGCTTTCATGATAAGATCCAATTTACGATACCTTTGTATCAATGGCAAGTGCATGTGGTTATCCATAGGGGTTTATCGATGGAAGGGAATTGCAATAGAGATGGCACAAAGCCTCGAGAGATCATCGAAGAGTATCTTCGGAATCCTTTGGTGCACCAAGCAATCGTCTGGAGTGAGAGGCTCTCCGGGAGGAAGTAGTTACGAGAACCTAATGTCAGAGTTAGCAAATTCATTTAACCCGAATAGTAGAGAGATCAGAGTCCCAGAGTATAGATCGAGGAGTAAAAGATCCTAATACCACCCAATGGCGACATGGGCCCATGGGCCGCACAACCATGTTAGTAAAACAGTTTTCATCGACTAGTCTCAACTTCAACCAAGGAGTGTGGAAGGGGGATTCCTACAGGCAGTCAGCTCTAACACCAACTTGTGACGCCCCTGATTCAATCGTACACTAATCATACACGCAAACGTGTAAGATCAAGATCAGGGACTCACGGGAAGATATCACAACACAACTCTAAAAACAAAATAAGTCATAGAAGCATCATAATACAAGCCAGGGGCCTCAAGGGCTCGAATACAAGTGCTCGATCATAGACGACTCAGCGGAAGCAACAATATCTAAGTACAGACATAAGTTAAACAAGTTTGCCTTAAGAAGGCTAGCACAAATTGGGATACAAATTGAAAGAGGCGAAGGCCTCCTGCCTGGGATCCTCCTAAACTACTCCTGGTCGTCGTCAGTGGCCTGCACGTAGTAGTAGGCACCTCCGGTGTAGTAGGAGTCATCGTCGACAGTGGCGTCTGGCTCCTGGGCTCCAACATCTGGTTGCGACAACCAGGAAGAAAGGAAAAGGGGAAAAGGGGGAGCAAAGCAACCGTGAGTACTCATCCAAAGTACTCACAGATCTACACTACTTATGCATGGGTATCTGTGTAAAGGGGCAATATCGGTGGACTGAACTTCAGAATGCCAGAATAAGAGGGGGATAGCTAGTCCTGTCGAAGACTACACTTCTGGCCGCCTCCATCATGCAGCATGTAGAAGAGAGTAGATTGAAGTCCTCCAAGTAGCATCTCATAGCATAATCCTACCCGGCGATCCTCCCCTCGTCACCCTGTGGAAAAGTGATCACCGGGTTGTCTGTGGAACTTGTCTGGGTGTGTTTTATTATGTATCCGGTTCTAGTTGTCATAAGGTCAAGGCACAACTCCAGGCCGTCCTTTTACCGAGGGACATGGCTATTCGAATAGATAATCTTCCCTGCAGGGGTGCACCACATGACCCAACATGCTCGATCCCCTTTGGTCGGACACACTTTCCTGGGTCATGCCCGGCCTCGGAAGATCAACACGTCGCAGCCCCTCCTAGGCACAACAAAGAGGTCAGCACGCCGGTCTAAATCCTATGCGCGCAAGGGTCTGGGCCCATCGCCCATTGCACACCTGCACGTTGCATGGGCGGCCGGAAGTAGACCTAGCGCCCTTAATACAAGACCAGGCTTACGGTCCAATCCGGCGTGCGCCACTCAGTCGCTGACGTCATGATGACTTCGGCTGATACCACGACACCGAGTGCCCATAACTGTTCCCGCGTAGTTGGTTAGTGCGTATAGGCCAGTGGCCAGACTCAGATCAAATACCAAGATCTCATTAAGCGTGTTAATTGAAGTATCCGCGAACGCTGACCAGGGCCAGGCCCACCTCTCTCCTAGGTGGTCTCAACCTACCCTGTCGCTCCGCCACAAAGTAACAGTCGGGGGCCGTCGGGAACCCAGGCCCACCTCTACCGGGATGGAGCCACCTGCCCCTTCAACCCCCATCTCCGAACAGTATCATAAGTAATGTAATAGTATAAGGTATATAGCATATGCCTGTGATCACCTCCCGAAGTGAACATGGCCCAGTAGTATAGCATGGCAGACGGACAAGAGTGTAGGGCCACTGATGGAATACTAGCATCCTATACTAAGAATTTAGGATTGCAGGTAAGGGTAACAACTGTAGCAACAATGACATGCTATGCAGCAGAGTAGGATTAACCGAAAGCAGTAACATGCTACACTACTCTAATGCAAGCAGTAGAGAGAAGGAATATGCGATATCTGGTGATCAAGGGGGGGCCTTGCCTGGAAGCTCAGTCGAGGAGGGGTCGTCAACACCGTAGTCGTACAGGGTATTAGTGGCATCGGTCTCGGTGTCTAGCGAGAAAAGAGGGGGAAGAAACAATAAATATAAAAGAAAACATATTCATGACGATGCATGACATGACAATGAACGGTGCTAAGTGTGCTCTAACGCAGTACTAGGCGATACTAGCGGAGGGGGGAAATATCCGGGAAAGTATTCCCGGTGTTTCGTGTTTTCAGACAGATGAACTGGAGGGGGAAAGTTGCATGTTTGCTATGCTAGGGATGTGTGGCGAACAAAGGGGCCACGTATCCAGATTCGTCTCGTTGTTCTGAGCAACTTTCATGTACAAAGTATTTTCATCCGAATTACGGTTTATTTCATATTAATTTTTAAAGTTTTAAAGTGATTTTTAATTTCTGGATTTAATTTAATTCGAATTTAAATTTGTATTTAAATGCTATGGGTACACAGGAAGTTTACCCAGAGTGTGCCTAAGGGGCTGATAGGTGGGGCCCAGGTCAAATGTCCAGTCATCGTTTGACAGGACCGTTGACTGGTCAAAAGGGTCCATGACCCGCATGTCATTGATACATGTTTTACTAAACAACATTTGATTAACTAATCTGGTTGATTAGGTTATTAAGCAGGCTAATTAAGTTAACTAATTAACTTACTAATTAATTAATTAATTACTAATTTATTTATTTTAACATACATTTATTCCTTCTTCTTTTTCTTAAACATTTTTGTTCAGGGGCGGGGCCCCACTTGTCATAGGCCCAGGGGCATAGCGGGCATAGGGGGATGCGGGCGCGGATCCGTTGGATCGTGGGCGTCGGGCGTTGGGCGCAGTCCGAATGGCGAGGGCTACGGGGTTCAGCGCCAGCGGCGGCTGTGGTCGCGGCCACTCCTGGAGCAGCAGCCACAGGGGGGCGGCACGGTGAGCGGCGGGGCCGGGCGTAGCCGGGCGCTGGTTCACACGTGCTGGGTGGCAGCGAGCGCCACAGGCAGACCGAAGGGGATGCAGCTGCACGGGCCAACGAGGGAGCAACGCACAAGGGGGGCTGCGGGCGAGGCCAGGGACCGAGCGGGAGCGCGATCACGAGGCGGCGCAAAGGCCGTAGGGGAGCTCCGACGAGCGCGGCGAGGGGCGACGCGGTGACAGATGGGGAGGGAGCCGCGACCGCACAACAACAGGGCAGCGTGGCCGTGGGCGCGTGCGGAGGCGCGTCGGGCAAGGCGAGGATGTGGTGAGCGCAGTCAGCGCGCGTACGGGCGGTGGTTAGAGGCATGCGCCGACGTGGTGAGCACGTTCAGGTCCCGGCCGACGAGTGTGCACGGTGATGGCGGGGAAGAGGAGGAGGGAAGGTGGAGGCCGATGGCCTCATCGGCATTGCAGGGGCACAAGGCGGTGAGGCTTGGTGACGCGAGTCAGGGAGGAAGACGAGGAAGGCGGTGACCAGGTGGAGGCGGTCCAGCGAGGTCCTTGGGCGGCGGAGTCGTTCCGGGCGGCGAGGGCGGAGTCGAGCCCCGATCCAGATCTGGATCGGGGAGGAGGGAAGAGAGCGACGTGAGGGAGGAGTGTGGGAAGTGGGGTAGGTTAGGGTTTCCGTGGGTGAGGAGATAAGGAGGAGTGGGGGGGGGGGAGTGGCCGGCTGGGCCTGGTGGGTTGGCCTAGTGGGGCTGGTGGCCTGCTGGGCCGGAACCCGGGGGGGTGCTTTCCTCTTGTCTTTTTAGTTAGTTTTGTTTTTTTATTCTTTTTATTTTATTTATTTTCCCTCTCCTTTAGTTCCTAATTATTTTAGTTTTAGTAAAAGACCAAAGTGGCACCTAAATTGATGCTACAACCTATGTCACAACCACAAAAAGTTACATCCCAAAATAATGTAGTTTAGTACTTTACAAAATATAAAAGGCATTTAATTAATGGTTTTAGCTACTGATTTAATTAGTTTAGTGCTTTTAAACATTTTATAAAGACTTGGTTTCTCCACCAATATATCTCATGAATTATTTGTCACAATAAGAACATTTTAGTTTTGACTTTTGAAAACTTTAATTGTTTGACTTGTTTTTGAATTTGGATTTTGAATCGGTTTTGAGCTAACGCGAGATTAGCAACAGTAATCGAGGTCACGTGGCATCATTAGTAGAGGTTACTATAGCTTGATTACCCGGGTGTCACAGGTTCCATTCTTGGCAACAAAAATCTTGCCTTCGGATTTGTGGTAGAAGGTGTACCCAATTGTTTCCTTAGGGTATGAAGACGCACTTCTCCGATTTGGGTTTGAGCTTATCAGGCTGAAGCCTTTTGACATAAACATGGCATCCCCAAACTTTTTGAAACGACACTTAGGTTTATTGCCAAACCACAATTCATATGGTGTCGTCTCAACCGATTTTGATGGTGCCCTGTTTAACATGAATGCAGTTGTCTCTAATGCATAACCCCAAAACGATAGTGGTAAATTGGTAAGAGACATCATAGATTGCACCATATCTAATAAAGTGCGGTTACGATGTTTGGACATACCATTACACTGTGGTGTTCCAGGTGGCGTGAGTTGTGAAACTATTCCACATTGTTCTAAATGAAGGCCAAACTCGTAGATCAAATATTCACCTCTGCGATCAGATCGTAGAAACTTCATTTTCTTGTTATGATGATTCTCCACTTCACTCTGAAATTCTTTGAACTTTTCAAATATTTCAAACTTGTGTTTCATTAAGTAGATATGCCCATATTTGCTCAAATCGTCTCCGAAGGTCAGAAAATAACGATACCCTCCACGAGCCTCAACACTCATCGGTCCGCATACATATGTATGTATTATTTCCAGTAAGTCATTGGCTCGTTCCATTGTTCCGGAGAACGGAGTTTTAGTCATCTTGCCCATAAGGCACGGTTCGCAAGTATCAAATGATTTATAATCAAGTGATTCCAATAGTCCATCTTCATGGAGTTTCTTCATGCGCTTTACACCGATATGACCTAAACGGCAGTGCCACAAGTATGTTGCACTATCATTATCAACTTTGCATCTTTTGGCATCAATATTATGAATATGTGTATCACTACGATCGAGATTCAATAAACCATTAACATTGGGTGTATGACCATAGAAGGTTTTATTCATATAAACAAAATAACAATTATTCTCTGTCTTAAATGAATAATCGTATTACAATAAACACGATCCTATCTTGCTCATGCTCAATGCAAACACCAAATAACATTTATTTAGGTTCAACACTAATCCCGAAAGTATAGGAAGTGTGTGATGATGATCATATCAATCTTGGAACCACTTCCAACACACATCATCACTTCACCCTCAACTAGTCTCTACTTATTCTGCAACTCCTGTTTCGAGTTACAAATCTTAGCAACCGAACAGGTATCAAATACCCAGGGGCTACTACGAGCACTAGTAAGGTACACATCAATAACATGTATATCAAATATACCTTTGTCCACTTTGCCATCCTTCTTATCCGCCAAATATTTGGGGTAGTTCCGCTTCTAGTGACCATTTCCTTTGTAGTAGAAACACTCAATTTTAGGCTTAGGTCCAGATTTGGGCTTCTCCACGGGAGTTACAACTTGCTTGCCATTCTTCTTGAAGTTCCCTTTCTTTCCCTTTGCCCTTTTTTTTGAAACTAGTGGTCTTGTTTAATCATCAACACTTGATGATTTTTCTTGATTTCTACCTTCGTCGATTTCAGCATCACGAAGAGCTCGGGAATCATTTTTGTTATCCCTTGCATATTATAGTTCATCACGAAGTTCCAGTAACTTGGTGACAGTGACTAGAGAACTCTGTCAATCACTATCTTATCTAGAAGATTAACTCCCACTCGATTCAAGCGATTGTAGTACTCAGACATTCTGAGGACATGCTCACTGGTTGAGCTATTCTCCTCCATTTTGTAGGCGAAGTACTTGTCACAGGTCTCATACCTCTCGACACGGGCATGAGCCTCAAATACCAATTTTAGCTCTTGGAACATCTCATGTGCTCCGTGGCGTTCAAAAGGTTTTTGAAGTCCCGGTTCTAAGCCGTAAAACATGGTGCACTAAATTATCAAGTAGTCATCATATCGAGCTTGTTAGACGTTCATAACATCTGCATCTACTCCTGCAATAGGTTTTACACCTAGCGGTGCATCAAGGACATAATTCTTTCTGTGCAACAATGAGGATATCCTTAGATCACGGACCCAGTCTGCATCATTGCTACTATCATCTTTCAACTTAGTTTTCTCTAGGAACATATCAAAAATAGGGGAGCTATAATGCGAGCTATTGATCTACAACATAATTTGCAAATACTATCTAGACTAAGTTCATGATAAATTAAAGTTCAATTAATCATATTACTTAAGAACTCCCACTTAGATGAACATCCCTCAAGTCATATAAATGATACGTGATCCAAATCAACTAAAACATGTCCGATCATCACGTGATATGGAGTAGTTGAAAGGATCGATATAGTTGACTAGAGGGGGGGTGAATAGGCAACTAACAATTTTTAAACTTTTCTTTACCAATTTAAACTATGCAACAAGGTAGGTTGTCTAGATATGCAACTATGTGAGCAACCTATATGATGCAAAAACAGCTATTACATAAGCAAGCAAGGGATACAGCACAAATAAGCTTGCACAAGTAAAGGCACGAGATAACCAAGAGTGGAGCCGGTGGAGACGAGGATGTGTTACTGAAGTTCCTTCCTTTTAAGGGGAAGTACGTCTCCGTTAGAGCGGTGTGGAGGCACAATGCTCCCCAAGAAGCCACTAGGGCCACCGTAATCTTCTCACGCCCTCACAGAATGCGAGATGCCGTGATTCCACTATTGGTGCCCTTGAAGGCGGCGACCGAACCTTTACAAATAAGGTTGGGGCGATCTCCACAACTTAATTGGAGGCTCCCAATGACACCATGGAGCTTCACCACAATGGACTATGGCTCTGAGGTGACCTCAACCGTCTAGGGTGCTCAAACACCCAAGAGTAACAAGATCTGCTAGGGATTAGTGGGGGGAATCAAATTTCTCTGGGTGGAAGTGTAGATCGGGGTCTTCTCAACCAATCCCGAGCAAATCAACAAGTTTCATTGGCTAGGGAGAGAGATCGCGTGAAAATGGAGCTTTGAGAAACAATGGAGCTTTTGGGGAAGAGATAGGTCACCTTTGGGGAAGAAGACACCTTTATATAGTGGGGGAAACAATCCAACCGTTACCCCCCAAGCAGCCACGCGCAGAGTGGTACTACCGCTTGGGCAGGGCGGTACTACCACTGAATCAGCGGTACTACCATTGCCTCCCAGCGGTACTGCCGCGCACACAAGGATAGCCAGAACCTGGGCCCAGAGCGGTACTACCGCAGAAGTAAGGGTGGTACTACCGCTTGGAGCGGTACTACCGCCACTACTGCCGCTACTAGTACCGCAAAACCCGACACGAAAAACAGAGGTCTCGAGTCGAGGAGGTAGTAGCCCGGAACCACAGAGGTACTACGGCCGAAGACAACAAGTGGTACTGCCGCTTGGTGAGCGGTACTACCGCTTGGCGTGCTTCGGCGGTACTACCGCTGAGGACCGCGGTACTACCGCTGGGACATGTCAGGGCAGGCAAGGAGAGGAAAGGTAGCTCCAATGATGCGGAAAGGAACAACGGGTGTGATAAGGATGTGTACGTGTTGATTCCACCCTAGCCTTACCAACGCGGATCCCCTCTTGATAGTACGGTGACTCCTACGAAACTAGTCCAAAAACAGAGAAATGAAGGAGTTACACCGTCTTGAATAAAACGCCGAGGGGAGGGAATCGTCTCGTGCCAAAGGATGAATCTCTGAAAAGCTCAACGCACACGACTAGTCCACAAAATCATTGTCATCAATCACCAAAACACCTTAGGGATGCCCTTACAATCTCCCCCTTTTTGGTGGATTGATGACAATGCGGGATTTGCACAAACGGGGACAGACATATGACATGCGCAAAACCCCACCGTCCTAAAATGTAGCTGGGCTCCCCCTAGATGTGTGCTATCTAGATAATTGCTTTGGACTGCACGACATGCATACTAGGATCAACGCTCCCCCTATATTTTAGAGACCAACAACCTAAGCAGGGTATATGAGAGCAGAGTAAATAACAGGATAAGCATGCAACTCATAAGCTAGGTAGACATAGATAAAGATAATCTAAAGATAAGGTAGCATATGTCTGACACCATATGTCTGGAAATTAGGTCTCACTGACACAAAACCAAACAAAGCAAATGGCGACAAAGCACACCACAAAGAAGACACACTTGCGAAACAGACAACGACGACACAAATCCCTAAACTCTCTCCCCCTTTGGTATCGAGACACCAAAAAGAGAGGGAGTATTGCTACGGCTCCAGGTGATAGCAAGGTCGCAAACATCAGATCTCAGCGTGATTGTCTTCGCCACCGTCGTTAGTAGGGAACTGCTCGGCTTCAGAATCTGTCCACGGGCAGTGCTGCTGAATCCAGTCCTCCTCCTCAGTAAGCTGGTCCTCAGATCCACTGAGAACAGTAGCACCCAACTGACGCATGAGCTCCTTGTGACGACCCCTGGCCTTCTTCTCAGCAACATGAGTCATGTACTGGCCGTGAGACTCCATGCAGAACAACTTCTTTACCTTGAGCTTGAGCTTCTTTGCCCAAGAGGGCTCTGCCCCAGAAGGCTCATACTCATCATCATCCTCAGCCTCAGCCTCCTCCTCGGTCTCCATGGCAGCAGCAGATGATGCACCCCCAGACTTAGGTACCTGAGTGCCCCAGTTATCCTTCTTCCTCAGACGCTTGACCTCATGAGACACCAACTCTCCAGTCTCTAGCATAACCTTGAGATAGACACGATCCCAGGCCTTCTCAATAAGCAGCATGATGAATGGACCATAGATCAGGCACTTATACTCAGAGATGGCAGATAGGAGTTCAGACCACATAACATGAGAGATGTCCAGGGATTCGCTAGAGTTTTCTTCCTTCTCACGCTGGCAGAAGAGAAGCATGTACACGAGATAAGAGTGAACCATATCCAGATTCCCGATGCGAGGGAAAATAGTCTCACGGAAGACACGGTGAAGAATATCCAGAAAGGCAGGCAGCTCATATGTTTCCTTCTTAGTCTCAGATTTGATCTTCAGCGTGCAATAGGGCCAGAGAGCTTGCTTGTGAGTGGAGGTTGTGTTGCGGTGAGGGCGAAAGCTGACAGGAGAAGCAAGCCCGTGATCTTCCACCCCAAGCAACTCCATGAACGCCTTCCACTTGACAGAAAGCAACTTGCCATTGGTCATCCAAGTCAGTGTCCTATCCTCATCAGTCCCGAGATGAACCATGGCATAGAATTGGGCCACAATATCAACATCATAATCTTTGTTGAATTGCATGATACCGAGAATGTTCAGTTGAGTGCACATCTGAAGAGCTTCACCAAACTACTCAAGATCCTTCTCCATATAGTCGGTGTCGATGGAGCGCACGTTAACATAGAGGTTCTTCTTGGCCTTGAGCACATCAAAGAATATGGCAAACTGAAACCTGTTCCAGAATGGACGGTTGACCAAGGTGGGATCTTGTTCTGCCTCATAGGGGTTGCGGCGACGCCTTGCCCAAAACTCTTTGGCATTCATCTCCGGCACGGTTTTGCCAGTTTGCTTTGGCTTGACAGTAGACTTCTTCTTGAGTTGAGGTGGAGGTGGAGCACTTGAGGAACCTCCTGCAAACTCAGTTGTGCGGTAACGCTTTGACGTGGCACGACTGGGGTTTATACGTCGAGCCTGATGCTTAGGATGTTCATCACCTGGAACCACACACAAGAACACGCAAAACAACCAGAAAGAACGAGCATAAGCCACCAAACACAACAAAAGGATCACTGAATGGTAAGAGTACGATGGAACTTGGTAGCAAGCGGTAGTACTGCGACCTGTAAGCGGCAGTACCGCTCCAGAGGGAGCGGTAGTACCGCTCGAGACGGGGAAACAACGGTTTCCTACTGACGTGAACAGATCCGGCACTACCGTCCTACCAAATTCAAAAATACTTATACCAACCACTAATCCAAACTGCCTAGATGCCTTCTCCATCCTACTCAAGCCTAGATTTGGCCAAAAATCTAGAGATGCAACCACTATTGCCCCTAAGATACTAGATTGGAAATCTAGACAAGAAGAGGGAGGGAACGGGGGCAATACTGGCATCCATGGCAAGAGGACGAGGTGGGGATCGATTCCACCGAAGGGAATGGAGAGGGACGCCCCGGAGAAGGAGATCTGCCGGAGCCCTCTCGCGGCGACCAGTTGCTGAGAGACGAAACGGAGCGAGGGGGCGAGCGAATGGGTATGGGGGAGAAGAAACCTCCCCCTGCCCCGATATAACCCCCTGGGCCCGCCCCGCAACGGTAGTACCGCGCTGGTGGGCGGTAGTACCGCTTATAAGCGGTAGTACCGCGCACCACCAGCGGTAGTACCGCCCAGCAACAAATAGGCCACTAGACAGAACGGCTAAGCTAAAAAAGAAACAGAAAAGCAAAGGCAAGAAAGAGGAAAGACCAACACGGCAGTAAACACACCAGCAAGGGGCCAAAACACACCTCTTCAAGAGAGGGCGGTGGCCGAGGCCACCTATGTTTGAGTCAAGAGGTATGGCGTCGCGAAGATTTTGACCTTGGACCCATGACCAAAACTCGTCCTTGAAGCACAAGTACCATCAAAAATGGTTAATGTGAAAGACTAGATAAGTTTATGCATAATGGGGGGGAGGGAGAGTTCATTGAGAGAACAACACTCCCCCTATGTCCATGCCTACACCTAAACTAGACAACATGTTGAGTGAGGTGGGGTGTGCAAGGGTTCAAGTCACATTGCTCGAATCAATGATATTTAGCTCATGCCTTAACTCGCGAAATCTTGCTTCATCCAAGTGCTTCGTGAAAATATCTGCAACGTTATCATGAGTGTTGACATACTTGAGCTCGATCTCCCCTCGCCTAATGTGATCCCGGATGAAGTGATACCGAGTCTCAATATGCTTCATCTTGAAATGTTGCACCGGGTTGAGAGAAATCTTGATGGCACTTTCATTATCACACCAAAGAGGCACTTTGTCAGAAATGACACCGTATTCCTTTAAAGTTTGCCTCATCCATAAGAGTTGTGCACAACAACTACCGGCCGCCACATATTCCGCTTCGGTGGACGAGAGAGACACACAACTTTGCTTCTTGGAAGACCAACTCACCAAAGAGCAACCAAGAAATTGGACCCTCCGGAAGTGGACTTCCTATCCACTTTGTCTCCCGCCCAATCGGAATCCGTAAATCCTTCAAGCTCGAAGTTTGCTCCTCTTGGGTACCATAGGCCAAAGTTTGGGGTATGAGCCAAATATTGAAAGATTCGCTTGACCGCCACATAGTGGCTTTCCTTCGGTGCGGCTTGAAACCATGCACACATTCCCACACTCAACATGATATCCAGTCTAGATGCACAAAGGTAAAGCAAGGATCCAATCATAGAGCGATATACCTTTTGATCCACCGCTTTACCATTGGGATCAAAGTCAAGTTGGCACTTGGTAGGCATTGGAGTAGAAGCCGACTTGACATCACTTAGCTTGAATCTCTTTAGCATGTCTTGAGTGTATTTGGCTTGGTTGATGAAGGTACCTTCTCTTCCCCTTTCTTAGGCTTCCAACCACATTCTCCATGAGATGGCCTTTGGTGGTGAGCTCGGAAGCAATCTTCGCGGCACGACGCTCTAATTCCTCCTCGGATGTGGAAGGAGAAGGATCAACTTGATTATCTTGAGCGCCGTCTTGAGCTTGTTCGAGATCTTGAGCTTGCTCTTGATCTTGAACTTGCTCGAGGGGGAGAACTTGACCTTGGGCATCATTTGGTGGTTCGCCACCATCTTGAGGTTGATCTTGCCCTTGGTCTTGTTCATGAGGTTGAGGGCCTTCACTTTGTTCTTCAGAAGCGTGTGGGTCTTGGGGAGGTGATGGCTCCACTTGAGTGGAGCATTGTCCTTCTCCTTCGGCCACAAGGGGTTCCTCAATGGGTAGAATATGACCAATACCCATTCTTCTTATGGCTTGGGGAGGAATTTCATCACCTACATCACAAGTACCACTTTGCTCCACATGGGAGCCGTTATTTTCGCCAAACTCCACGTTACACGTCTCCTCAATGAGTCTGGTGGACTTGTTGAGGACACGGTAAGCATGATAGTTTGTAGCATAACCAACAAATATGCCCTCATAAGCTCTAGCCTCAAATTTAGACAAACGAACACCTTTCTTGAGAATGAAGCACTTACACCCGAACACCCGGAAGTACTTGAGGTTGGGCTTGTTACCGATGAGTATTTCATAAGGAGTCTTGTTCAAGCCTTTGCGGAGATAGAGCCGATTTGATGCATGACACGCGGTGTTGATGGCTTCGGCCCAAAAGTTGTGTGGAGACTTGAACTCCGTCATCATGGTCCTTGCCGCATCCATCAACGTCCGGTTCTTCCTCTCCGCAACACCATTTTGTTGAAGGGTGTATGGAGCGGAATATTGATGCTTGATCCCCCCATCACTAAGGAACTCATCCAAGGTGTAGTTCTTGAACTCGGTGCCATTGTCACTTCTTATTGTCAAGATCTTTGCATCATGTTGTCGTTGAGCTTCTTTTGTCAAAATCGATGATGGTTTGTTGAGTTTCACTCTTCCTCTTGAAGAAATATACCCACGTGTATCTTGAATAATCATCCACAATCACCAAGCAATACTTTCTTCCCCCAAGACTATCAAAGGATGGAGGCCCAAAGAAGTCCATGTGAAGGAGCTCCAATGGTCTCTTCGAATAGATGATAGTCGTGGGAGGGTGAGCCTTCTCATGAAGCTTTCCTTCGATACTAGCACTGCAAGCACGATCTTTGGCAAAACTAACATTTGTTAGTCCATGGACATGGTCCCCCTTGAGAATACTTTGCAAAGATCTCATATTAACGTGGGCTAAAAGGCGATGCCAAAGCCATCCCACATCAACTTTAGCCATTAGGCATTTCGTGGTCTTAGTGGGTCGCTCCAAAAAGTTAATCACATAGAGACCGTTCTCGACATGCCCAACAAAGGCTACTTTAAGAGTCTTGCTCCATAAGAGGGCCACGGTATCAATATCAAAGAAGGTGGCAAAGCCCATGAGTGCAAGTTGATGAACGGAAAGTAAGTTGTACGCAAGGGACTCAACAAGCATGACTTTCTCGATCGTTAGATCATGAGAAATGACAGCCTTGCCAAGACCCAATACCTTAGAATGTGAGGCATCACCCCACTCGACATTGGTGGGCATAGATGGGATCTTTTGCACGTCCACCACTAAGTCCTTGCTCCCGGTCATATGATATGTTGCTCCACTATCGAGCAACCATGATCCCCGACCGGAAGCAAACACCTACAAGAGATCAATGCTTGGTTTTAGGTACCCATTTAGTAATGGGTCATTTGATGTTAGTAACAAGGGTCTTAGGAACCCAAATAGACCATTCAATGTACTCATAAGAAGAACCAACAAATTTAGCATAAACATGCCCAACACTAGCACGACACAACACATAAGAAGGGTTAAAGTCGCCGACTTTGTTGGAAGAGATGGCTTTGCCCTTTTTGGCATCACCACTCTTTGCATTGTTCTTCTTATCCTTAGGAGCACCCTCTCCCTCCTTCAC
Source organism: Triticum aestivum (assembly GCF_018294505.1). Lineage (NCBI taxonomy): Eukaryota > Viridiplantae > Streptophyta > Magnoliopsida > Poales > Poaceae > Triticum > Triticum aestivum. The sequence continues at coordinate 400,177,198 of NC_057795.1, read as the reverse complement.
AAAAGTTTGCTTAAGTGGGGGAGGTCGTTTGGTCTTTTCATTCTTCTTCTTGTTCTTCTTCTTATTCTTGGACTTGGGTGAGAACCCAACTCCCTCCTTGGCCACAACTTCCTTTTGATTGCTCAAAAGGTCATTTAGGTTCTTCTCACCTTGTATGCACGACACAAGGCCTTTCTCGATTTGTTCCTTCAACTTGGCATTCTCCTCCACAACATGCACATGCTCACAATACGGGTTAGTAGCATTTGCATTATCAATTAAGACCATGTGAGGAAAGTTGGCCTTTTCCTTGGTTAGCTTAACTTGGAGTTGAGCATGAGACTCCTTGAGGTGTGCATGAGCTGTTGGAAATATGCCCTAGAGGCAATAATAAATTAGTTATTATTATATTTCCTTGTTCATGATAATCGTTTATTATCCATGCTATAATTGTATTGACAGGAAACTCAGATACATGTGTGGGTACATAGACAACACCATGTCCCTAGCAAGCCTCTAGTTGACTAGCTCGTTGATCAATAGATGGTTACGGTTTCCTGACCATGGACATTGGATGTCGTTGATAACGGGATCACATCATTAGGAGAATGATGTGATGGACAAGACCCAATCCTAAGCCTAGCACAGAGATCGTGTAGTTTGTATGCTAAAGTTTTTCTAATGTCAAGTATCATTTCCTTAGACCATGAGATTGTGCAACTCCCGGATACCGTAGAAATGCTTTGGGTGTACCAAACGTCACAACGTAACTGGGTGGCTATAAAGGTGCACTATAGGTATCTCCGAAAGTGTCTGTTGGGTTGGCATGAATTGAGACTGGGATTTGTCACTCCGTGTAAACGGAGAGGTATCTCTGGGCCCACTCGGTAGGACATCATCATAATGTGCACAATGTGACCAAGGGGTTGATCACGGGATGATGTGTTACGGAACGAGTAAAGAGACTTGCCGGTAACGAGATTGAACAAGGTATCGGTATACCGACGATCGAATCTCGGGCAAGTACAATACCGTTAGACAAAGGGAATTGTATACGGGATCGATTGAGTCCTTGACATCGTGGTTCATCCGATGAGATCATCGTGGAACATGTGGGAGCCAACATGGGTATCCAGATCCCGCTGTTGGTTATTGACCGGAGAACGTCTCGGTCATGTCTGCATGGTTCCCGAACCCGTAGGGTCTACACACTTAAGGTTCGATGACGCTAGGGTTATAAAGGAAGTTTGTATGTGGTTACCGAATGTTGTTCGGAGTCCCGGATGAGATCCCGGACATCACGAGGAGTTCCGGAATGGTCCAGAGGTGAAGATTTATATATGGGAAGTCCTGTTTTGGTCACCGGAAAAGTTTCGGGTTTTATCGGTAACGTGCCGGGACCACCGGGAGGGTCCCGGGGGTCCACCAAGTGGGGCCACCGGCCCCGGAGGCTTGCATGGGCCTAGAGTGGAAAGGGACCAGCCCCAGAGTGGGCTGGTGCGCCTCCCACCCTTGCCCAAGGCGTAGCTAGGAGGGGAGCGGGGAAACCCTAGGCGCAGATGGGCCTATAGGCCCACCCTAGGGCGCGCCCCCTCTCTCCCCCTCTTGGCCGCCCCCTCCAAGTCCCATCTAGGGCTGGCCGCCGCCCCCTAGGGGTGGAAACCTAGCTGGGGGCGCAGCCTCCTCTCCCCCTATATATAGTGGAGGCATTGGAGCAGCCCAGGACATGAGTTTCTTCTCCTGTTGGCGCAGCCCTACCTCTCTTTCTCCTCATATCTCGCGGTGCTTGGCGAAGCCCTGCTGGACTGCCACGCTCCTCCATCACCACCACGCCGTTGTGCTGCTGCTGGATGGAGTCTTCGTCAACCTCTCCCTCTCTCCTTGCTGGATCAAGGCATGGGAGACGTCACCGGGCTGTACGTGTGTTGAACGCGGAGGTGCCGTCCGTTCGGCACTAGGATCTCCGGTGATTTGGATCACGACGAGTACGACTCCTTCAACCGCGTTCTCTTGAACGCTTCCGCTTAGCGATCTACAAGGGTATGTAGATGCACTCTCCTTCCCCTCGTTGCTGGTTTCTCCATAGATAGATCTTGGTGACTCGTAGGAAAATTTTGAATTTCTGCTACGTTCCCCAACAGTGGCATCATGAGCTAGGTCTATTGCGTAGATTCTTTGCACGAGTAGAACACAAATTAGTTGTGGGCGTTGATTTTGTTCAATATGCTTACCGTTACTAGTCCAATCTTGTTTCGACGGTATTGTGGGATGAAGCGGCCCGGACCGACCTTACACGTACACTTACGTGAGACAGGTTCCACCGACTGACATGCACTTGGTGCATAAGGTGGCTAGCGGGTGCCAGTCTCTCCCACTTTAGTCGGAACGGATTCGATGAAAAGGGTCCTTATGAAGGGTAAATAGCAATTGGCATATCACGTTGTGGCTTTTGCGTAAGAAACGTTCTTGCTAGAAACCCATAGCAGCCACGTAAAACATGCAAACAACAATTAGAGGACGTCTAACTTTTTTTTGCGGGGTATGCTATGTGATGTGATATGGCCAAGAAGAATGTGATGAATGATATGTGATGTATGAGATTGATCATGTTCTTGTAATAGGAATCACGACTTGCATGTCGATGAGTATGACAACCGGCAGGAGCCATAGGAGTTGTCTTTATTTATTGTATGACCTGCGTGTCATTGAACAACGCCATGTAATTACTTTACTTTATTGCTAACCGGTAGCCATAGTAGTAGAAGTAATAAGTTGGCGAGACAACTTCATGGAGACACGATGATGGAGATCATGGTGTCATGCCGGTGACGATGATGATCATGGAGCCCCGAAGATGGAGATCAAAAGGAGCAATATGATATTGGCCATATCATGTCACTATTTGATTGCATGTGATGTTTATCATGTTTATACATCTTATTTGCTTAGAACGACGGTAGTAAATAAGATGATCCCTCATTAAAATTTCAAGAAAGTGTCCCCCCTAACTATGCACCGTTGCTAAAGTTCGTCGCTTCTAAGCACCACGTGATGATCGGGTGTGATGGATTCTTACGTTCACATACAACAGGTGTAAGACAGATTTACACACGCGAAACACTTAGGGTTAACTTGACGAGCCTAGCATGTACAGACATGGCCTCGGAACACAGAGACCGAAAGGTCGAACATGAGTCGTATAGTAGATACGATCAACATGAAGATGTTCATCGATGATGACTAGTCCGTCTCACGTGATGATCGGACACGGACTAGTTGACTCGGATCATGTAATCACTTAGATGACTAGAGGGATGTCTATCTGAGTGGGAGTTCATTAGATGAACTTAATTATCCTGAACATAGTCAAAAGATATTTGCAAATTATGTCGTAAGCTCGCGCTTTAGTTCCACTGTTTAGATATGTTCCTAGAGAAAAATATAGTTGAAAGTTGACAGTAGTGATTATGCGGACAGTAGAAAGCTTATGTCCTTAATGCACCGCTCAGTGTGTTGAACCCGAAACATCGTCTACGGATGTTGTGAACATCGGACATACACGTTTTGATAACGACGTGATAGTTCAGTTAAACGGTTTAGAGTTGAGGCACCAAAGACGTTTTCGAAATGTCGCGGAACATATGAGATGTTTCGAGGGCTGAAATTGGGATTTCAGGCTCGTGCCCACGTCAAGAGGTATAAGACCTCCGACGATTTTCTTAGCCTGCAAACTAAGGGAGAAAAGCTCAATCGTTGAGCTTGTGCTCAGATTGTCTGAGTGCAACAATCACTTGAATTAAGTGGGAGTTGATCTTCCAGATGAGATAGTGATGTTTCTCCAAAGTCATTGCCACCAAGCTGCTAGAGCTTCGTGATGAACTATAACATATCAGGGATACATATGATGATCCTTGAGGTATTCGCGATGTTTGACACCGCGAAAGTAGAAATCAAGAAGGAGCATCAATTGTTGATGGTTGGTGAAACCACTAGTTTCAAGAAGGGCAAGGGCAAGAAGGGATACTTCATGAAACGGCAAATCAGCTGCTGCTCCAATGAAGAAACCCAATGTTGAACCCAAAACCCGAGACTAAGTGCTTCTGTAATAAGGGGAACAGCCACTGGAGCAGAATTACCCTAGATACTTGGTAGATAAGATGGCTGGCAAGGTCGATAGAAGTATATTGGATATACATTATGTTAATGTGTACTTTACTAGTACTCCTAGTAGCACCAGGGTATTAGATACCGGTTCGGTTGCTAAGTGTTAGTAACTCGAAATAAAAGCTACGGAATAAACGGAAACTAGCTAAAGGTGAGCTGACGATACGTGTTGGAAGTGTTTCCAAGGTTGATGTGATCAAGCATCGCTCGCTCCCTCTACCATCGAGATTGGTGTTAAACCTAAATAATTGTTATTTGGTGTTTGCGTTGAGCATAGACATGATTGGATTATGTCTCTCGCAATACGGTTATTCATTTAAGGAGAATAATGGTTACTCTGTTTATTTGAATAATACCTTCAATGGTCTAGCACCTAAAAGGAATGGTTTATTGAATCTCGATCGTAGTGATACACATTTTCATGCCAAAAAGGATATAAGCTAGTAATGATAGTACCACTTACTTATGGCACTGCCATGTAAGTCATATTGGTGTAAAACGCATGATGAAGCTCCATGTTGATGGATCTTTGGACTCACTCATTTTTGAAAAGTTTGAGACATGCGAACCATGTCTATTGGTGTATACGCATGAAGAAACTCCGTGCAAATGGATTGTTTAGACTCACTTGATTTTGGATTACTTGAGATATGCAAATCATACCACATGGGCAAGATGACTTAAAAGCCTCGTTTCAGTGAGATGGAACAAGATAGCAACTTGTTGGAAGTAACACATTGTGATGTGTGCAGTCCAATGAGTGCTGAGGCATGCAGTGAATATCGTTATGTTCTTACTTCACAGATGATTCGAGTAGATGTTGAGTATATTTACTTGATGAAACACAATTCTGAATTACTGAATGGTTCAAGTAATTTCAGAGTGAAGTTGAAGATCATTGTGACAAGAGGATAAAATGTCTATGATATGATCACAGAGATGAGTATCTGAGTTACGAGCTTTGGCACGCAATTAAGACATTGTGGAAATTGTTTCACAATTAATACCGACTGGAACACCATAGTGTGATGGTGTGTCCGAACATCATAGTTGCACCCTATTGGATATGGTGCGTAGCATGATGTGTCTTATCGAATTACCACTATCGTTCATGGGTTAGGCATTAGAGACAACTGCACTCACTTTAAATAGGGCACCACGTAATTCCGTTGAGATGACACCGTATGAACTATGGTTCAGAGAAACCTAAGCTGTCATTTCTTAAAGGTTTGGGGCTGCAACGCTTATGTGAAAAAGTTTCAGGTTGATAAGCTCAAACCCAAAGCGGATAAAATGTATCATCATAGGACACCCAAAACAGTTGGGTATACCTCCTAATTCAGATCCGAAAGCAATAGGGATTGTTTCTTGAATCGGGTCCTTTCTCGAGGAAAAGTTTGTCTCGAAAAGTTGAGTGGGAGGATGGTGGAGACTTGATATGGTTATTGAACCGTCACTACAACTAGTGTGTAGCAGGGCACAGGAAGTTGTTCCTGTGGCACCTACACCAATTGAAGTGGAAGCTTATGATAGTGATAATGAAACTTCGGATCAAGTCACTACCGTACCTCGTAGGGTGACAAGGATGTGTACTGCTTCAGAGTGGTACAGTAATCCTGTCTTGAAGGTCATGTTGCTAGACAACAATGAACCTACGAGCTATGGAGAAGCGATGGTGGGCCCAAATTCTGACAAATGGTTAGAAGCCATGAAATCCGAGATAGGATCCATGTATCAAAACAAAGCATGGACTTTGGTGGACTTGCCCGATGATCGGCAAGCCATTGAGATAAATGGATCTTTAAGAAGAAGACGGACGTGGACGGTAATGTCACCGTCTATGAAGCTCGACTTGTGGCGAAGAGTTTTTCACAAGTTCAAGGAGTTGACTACGATGAGATTTTCTCATCCGTAGCGATGCTTAAGTCCGTCGAAATCATGTTAGCATTAGCTGCATTTATGAAATCTGGCAGATGGATGACAAAACGAGTTTCCTTACTAGTTTTCGTAAGGAAAGGTTGTATGTGATACAATCAGAAAGGTTTTGTCGATCCTAAGGATGCTAAAAGGTATGCTAGCTCCAGCGATCCTTCCATGGACTGGAGTACGCATCTCGGAGTTGGAATGTACACTTTGATAAGATGATCAAAGATTTTTGGTTTATACAAAGTTTATGAGAAACTTGTATTTCCAAATAAGTGAGTGGGAGCACTATAGAATTTCTGATGAGTATATGTTATTGACATATTATTGATCAGAAATGATGTAGAATTTCTGGAATGCATATAGGGTTATTTGAAAAGTGTTTTTCAAGTGAAAACCTAGATTAAGCTACTTGAACATTGAGCATCAAGATCTATGAGGATGGATCAAAACGCTTAATGGTACTTTCAAATGAGCACATACCTTGACGTGATCTTGAAGGAGTTCAAGATGGATCAGTCAAAGAAGGAGTTCTTGCCTAAGTTGTAAGGTATGAAGTTAAGAGTTAAAGCTCGACCACGGCAGAAAAGAGAGAAAGGACGAAGGACGTCCCCTATGCTTTAGACGTAGGCTCTACAGTATGCTATGCTGAGTACCGCACCTGATGTGTGCCTTGCCACATGTCTGGCAAGAGGGTACAAAGGTGATCAAGGAGTGGATCACCAGATAGGGGTCAAAATTGTCCTTGGAGTAATAAGGACATGTTTCTCGATTATGGAGGTGATAAAGAGTTCGACGTAAAGGGTTACGACGATGCAAGCTTTAACACCTATCCGAGTGACTCTGAGTAGCAAACCGGATACGTATAGTAGAACAACCATTTGGAATAGTTCCAAGTGGAGCGTGGAAGCAGCATTTACAATATGACATAGAGATTTGCGAAGTACATACAGACCTGAATGTTGCAGACCCGTTGACTAAAACCTCTCTCACAAGAAAAACATGATCAAACCCCAGAACTCATTGAGTCTTAATCACATGATGATGTGAACTAGTTTAGTGACACTAGTAAACTCTTTGGATGTTGGTCACATGGAGATGTGACCTGTCAGTGTTAATCACATGGCGATGTGAACTAGATTATTGACTCTAGTGCAAGTGGGAGACTGTTGGAAATATGCCCTAGAGGCAATAATAAATTAGTTATTATTAGATTTCCTTGTTCATGATAATCGTTTATTATCCATGCTATAATTGTATTGACAGGAAACTCAGATACATGTGTGGGTACATAGACAACACCATGTCCCTAGCAAGCCTCTAGTTGACTAGCTCGTTAATCAATAGATGGTTACGGTTTCCTGACCATGGACATTGGATGTCGTTGATAACGGGATCACATCATTAGGAGAATGATGTGATGGACAAGACCCAATCCTAAGCCTAGCACAGAGATCGTGTAGATTGTATGCTAAAGCTTTTCTAATGTCAAGTATCATTTCCTTAGACCATGAGATTGTGCAACTCCCGGATATAGTAGAAATGCTTTGGGTGTACCAAACGTCACAACGTAACTGGGTGGCTATAAAGGTGCACTACAGGTATCTCCGAAAGTGTCTATTGGGTTGGCACGAATCGAGACTGGGATTTGTCACTCCGTGTAAATGGAGAGGTATCTCTGGGCCCACTCGGTAGGACATCATCATAATGTGCACAATGTGACCAAGGGGTTGATCACGGGATGATGTGTTATGGAACGAGTAAAGAGACTTGCCGGTAACGAGATTGAACAAGGTATCGGTATACCGACGATCGAATCCCGGGCAAGTACAATACCGTTAGACAAAGGGAATTGTATACGGGATCGATTGAGTCCTTGACATCGTGGTTCATCCGATGAGATCATTGTGGAACATGTGGGAGCCAACATGGGTATCCAGATCCCGCTGTTGGTTATTGACCGGAGAACGTCTCGGTCATGTCTGCATGGTTCCCGAACCCGTAGGGTCTACACACTTAAGGTTCGATGACGCTAGGGTTATAAAGGAAGTTTGTATGTGGTTACCGAATGTTGTTCGGAGTCCCGGATGAGATCCCGGACGTCACGAGGAGTTCCGGAATGGTCCGGAGGTGAAGATTTATATATGGGAAGTCCTGTTTTGGTCACCGGAAAAGTTTCGGGTTTTATCGGTAACGTACCGGGACCACCGAGAGGGTCCCGGGGGTCCACCAAGTGGGGCCACCGGCCCCGGAGGCTTGCATGGGCCTAGAGTGGAAAGGGACCAGCCCCAGAGTGGGCTGGTGCGCCTCCCACCCTTGCCCAAGGCCCAGCTAGGAGGGGAGAGGGGAAACCCTAGGCGCAGATGGGCCTATAGGCCCACCCTAGGGCACGCCCCCTCTCTCCCCCTCTTGGCCACCCCCTCCAAGTCCCATCTAGGGCTGGACGCCGCCCCCTAGGGGTGGAAACCTAGCTGGGGGCGCAGCCCCCTCTCCCCCTATATATAGTGGAGGCATTGGAGCAGCCCAGGACATGAGTTTCTTCTCATGTTGGCGCAGCCCTACCTCTCTTTCTCCTCATATCTCGCGGTGCTTGGCGAAGCCCTGCTGGACTGCATCGCTCCTCCATCACCACCATGCTGTTGTGCTGCTGCTGGATGGAGTCTTCCTCAACCTCTCCCTCTCTCCTTGCTGGATCAAGGCACGGGAGACGTCACTGGGATGTACGTGTGTTGAACGCGGAGGTGGCGTCCGTTCAGCACTAGGATCTCCGGTGATTTGGATCACGACGAGTACGACTCCTTCAACCATGTTCTCTTGAACGCTTCCGCTTAGCGATCTACAAGGGTATGTAGATGCACTCTCCTTCCCCTCGTTGCTGGTTTCTCCATAGATAGATCTTGGTGACTCGTAGGAAAATTTTGAATTTCTTCTACGTTCCCCAACATGAGCACCCTTCAAGACCTTCTGGGCCTTGTCAAGTAAATCAAACTCCTCCTTGAGTCTAGCATGATCAACCCCAAGTTTAGCCTTCTTGGAAGATAGCACACAAGATGCAACAAGAGCAAGATCAAGATCTTTCTTTAACTTGGCATGGTCATCATTTTGTGACTCCTCAAGAGCCAAACGATGCCCACACTCTTCCTCGAGAGCATTAGAGAGATCCGATATCTCATTGGCATAGTCACGACTATGACCTTCCATCTTAGAGATGGTTTCTTCGTGAGCCTCGATCATGTCATTGGCTTCACCAAGTTGTTCCAAGAGAGCAACAAAGTGCTTCTTGGATTTGCCCTTGAGCTTACTCATAAAGGACTCAAATTCATTTACTTCCTCATTAGACCCCTCAATATTATCAATGCCATCCGTCAAAGAGGGATTAGGAATGATGGTGGTTTTGATGTTGGGGGTTACCTTGTTGGCAGCTTTAGCCATGAGCCACTTGGCGGTGATGTTCTTGTTGGGTGAGTCGAAGAGAGACATCCGGGGAGTTGTGGCAATGGCAACGGATGCCATGGCCATTACTTCACTATCTTCATCATCATCGTCATCCTCACGGTATTCCTCTTGAACCACCAACCCTCAAGTAGGAGTCTTCTTGCTGAAGTTGTTCTTGTTGGGGAAAGACTTGGCTTTGTCCTTCCGGATGAGCTTGCCACCATTGTCTTCCCGCTTCTCGTAAGGACAATCCGCAACGAAATGGCTCACATTGCCACTGTTGTAACAAGTTCTAACTCGTTGCTTGCCCTTGAATCTACTTGAGTTGTTCTTGTTGAAGTTGGGTCTTGAGTTCTTCTTGCTCCAAAATTGCCTTGAAGCAAGAGCCATGTGCTCGTGATAATCATATTTTGTATCTTCGGGGTTGCTCTCCTCATCTTCCTATTCTTCCTCTTCTTCCACAATAACCTTGGCCTTCAAGGCAAGGTTAGGCTTCTTTGCCCTTTGAGACTGGAGCACCGCGTTATCGGCGGTCTTGTCCAAGATGCTCATTACAACGAATTCATCCAACACTTCACTTGAGGTCATGGAGTGGAAGTCCGGTCTTTGACGAATGACTGAGGACATGACCTTGTTGTAGGGCATCATGGCCTTGAGGAACTTGCGTTTGATCCAATTGTCATTCGTGTCCTTGATCCCATGATCTCGAAGTGAGACCGCAAGTTTGGTTACTCTCCGAAAGAGCTCACGAGGTTCTTCATCTTCCTTCATAGCAAACTCATCGGCTTCATCTTGCACCACTACATAGTTGGAGTGTTGAATGCTCGCACTTCCCTGATAGAGAGACACAACGCAATGCCACGCGTCTTTGGCCGTGGCGTAGGGTCGAAGATGAGGGAGATCTTCGGGGAGAATTGCCTCTTGGATGATGAAAGAGAGCATTCTCATTGAATTGATTATCCACGGCTTCTCTAGGGGTGAAGTTGTTTGGGTCATGTGGATAGAAACCTTCTTCAATGATTCTCCAAAGATTAGTATTCACATGCTTTAAATGACGCTTGAAGCGATACACCCAAGAATCAAAATCCTCATTTTTCTCAATCTTAGGAGGAGGACCGGCATGATTTAAATGAGTAGAGGGAATCGGTCCACCATAAGTTGGAGGTTCCACACGAGCATAGATGCCGGTGCCATTTCTACCACTAGTAGAAGGACCCTTTTCACTGTTAGCTTCCCCCTTGTCGGAGGTAGCATCCGTCACCTTGTTAGTGGGATCACCCACTTTCATCGGCGAGGTAGACAGTTTAAGTCCTTCTAGGAATTTAGTAAACATGCTTTCAACCTCGGTCGTCATGGAGGTTTTCAATGTGTCTAAAGCCACATTGAATTCCTCACGAGAGACCGTGGTTCCCCCGTCGGCCGTAGACGAGGTAGGATTCACACCGGAGTGCTCCTCCACACCATCTGTGGTGTCAACCATACTCTTCGGACGGCAAAGTCCTTAATAAAGAGATGAGCACTACAAAAAAGACACATCCGTGACATTTTGGGCCGAACGAAATTTTTTCTGTCATACATATGACACTTCTATGACGACAATTGTGACAAAACCCGGTATCATCATAGATGTGGTGGGCTCCTACTTCTATGACAAAAAATCATGACAAAAAATGGCCTTTTCGTCCTGGACGGGCTGGAGAAGCAGCTGCATGACATTCTTTGGGCCGTCCACGACAGAAAAAACCGTGGTAGAAGCGAGGGGAAGGAAAATTTTGGGGAGTTGCCGGTTACGGTGGGAGGTCGGGGGCCGAGCGATGCGCGTTTCTCTTGTACGTACGCGCATGTGTGTGCGAGGCGTTGGATCTAACTGAAGCCGAGCGAGGCGTTGGGCTCTAACTGAACCCGAGCGATTGCACTGCAGGCTACGCGTTACTGAACCCGAGCGATCGATCGATGGCTGTTAACTGAACCCGATGGAGCGATTCCTTCGCTACTGCTGCTAACTGAAGTCGATCGATTGGATGAATAGTGAGCATTGCGGGGGGGTTTGGATGAACAGTGAGCGGTGGCGTTGCCTCTGGATGAACAGGAACCCGTGGTGTGGAAGGCTGGATGAACAGTAGACGATGGAGGGGTGGCCGTGGAGGGGTGGTTGAACAGGACCCCGTGGTGTGGAGGGCTGGATGAACAATAGACGGTGGAGGGGTACCCGTGGAGGGGTGGTTGAACAGTAGCCGGTGGAGTAGCGCGCGGTGGAGGCTGGATAAACAGGAGCCCGTGGAGGCTGGAGGAGGTCGACGGTGGAGATGAACAGTATCCCGTGGAGTCCTGTTTTGCGGTACGCCACACCCCTCCCCCCCCCCCCCGTTTCGACTGTAGCGCTCCAACACAAGTCGGTTTCGTCTGTTTTGCGGTACGCCACACCCCTCCTAATCAACAGGACCCCCGTTTCGACCGTAGGAGGTCCGTTTCGTCCGTTTTGCGGTACGCCACACCCCTCCCGATCAACAGGACCCCCGTTTCGACCGTAGGAGGTCCGTTTCCTCTGTTTTGCGGTATGCGCGACTAGGCGTTCGAGACCCCTCCCGTATGTACACATACGTGACCGTATTTTCTTTCTTGCACCTTGTCCGCTGTACGTATGTGTACATGCTACGTGCGCGCCTCTACTACGACACGTGCGCGCCTCTACACCGACCAGTATGTACGTACACGTTCGCGACCAGGATGACAACGCTACGTACGCTTCCACCAGGTGGGTCCCGACTGTCAGGCACTTCCTTGCCTGCGAAGATGTAGCTGGTGGGTCCCAGCAGTCAGGGGGGCGAATCGTTTTTTTTTGCCCGGACGCACTTCCTTGCGTGCGAAGGTGTAGCTGCTAGGTCCCAGCAGTCAGGGGGTGAATCGTTTTTTTTTGCCCGGACGCACTTCCTTGCGTGCGAAGGTGTAGTTGCAGGGTCCCAACTGTCAGGGGGGCGAATCGGTTTTTTTTGCCCGGACGCACTTCCTTGCGTGCGAAGGTGTAGCTGGTGGGTCCCAGTAGTCGGGGGGTGAATCGTTTTTTTCAGACGCACTTCCTTGAGTGCGAAGATGTAGCTGGTCGGTCCCAGCAGTCAGTGGGGCGAATCATTTCTTTTCGGACGCACTTCCTTGCGTGCAAAGATGTAGCTCGTGGGTCCCAGCAGTCAGGGGGCGAATCATTTTTTTTGCGAAATACGGTGGCCTGTCCGGTGGGTCCCTGCTGTCAGGTGGAGGAATAATTATTTTACGCGTAATAAGGAGGCACTTCCTTGCGGCTGCCGTGGACCCAGCTGTCAGCCTCTCCACATATAGTCCACGTCCGATGGAAGTCGTTCCTTGACCACGTTGACCACGCCACGCTGAGAGCACCACGGCGGTGGACGACGGTGAGGCCTAGGAAGGGGACGACTCGGAGCTGGGGAAGACGCGGCAGTGGATGCACACGCGGAGAGGAGTACGAGGGTTCAGTGGTTCGGTTGTGCTGCCGTCACCGCAGAATAATAGGGGGTGTGGGTCAGTGGGTGAGTGGAGGGATGGCCTGGCCAGCGGTAGGAGTAGTAGGGGGCGGTGAGGCCTCCGCAGCAGCATAGCCGGCCACGGGAGGTAGGAGCAGGCGGCACGACCGGCGCTGCTTTGGGCGGCTGGAGCAAGAAGACCAGAGGTTGAAGAAGCACGACGGCCGTTGGATGGACATCGTACGGTCACTGCAGCTAGAATCGTTTATATTGACTAAGTTGACAAAGCCCTTGGTACATCAACTTAGTAGGCCCACAGGTCAGCTTCCGAAACGGTGCGCCCCAGATGTCAGGGGGATGAATCATATATTGGGCGGGTGAAGCTAGAATATCCGCGATTGAAGAAGAAGCACGGCATCCGTTGGATGGACATCCAACAGCCACTGCTGCTAGAACCGTGTGTTGACTATAAGTTGACAAAGCCTTGCATGCCCGTCAACTCTGTTTTTTAGGGGACGCGTCAACTTAGTAAGGCCAGAAGTGTGTGGCAGAGAACTTATAGCCCATTTGAGATTTGTAAGAATGTGTAGCCCATTTTTGAATTCTAATGGAATTTACTACAACCCATTTACAGTTTGTTAAAAGTACAGCCCATTTCAACCAACCGTTCAAAACAGAATTCAATAAAATTTCCCACATTTTGATGGGATCCGAATATTTTTATCCCAAAATTTTAGTCAGATTAAATACAATTTCAATATAAATTTATATTGCGTAAAAATCCAACAAAACATTGCGCTCGCAACAATTAATGAAATTAAAATTTTCAATATTCCAAAAATAATATTTTATAAAGTAATCACTGTTTGGTACATTTTTTTATAGTTACTACCCGGTTTTTATAATTACATCCCATTTATTATTTCTTAAAGCCCATTTTCTTGTTAAGCCTAATGCATCCCTCCTAGGAAAGATTTGCAGCCCAGCGGGGCGGAGAATAACAACTTGACCTTTCCTGGGTATTCCTAAAAAAAGTATAGTTGGGCTAGCCATTTTCAGCTTGAAAAAAATTAATATCTGGGCTGGATATCTGGCCTGGGCTAGACGGGCCACAGCCCGCCCAATTAATACCTGCAGCGATGTTTTTGTTGTTGTTCAGAGGAGAAAAATTAATATCTGGGGTAAACATTGAAAAACTCTGCAGTGCTCACACCTCAAAAACACAAATACTGCTCGAGCTGCTTGGTCCCAGCTGTCGGCCGCTTCTTGTGCAATTCTCTCGTTTATTGACTACTCCCTCCTTTCCGGTTTATAATGCTCAATTCAAAAATCTCACCAATCAAGGTAGATGGCGAGTGGTGGAATACTTTTCTAGTTTTGCAAAAGCACCTAATTAATGCTCTTGTTATCCTTAAAAAATTATGTTTACAATGCATTAATTGCAATGCATGCATGCATAAAGTACATGCATTGGTCAATTTTCTCTTAATACTTGCACGCAATGATTTAATGCACCTAGGAATATGAACATGTGATGGAAAACAACCAAATTGAGCCTTATAAAATGGAAAAACTAACATTTTGAGATAAGCCCTATAAACCAGAAACGAGGGAGTACATAGGTAGACAATTGTGTGGGACCGTGATGTCAGGAAACCAGGAGGAAGCAAAATAAATTATAGTTATATATATATATATATATATATATATATATAAAATAAGGAGGCACTTGCGTACGTGAGGCTATGGACCTGGTGGGTCCCCATTGTCATCCTATCCAAGTAAAGTGATCTCCTCGCCCGCGCGCGCTTTCTGCCCGAAACAGTCAGCGCCGGCCGCCCCGCTTCCCGGTGCAGGCGATTGCTCCGCCTTCAAACGACACAAGTGCCGTCCGTCCGTCCATCTGCCGCACACATTAATAATACGCGGTTGTCGAGGCGGCTACTCCGGTGTCACACGTCCGTCCCTCCGCCCGCCCACCATTGCTATATAAACTGCTGCGTCGGCCATAGCTGCAGTCATCCGCATCCGTTGCCTTTCTCCTGTCCACACCACTACTGCCCACCATGGCTTCCTCGCGCTCCAACGCTCTTCGGGACGGGCGGACGATGGACCACAAGGAGATAGCAGCCATTGCTGCCTACCGGCTAGCCGGCAGGAAGCCGGAGGATGACGACGTCCCAATGGAGAACATGGTAGTCGACGGTCCGGCACCAACCCCCTCCTCCGCGCCATCCTCGCCGGTGCATTGAACCATGACCATCGGCGAGGCCCGTGTCCAATATATGGACAGGGTGAGGCAGATGCGTGAGGAGCAGTTCCGGGAGGCACAGGCCGAAGCCGCCTACAACCACCATCTCCTCTAGGAGCACCTGCAGGCAGAGGAGCAGATCGCCGCACAGCGGGCGGAGCAGGAGGCACTGCTCGACTCGTAATGATTCGCCCGCAAGGGCCGCCTCGAGCGCTAGCGGTACCGCATGCGGGTGGCGGAGGCTGCAGCCGCCTACAAAGAGGCTAGCAAAGAGGGCGATGAAGCGGGCGAGGCACTGTTTGGCGAGACCGAGGACGAGGCAGAGGACAATGCCGGCTCCGACAAGTCCCCGCTCCGCCAACAATGAGGCAGAGGACATCGCCGGCTCCGCCGAGGCCCCACCGTGCCGGCAACATGGGGGAGGATTTCCACCGCTCCGCTGAGGCGCCGCCGCCGGCAACGAGACAGAGGCATCGCCGGCTCCGCTGAGGCCCCGCCCTGCTGCCAACGAGGCCGCGCCACATAGAAAACGAGGAAGAGTAGAACATGATAGGTCGCCGCCACTCGGGTCAAGTAAGGCCACCGCTGCTACCCTCCGGTTGAAGCCAAGCTAGGCAGGTAGACCATTGACGGCCGGTTAGCTTCTTGGCGGCGACGTGGAGTTGGAGAGCTGGGCTGGAGAAGAACGATGGTTCTACTTAACTGCTGGTGCAGTTAGCTGACTAACACGTGGGCCCAACAAGCCACATGTCAGTTACGCAACTGCACCTGCAGTTAAGTCACTGAAACTTCTGTTCGGCTCAGCTAGACACAGGTGGGTAGCTTCGGTTAATTAATTATACCTCCAGCGCACCCCTTTTTAGTTTTTTTTTCAAAAAGGAGGATGACCCCCGGCCTCTGCATCTGGGAGATGCATGCGGCCACAAACACCCCTTTTTAGTTGAAGAATGTATGAAATGTAATGAAATCTGGCATGTTTATATGAAATCCGACCATGTATGAATGAATTTATTTCGATTAGTTTGAATTCCTGTATCACTGGCATTGGATGAACATGCAAAACAATACATACTAGCATTATTCCCAGGGTGATCACCACGTTTGCAGCAGTTTCACAAGTACTCCCTCCGGTCCTTTCTAGTCTGCATACAAGATTTGTCTGCAGTCAAAGTATCTCTACTTTGACCAATCTTATACAAAAAAGTATGCACTTTCAGAATGTGCGAAGTAAAAAGGAATAGAAGGAGTACAAAGAGTTTGAGCAGCTTTTTAGCATTTCTGTACATTGCAATCAAACACACAGGCCTGGCAATTCATAGAGAACATTCAAAACAATCGATGATTATGCATCTCGGCGACTCACATGTCAGAGGCAATATTTACTTCACAACTAAAGAATAAAGAAAAAATTGATCGCCGCTGCTGACAGCAAAGGGCGTCCCATTCGAAAATATCAAACGCATATCTTGCTAAAATCAATGAGCAAAATTTGACAAGGTTGTCCCATTCCAAAATATCAAATGCCTACGATTGTGGAATGGGCAGGGTTTGCCATCAGTTCGGACATTGACATGGCAACTCGTGCTAAATAAACCAGTTGTTCTTTTTGTGCAGTTCCACCAAAATCAACCAAATTCATGCGTAGCTTGTATGATTTCGCCCTTATATGTTGCAACGCCTTGAACTTATGGGCACCTCCTTTCTTGTGGTGGAAATGAATGATTGGATGTATTCATGAACATTTTGTGCAGTTCCTGTTGAAATCAAGCTGAGCACCCCTGTTTGCACAAATACAAAAAAGTGAATAGTATAAAGCAAACTGTACTATGAATTGACAGATTCAACAGGCACATACATGGTCCATGTAGAGCACACTTTTAGAAAAATGGAACTCACCAGAAAGAATCCTAGAACAACATTGTACTCGCGCATCACAGCAAAAAAATGGAGATTTGTCAATCCTTCTGAGCTGAAGTTAGTTTGGTCTTGTGGGGAGTAATGTAACCATCCTTCATCTGCTCCTTCTGATGAGAAGATAAACAGTGCTTCTTCATCCTGGCATAATCGGAACTAGTCACTTCAGGTACTCCATATTCTTCTTCATAGGAAGATGATCCATGTTTGCTCGAAAAAAAGGAAAGGAAATATTTAAAACAGCATAGATGAAGCACTTCCCAAGGACAATACCACTTTTTCATGACATTATCTAAACAGTAGCACAACACCAATAGAGATGACAAAGCTCAATCATATGGATGAAATCAGTGGGCGAGTACCAACCTTTGTCAGGAGGCTGATTGTGTAGAGCATACAGATGAAGCACTTCTCGGGAACCATCTGTTGCTATCTACGGGGGTGGCCATGCTTACTATATACTCCTCGATTAGTTTAATGTTTCCAACATCTTCTTGTGCAGTTCCACTAAAATATATGGTATCTTCAAATAAGATCCATGTTTGCACAAGTAGAGATAATTATCTATGGCATCAAATCAGTGGAAAAACAATTGCTCGTTCCAGCTATAGCAATAAATTAAGATGCAAAACTATATCATTACTTGTGTCATCATAGTTCTAGTGCTTCATTACAACACCTGGAGTTGATTTTTGTTTTTCTTCCGCTTGTTCTTCCCCGTCATCACTTGGTTCAATAACACACAAGCTTCGCCTTCAATGTAAGATTTGGCATGTCAATTAGGGAGCACAAGTATAGTACTAAACTTAATTTTCTGATGAAAGTGGCAAAATACAGGCCAGCAATTGTGAAATATCCTTATCTTACCTCAATGGGATATTACGGTGCACATACAGATTGGAAGTCTTGTCTCCATTTATGTAGTTCACTAAAATCAAGCAACATTATCGTAAAAGTAGCACAACATATGAAAGCACACTGCAGAATCATGTGAAAGAAGGCTAGTACTGACCTCTCATGATGCGGAATTCAAACAACTCACAAGAAGAAGATCTGAACCAAATTCGCCTTAACGGATAGGAAGTAAGATCTCCTCTCCTCTTGTGCAGTTCCACTAAGATCAAGCAATCAAGCAACGTTGTCGGCGTGACATTTTGGTTGAACTGCACAAATCACTCTTAAAACAAAAGTGTTTTGTGCAGTGCAACAAAAGGTCACAATGGCAACAAGGTGAAGTAGATAACCCTGTTTACACAGAGGTGCAAAGGAAACAATTAGTGGTCAATAACGATGGATGACACAGAAGCCAACAAAAGGAAGCATCTACCTTATCGAAATGGGAAAGAAAGCAAGACAGTAGCATTTATCAAACGGTGGCATTGATTAATATTAACATAGAGATTATATTAACAATAAAATTCGTTAAACATGTAATTTGCTTTTAACTGTGGCATTGCATCAATTTTCCAGCGGCATTATTAGAGGGTGTTTGTTTACAGGGACATTTTGGTGTAGGGACAAAAAAAACTCTATGTCAGTCACATCTAAACCAAACAGGAGGGACTTTTCGGGACTAAAAGTGGGCATTTGGGACTAAAGAAAGAAGACCCCGAGGGAGTCTTTTTGGGACTTTTTCCAACAGTTGCCCCTGCCACGCATCGCACCTTGTTTCTATTAGTTCATTACTAGGGGTAACATGGTTTTTATCATGTCATTTAATAACCTCTAGTCCATGTTTAGTCCCTGGAACCAAGCAGGTAGGGACTAGGGAGTTTTTAACCAAACAGGGCCATAGATTAACAACAGCTAATGAGTTGCACGGGACAGTGGACGCACCAGCACCATGTGCATCTACCGATGTACTGTGGTCATGCACAGTCTGTTGCAACAAAGAACAAACAACCAAGGAGCATATTTGTGTTGGTCCCAGTTTTGTTATCTTTAGACACCTTTCCCTATGTGAGCGCAGCAAATCTAGTCCTGCTCAAACTCTACAGCCTTGTCCCTTCCTTTCCTTTTTGAACTAGTACTTTCGCCCCTTCCTTTCCTCTTTGAACCACGTCCTAGATTTACGCGATACAACTTTCCCCACTACTTTCTCCCATTCCTTTCCTCTTTGAACCACGTCCTAGATTCATGCTATACAACTTTCCCCCTTCATTTCCTCTTTGAACCACGTCCTAGATTCATGCTATATACAACTTTTCCCACTACTTTCCCCCACTCCTTTCCTCTTTGAACCACGTCCTAGATCCATGGTATACATGCAGCTAGAGCAATGCATGTGGAGTAAGTAAAATATACCTTAAGGTTCTTGGGGCGTGGTTCGGTGGGCGACGGGACGGCGGCGAAGAAGAAGGGTCGGAGGCCCTCCCGCATCGCCGCTAGGTGGAAAGTGAACAGCAGCGCCGGTAGTGGATTCCCTCCCTCGCCGACGGTGACAGTGTTAAGCCTCCTTCCCTTCCCGGCGGACGGATCCTGCCGGCCCTTTGAGCAGCAGTGAGGGGAGAGAGAGGCCAACGAAGTCTTGTTTAGTTCTGGAGAGGGCGAGAGAGTGTGAAGAGAGCAACTACAAGCACTAAGGATCCAACGAGAGAGTGTGAAGAGAGCAACTACAAGCGCTGAGGCTCCAGCGTGTATATATATATACTAGAGAGAGAGTGTGAAGCGTGCAAACCCTAGAAAATATTTTGACCAGTCAAAGAATCCTCCTGGCAAAAATTATGCTCAAGTTTAGTTATCGAACCCGAGACCTCAAGTTTGATGAGCAAACAGGCTAACCAGCTACACAACCCTCCCGTTATGTTCAACGAGAGGAAAATAACCTTTTATACATTCCTGCATTCGTGTGACAGGCATGCCGTGTTTTTTTTGTGTGTGTGAGGGAGTCATTAGGATTTCAATCATAATCGTGTCATGTGGCTTTGGTGGTAAGACTATCCACAGTGGTGCAGAAATAATGCAGCCTTAGTCACCTTACCTCTCTCCACGTAGTACGTTGGGTCCCACTAGTCAGAGGGTGAAACAAACAAATTAATAAGAAAAATTAAAAGCACCAGCGGTGTATCTTACTACCTCACACATCTCGCTACTGCTCGGGAACACTATCCAATTGATCCCTCTGTTCGCTCACGTACTATTTTAAGTGAATCCTTATTATAACATGCACACAAATTTTGGGCACTTGTATTCGACTTAAGTCAGTGTGCCACCGTATCTCGTATACTTACTACTCCCTCCGTCTAGGTGTAATAAGTCACGTTAGAAGGTGCAACGGGACCAAGGTGCGTGCGTGTGCGTGTGTGTGTTTAACATCATGTGTGTGTTAGAGAGTGCGACAGATCGACCTACTCCTACAGAGATATGGTGTGTAGTGTACGATTTTAGCCGCGAGAGTCGGTGCATCCTCTCGTTTCCGGGCGTGTCCGGTAGGGACATGCCGACAGCTGCCACGCCCGCTCCTGACCAGCCTGGCCCACCCAAAGCCCCTCCACCGCCCGCGCGCGCTTCCCGCCCGAAACGGTCAGCACCGCTCCAAAGAATCGGTGCCGCATTCATGCCCGGGCAGAGCGGACGCGACCTCTCACTGGCGCAAGAGTGATGGTTGCTTCGTCCGTCCAACTTACTGCTGGGTCTATGTGATTTGACGGCTCATTGGTCTTTATTACTGAGGTGGTAGGACTGCTGGATGTCCCACGCTTTCGGCGAAAGGAGGTAGTAGATTACAATTTTCTCCATTCTTACAGCGGAGGAGTGCAAGAGCAGTGAAAACACGCAGGCTCAGTGATTACATGGCCCACCTCACACTATCACCGTGCGACACCTAACTCTTTACATAGTACTCCCTCCGTTCCTAAATATTACTAGATGAGTCCCCGCTCGTTGCCGCGGAACAGCGGTATATCTCTCTGCGCAAAATTATCGATTTCATAGAACTAAAAAAAATCTATAACCGCATGACAAATGTGGTAGCCAAACTAAATAAACTCCCATCATCATTTAGATCATCCCACATAAGGAAAAAAGATCAGCCAACTCCTACTGCATAATGGGATTATATTTTTCTTTTTGACATGTTAATGGGACTTAAAAGCTCACTTACATGCATGCTACCGGTGCATGCTTGCATGCAGACATGTTGATGTGATTTAAAACCCACTCACATGCATGTGCCACGGTATTTCTGCATGCTTGCATGTGGCTTAGTGCTGAGCCTCTCAACGTCTAGATCAGACGGCTATTATGACTGATTTACTTCATCTAACGGCTACGTCAATTTTGATGATGTGGCTCAAGGAGAGGATAGAGAATTCCTAGTAGTGGGGGCTAGCTATTACTAGTAGATAAGTCTTTGTAGAGATTCCACTAGGTGAACTACATACGGAACAAAATGAATGAATCTACACTTAAAATGCATCTATATACATCCGCATGTGGTTAATGGTGAAATCTCTACAAAGACTTATATTTAGGAACGGAGGAAGTACTAGTATAGTACTAGTACGTACTGTAATTTATCAGCAAGATAAATTTGTACAATGCTATGAAGCTTCCAGCTCCTGTTACATGTATCTTGCGTCCAAGGTTGCCCGTTGCAACATTTCATCAAATACAAAGGAGACTAACATGCATGCTATTGCATCTCAATGATTGACAGATCATAGCAAATATGTACTCCCTCCGTTCCAAAATAAGTGTCTCAACTTTGTGCAAACTTTAGTACAAAGTTGTACTACTACTAAAGTTGACACTTATTTTGGAACAGAGGCAGCTAAAGAAAAAAACGATCCATGCAGTCCCTAGCCCTTGAACCGTGAACCCTGACCAGGCTTCAATTTGCTGGCAACGTTCGAGCTTCCTAATAAATGAAGTTTGCAACCTTTTGACCATCGGATCATTTTGTGCAGTTTCACCAAAATCGAGATGAGCATCCCTGTGGCAAAGAAATTGAAGAAGCGTGATTAGAATAAGATTACTAGGACTAGTTGATGAGACATAAACTCATCACAAATACAGTACGTAGAAGCCAGTAGAGGTATCAGGTATGTGCGGGGCAAAGAAGTAGAGAAATATCCACAGGGAGTGATGTGGGCAGCTGGAGCAGTGGTGCAAGCCGGCTGTAAAGGGAGTTGTACCTGAGGGACGTAGCTCGACCTTGAGGAGGGCGGCGGGAGGCGGCAACTGCCCACGTCGCGGCAGTGAGCAAGGGACGAAGGCAACCTCACCGGCTTTGTGAGAGAGAACGGCGGGGACCCCTGATCGGGACGTGCCGACAGTGGGTTTTCGCCGTCGGCGACGGACACCGCATCTACACTAAGCATCCACCCCTTCCCCAAGCGGACGTGATCCGCCGGGATGTTAGAGATGTGGCCACAGTCGTTTTGTGCGAGAGAGTGTGAAGAGAGCAACCCCAGCAAGCAACCGTGTAGGCTGGCCCGTCCTGACTATGTATATAGTGGAGCGGTTTCCTTTTCTCTCCATATGAACCTATCATATTGCGTACGTGCCACTGAAGAAAAAAATTATTTATAAATGACGCGGCACCTACTACTCGTTCTCCTATAACCTTGCGCTTGGCATCTCCAAAATATTAACCTTGCGATTGGCTCTTCGCCTCTTCGGGAAGTCGAGCAATAATGGTAGTGCAGTATATATCGTTCTGGCTATATGAGACCGAATGAATTGCTGCACGTCCACCACGTGGGCGAGGGTCGAGGGGCGAGGGAGAGTGCTACTACATACGGAGCAAAATGAGTGAATGTACACTCTAAAATACGTCTATATACATCAGTGTTTGGAGTATGTACTAGTAGTTCATATTGAAATCTACTAAGGACATATATATTCCAAACAATATGATATAATCTCTATAACCAAGGTAGTAGGGACGAGGAGTAAACGGAGGGAGTAGTAAATTTTTCTCCTCGTCCTGCGAGCCACCGCGCGCATGGGCGAGGGAGGAGCAAGCTTCACCTCATCCTGCGAGCCACCGCGCCCGTGGGCGGGGGAGACGGCGTACTAAGCAAGCTTCTCCTCGTTCTGCGAGTTGACGGGACACATCAAAAGTACTCCAGTGTATAGAGCCTTGCCTCTAAGGTAGGCCCCACATGGTTTGCCTCTTTTTTTAATTTAACATAACGCGTCAAGTCGCAATTTGTTTGTTCACCCGTGGTAGACGATCCTCCCTCCACCAAGTGGACAACCAGTACACGTGCCAAATTACCACGTGGGCTGCCTTTTTCGTACAGAAATGAGCTCCACCGTGTACCCGCGCGGGTGTGGTTGGGAAAGAGACGGGAGTACGTGCGCCGTGCATGCACCTCTTCTCTTCGTGCACGTCCCCCACCTACGTGGGTGTGTGTGAGAGATACAAACCGCGTTCGTGAGTGTTTTTTGTTTTGTGGTGGGGGTGGGGGTGGGGTGGGGGTTGATTTCGTGAATTATTTGTGGGAATATGTGTCGATGACATCTCAAACAAAATTTTGCATGCAATGTGTGTGAAATGGAGGCCTATCCATATCATACATAGAGGGTCGGGCAATCCACGAGAAGAGAGGGAGGGGTCATAGCTATCGATAGAGTCGAAGAGAGGATCAAGTACGGGTGGGTGCGAGATCGATGAAGAGAGCCATCGAAATTGGTGTGTGTGTGTGTGCAAGTCAAAGATATAGGGCGACTGGCCTACCGGAACGTTAGAGGGCACATGTCAAGTTTGTGTGTGGCAGGGAGACATGACTAGAGCGCTTGATGTATCGGTGTGTGTGGGGGGAGGGGTGGGGGAGGGGTAGGCAGAGGCCTAACTATAGAGGTAGAACGACTCGTATATGTGTTGAGAAGGAGAGACCCAGCTATGTCATGAGGGAGATCGGTCGACATCCATACATAACTGAAGGACGGGAAATATGATGGGACAGAGAGAGAGAGAGGAGAGAGAGAGGGAGGGAGAGGGAGGGAGAGGGGTAGAGTGCTGGATGGGTGATGGAGTTGCTTCTCGGAGATGTTGGGAGAGGCCTACTAGACAAACTGAGGGTGGAACTGCAATGTTATCAATAAGAGTGGGGATGTGTTTCTGTGTGTGCCTGTGCGTGATAGATCTGTCGGGACGCATCCATGGATGATGAAGGGGAACCATGTGTTTGGTAAGCAAACCTAACTAGATCGGTAGATCAATTGTTGTTTGTCGGAGGAAGGGAGAGACACAACTAATGAGGTAGATCGATCGATGTGTGGGTAAAAACGAGTTATAAGGACCTAGCTGGCTATATGTATAGCGAGAGATCGGTCGGTGTACGTCCATTTGTTAGAGGCAAATAAGGCCCAGCGAGACGGATAGACAGAGAGAATGGAGCTAGGAGGTGGTGCGAGAGGCCCAACTACTAGCTGGATAGGGGGAGGAGTGTGCGGTTGTGAGATCGATTAAAAGAGGGGTGAGAGTTTACACGTGTGTCTGACCATATGAGAGACACGAGGCAAGGACACATAAAGGAGGAGATTGAAGCTGTGTGTGTATGCTGTAGGCAGGCATCGCTAGAGAGGTTTATCGATCGGTGTGTGTCGGAAAGGAGTTGTGGAGACTCTGGGAGAACGACCTAAAGGAAAAAATGAATGTGCCCGGTGGATAGAATGCCGAGGGAGGGGGAGGGCGAGGAGGGCGTGTGCATGCACGAGAGAAAGTTAGTGGTAGCTACAAAGGTTAGAGGACTGTGTGGGTGTAAGAGACTAACAAAGATCATAATTTGATATGAAAGCGGATTCATATATTTGAATAGGAGATCATAGTGTTTTAAACATTGCATGCATGAATATAGCGGTGATACACGTGTTGTGCACATGTTATACCATAATGTGATAATGCATGGCGTTTGCAACTCACAGCTAAATGCCGAACAATCTAAACCATACTATACATCAAACAATCTCACATTTTATTTGAATTTGTGATAATGTGCGGCGTTTGCAGCTTACAACTAAATATCGAGCAATCTAAACAATACTATATATCAAACATTCTCACATTTTATTTGAATTTGTGGTAATGTGTGGTGTTTGCAACTCACATCTAAATACTTGTAGGCGCAGGGGGCGGGGCACCATACATAATGTGATAAACACATTATACATATGAGACATGGTTTAGATTATGAAATCAAAATAAAGTGGATTCAAAAAATCTAGTTCGAGTTCATATAGTACACATAGTTCATATGTAAGTCGATACTGATCGTGTGGTGTGCTGTGAAGATAATACACAAATGATGGTTTAACTTGACAATAATGATGATTGTAGATCTTATTAGAACAGAGAAACGAATTCAAATGCTTTGACTTCACAACAATCATTACTGTAGATATTATTCAAATTTAGTTCATATTGAAGCGGTAGTATATACGTTTGGAATGCACTAAAACATTCATTTGAGTAGTAGGTTGCATGCATTATACACTTAGCGAAATATTTTAATTGAACAAAACATGAATTCAAAGTTTTGAATGACATTTGTAGTGCGCATTGATTTGGTATAGTACACGTTAGGCTTGTCCAGAAATTTCAACCCGCGCCTTGTTAGCCCGAAATATTTAAGATATATCTTTGTCTCGTTGTGCTCCGACAACTCCCTCCATCTCAACCCGCGCCTTGCTATTCGAAATTACAACGCGCGCGAAAACTCCCACATCTTGTGAAATCCAGACACGCGAAATGCCCGTGGTACCCCTGAATCGAAGAATCGCCTCAAATCGGTGGGGGGTACTTTCATAACTTACCCCACATTTCGGACAAGCGCGTCTCTAAGCCATGGTTCCCCACTGCCATCCCATCCGCCCACCCATTCGTACACCGAGGCCGCGAAAACCCGCGACGAAACCCCACACCCTGCTCCGTCCGCCACCCAGCCGGAGCTTCTTCCCCGACGACGTCGTCCACAGCAACACCTCGACGTCCCTCATCCACCGTACCGGATGAGGATTCGTCATCGATCTCATCGTCCCGCCGGTTCAGCCACCCCGTCCTCCACCTCCAAGGAGCTGCCCCGATGTTCCCCTCGTCTTTCGCGCCACCTCCATTCCCACACCGCCGTCTTCACCTGCACCACCAGAAGAGCATCATCATCACCATTTCCTCGGATGAAGCTGCGGCCTAATCGGCGCCACCAAAGAGGTTGTACACTAATCGCCGCATTTTCTTCTTGATTCGATCTCACGGTGCTGCCGGCGCTCGGTCCCGAGCCGACACGGCGCGGCTCCATCCACGGCGGCGTCGCCGGCCACTTCCTCCACGGCGTCGCTCCCTCGGCGGCGACGTCCACATCAGTAGGAGCTGCTGCTGCTTTAGCTCTCGCTCGCGCTGCTGCTCTGCTCTTGCTCTCGGTCCCCTGCCTGGTCTGCTCTTGCTATTGCTCTTGCTCGCGCTGCTGCTTGCTCTCGCTCTTGCTCTTGCTTGTGATGCTGCTCCGATTTGGCTACACTTCAGTCGACTGAATCGACTTTTGGGTCAGTCGATTTCCAAGGGGTGGGCTCGCCGGGGTGAAGGAAGAACCAGCCGCAGCAGGGAGGGGGCTCGCCGGAGAGGTACCCCACTATCTATCTTAGGGTTCAGGATGGGGGCGGTGGTCGCCGGCGGTGGCTGGGGCGGTGGCGTGGGGATCGCTGGAGAAAAAGCTCGGCACGGGGGGGGGCCTAGAGGGATGGCTGGGGTGGCGGCGGACCAGCGGTGGGGAGTGTTTTCGGGGCGGGCGGGGGCGGTGCACCGCCGGCCGCGGGCGGCGGGGGGCTCCTATTTGGCCGGTGGTGGCTGGCGGCTCAGGGGGGTGGAGGTTGAAGATGAACCGCAGGCCCTTGATTTCATATCCAACGACTGCAAAATCGACTGACCAGAGATGAAAAAGTCAGTCGACCGACGTGTAGCCTCACCTTGCTAGTGCGTTCAGTTTTGATAGCAAAATTCAGTTTCGACAGCAAAGTTCAGTTTTGACAGTTAGGTTCAGTTTTGACAGTTAGGTTCAGTTTCGACAGTTAAGTTTAGAGATGAGCGGCTGATGTATTTTACATCTAGCACTTTGTGGTTATGTATTTTACGTCATGTATTGGAGATGCTATTAGAATTCCACTCAGGTTAACATTGTTCGTTGTCTCTCTTGTCCTGCTTCAGCCTCGGCGTCGTACAACTCACCGGAGCTGCTCCAACGACGAAACCCTCCATCTCCAGGACGCCTAAGATCTTCTTCCCCTCCTCCGACAGCAAAGTCAGCCGGAGCATCCTCACCGGCCAACCCAATCACGCTGAGATCGACATGGCTTCGCCAAAGAGGTTGTACACTTGTTGCATCTCTTTTTTACTCTACATGTTATATGTATTGTCGATTGAGCACACGGATTTGTTCCTTTAGTGTCTCCTTGAAAGAAAAAACGTAGGAATTTTAATTTTCACTTGTCCTCCTTTTCAAATTCCTATTCATGAAGCACAAGACTAAGAGATAGTAGCATAATAGCATTATAACCGTACATTTTCTTGTGGTTTGACTTAATCTCACCATGCTTCTTTGCATCCTGTGATCTTCCAATTGTTGTGAATCAAACACCCAGATTGGCAGAAATCCTGTGTTTTTAAATTCTCTGTTTTGCACGTGCATTCCTATCCTATTCCTGTCTATTTCCTATCCCTGCATTGTTGGAATCCTCCAATTCAAACGAGCCCTTACAGAATTACTTCTCTTACAGATAGTTGTCAAAGAAAACCTTGCGTGGTTTGTCCCGGTCCTGCTGCGCCGTCGTCCACCCCAGCTTAGCTGCTCCAACGACAGAAGGGTCCAGCAGAGCAGGGATCCGGCCTCCAGACTGTCTTTCGCCGCCTCAGATCTTCTTCCCCGCCGCTGGCAGCCATGAAAACTGCATTACCATCATCAACCGAGCAGATGACCTCGAGGACTACACGGGTCCGCAAGAGAGGTCGCACTCTTTCGTGTCTGCTTACGTTATGCATCGCTTAATATTACATGCTACTTTATGTCAGCTCCAAACTAATGGTCAAACTTGAGTTTTTAAATGGTTGTGGGGTACATATCGGGGCCGCTATCAATAGTATCTATCTACTATCTGGTTAATCTCCGGTGTCTACTATGAGTTTCATGTTGGGTGGGAAACAAACAGTAAAGAAGCCATTATCTGTATTTATTAACTGAAGCCATTATCTGCCTGCTATTATTGGTTTTGGGTCTATCCACAGGTTGCTACCATCACTCTGGATTTCTGCATGCACTCCTTACATAATCTCACTATGTTTTATTCCTATGCATGACAGTTATTGTAAACAATGGAACTGAACATGTAGAGCAAAAGAGACGAGCCTTGCGTGGCAATATAATTTCATGCAGACGTCGCTCCATGGTAGGCGCAAAGGCAGCCCCCCTCCACGCATTTCGGATTGTAATCGAGAGGAAGATATCTGTTCTGAGGGGGATTCAGAAGGAGAAGATAACTCCTATTTACCCCCTGAGGTCTTCGCTCTAACTTGGCATGCTGATGTTGGTTATATCATGCATATGGTGTCTTGCATTGCTTACTTTATACATCAAATATGTCATCTGCTTAGTTTAGACATCCTTTGTGCGAATGCCATCTGTTTAGTTTATTCATCGTTTATGTGAATTATGCAACGCCACCTTGTTTAGCCAGGCATCATATATGTGAATTTTGCAATGCCATCCTGCTTAGCCAGTCATCTTATATGTAAATTATATCAGGCCATCTTTTTTTCGTTACATATTACATTCGTCAACAATGTTAGTACATTCAACTGCTCTTCGTGTGCATCAGCCATTTGACACGGTGATGGCAAATTCTGGAGTGAAAACAAGGTCTTCTGAGCAGACTATGCTATCTGACGAAGCGCATATCTCGCTGGTTACGGATAGCTCCTCAGAGGAGGATTCAGAGACAGATGACCAGTCCTATTCCCCCCCCCCGAGGTGTATGCTCTAACTTGGCAGGGTTATGTTGCTCATATCGTGCGTATGGTGTCTCGCATTGCTATGCCATTTGATTAGTTTAGACATGCTTTGTGTGAATGCCACCTGTTCAGTGTCTAATTACCATATATGTGAATTATGCATTGCCATCTTGTTGCAAGACATTATATATGTGAATTATACAATGCTATCTTGTTGCAAAGGCATTATATATGTGAATTATGCAATGCCATGCTGTTTAGCCAATCATCATGTATGTGAATTATATCATGCTATCATTTTTTTGTATTACGTGTTCCATTTGTCGACAACGTTTGTATATTCAACTACTCTTCCTGTGCATCAGCCATTTGAAGCGGTGATGGAAGTATCTGGAGTGAAAACAAGGTATTCAGAGCAGACAATGCTACCTGCTGAAGCAGACATCTTGCTGGCTACAGAGAGCTCCTCAGAGGAGGATTCAGAGACTGATGACCAGTCCTATTTCCCCCCTGAGGTCTATGCTCAAACTTGGCAGGGTTATATTACCCATGTCATGCATGTTGTCTTGCATTGCTTAGTTTTTACATCATATATAGATTGCCATCTGCTTACTTGCTTACTATATAAATCATATATTTGAATTATATCATGCCATCATGTTTACATAGTACATACACATCATCTATCTGAATTATGGCATGGCAACCCATTTAATAAAGACATCATATAGTTATATCATCTCATCCTGTTTAGTGTTTACAGTCATCATATTTAGAATTATGGCATTCTATCCATGAATGTATGTGAATTATGGCATGCCAACCTATTTAATAAACACATTATATAGTTATGTCATGTCATCCTGTTTACATAGTCTCATATTTTGAACTATGTCTTTCCATCTTTTTTAGTTAGCCATCATAATGTGAAATTGTGTCATGCTATCCTGTTTAGTTAGCCATCATATATGTGAAATTGTGTCATGCTATCCTGTTTGGTTAGACAACATAAATATGAATTATTTCATGCCCTCTTTTATTCCCCACTATCCATTGCACCTGTCTATCATACAATGTCTATACTTTCAATTACTTTTCTTGTTTATCAGCCATTTGAATTGGAGAGCGTGATGGCAGTATCTAAGGGAGTAACAACACGGTCTTCAGAAAAGATAGTGCTACCAGTTGATGCAGATAGAACCACGGTTGTACTTGCCCAAGGACCAGATCCACCACACATAACCCAGACTCTCGCAGATTGTACCCCTACCCAGTTGGACAGAGAACCAGCTACACCCCTTTTAACCCCAACCCCGGCAGATAGTAACCCAGTTCCAGTTGACACAACACCGTCTCCACCACAGAGCACCCAAACACGAGCGGTTAGTAAGGGAACTGCAGTGCCCAAAGCACGAGGACCACCACTCCGAATCCCAACTCAACGCTTAAAGGAGAAGAAGATTTGTTCTCAGGTCAGGTTCTGTAGCTATGGTTCATACTCCTTTGCTCTTGCATTACTGTATTTACTCATACCAACTATTTTCAAATTTGAAGGATGGAATTGAAACTCCAATGGCGCAACAGGTATGTTTTAAACCTGTTTCTTTAACTGGTTTGCTGTTGTAACCTGCTCTATGTTGATTTCAGTTTCAATTGAATAAACAGTTATGTTCTCATGTCATGCACATTACAAGTGTTGTTATTGCTCTATAGTTACCCACACTTATATTCTGTCTATTCTGCTTTGTCTTGAACAAATATTATTTGAACTGTGTCTCTATCTTGATTTGGCAACAAAAACTAGAATGATATAGACCATAAAGTGACCATGGCACATAGATATATGTTTGTTTCATGCTGTTATCCTGTCCACTTTACTACTGAACTCATTTACCAAAATGAGTTTCATATACAACATGGTAAACATGTGATGTGTCTGCTTGTTTCTCTTTTAGAATGCGGACAAAATATTGGAGAACAGTACCGCGTTATCCAATGGTAAAGGAAGTAATGCAGATAAGGTTCAAGATAGTGAGACATCCCTGTTGGTCTCCAAGAAAGCTGATAAAAACTATCTTGACGACAGTGAGGGAACCCAAAAGTCCTGTCTTGATGTAGTGTTCGAGTTACTGGCCACTACTGCTGGCACAAGCTCTTCGAACTCGCTGCCTGAATCAGTTCGTCTTCTTGAGTCTCAACTTCAAGTTGAAAGACATCGATCAGATGTGCTGCGACAGGAAGCTGAAGGACTGAGGAAGTCCCTGCAGAATTCAGATGCATATTTTCTGGTGCAACAGCAAGCGCTGGAGGATTTAAGCGCCAAACAAGAGAAAGTTAATAAGCTTGCTAAGCATCTTGCCAGCATTATGGGTACCCAGGATATTGTTTCTTGAGATCTTCTGAAGTGGTTTCAGTTCTGGATTTGTTTTGCTGCGGCGTTTATTTGCGCTGGTCGCCAACTTTGACAACCAGTGTATATGATATGCTGCTTTGTTCCCTATATTTGCACTGGTGGCGAACTTTGATGCCCAGTGGATGTAATATGTGTAACAGCCGTGATAGCCTAGCATAAGTTGCTTGCTTATTTATTTCCTTGTTGTCTTGTTTATTTGTTTGCTTGTAGTCAGTGCAGTTCTTTTTAAAACTAGGCCACAATAACCATGGGCTAATATTTACTGTAGTGACACTGGGCCTCCTACGGGCCGTAGAAACAGTGGGCCTTCTACGGGCCGTAGAAACAGTAGGCCTTCTACGGGCCGTAGAAACAATGGGCCTTCTACGGGCCGTAGAAACAATGGGCCTTCTACGGGCCGTAGAAACAATGGGCCTTCTACGGGCCGTATCATCAATGGGCCTTATACGGGCCGTATGACCATAACGGGCCATCGTTAATAGGCCGTATTTGATGACGCTATGAAAACGGCCCAACGTATTAACGGACCACAAACGGGCCGATGTAACCACGGGCTGAATTTGGCCCACAAGCAGAAAATGACAGTAACGGGCCGTAAGTAAACGAATGCTGGAAATGAGCCCAAGAATAAATGGGCTCTGAGAAGGCCGAAAGATAACATTTGCTGGAAACGGCCCAACTGAATAACGGGCCCTTAATGGGTATAAAGTGATATACTGTTCATTACGGGCCAGTTTCACCACGGGCCGTTAGTGGGTGTAAAGTGATACACTGTTCATTGCGGGCCAGTTTCACCACGGGCCGTTAATAGGCCAAGAGTTACATAGGGCCTCATATGGGCCGAAAGACGTCATGGGCCATACATGGGCCAGAAGTGAAAACGGGCTGGAATCATATTGGATGGCCCAGATGACGCTACTGGGCCTAATTCGGATAGGGCGTAACGGGCCTTGGGTTAGCGGGCTGTAAATGGGCTATATGCGAACAGGCCGTTAACAGGCTTTCCATGGGCCGGCCCGCCACCTTTTGACCAAGTCAAACGGGCCGGCCTTTTCACAGGAATGGGCCTCTGTTGGGCCGTGCCACGTGTCGACGTATCATAGGCGCCTTCTGTCCAATGAGTGGATGACATCTGTCCCAACGGTGAGCCGACACGTGTTTCCTCCAGCCAATGATGATTTTACACGTGGAAAATCCCCATTGGTCGGGGATGTTAACGGGTTATCGGATCCAAAACCCGACCCGATAGCTTAACGGCGTTCCATTACGGTGGATGCCATGTGTCGGTCACCCTTGACGAAAGCAGTTCTGTGACGCGCAATTTATCGTCATGGAAGCGGACACTTCCGTGATGATAATTTTGGTAATGTCATCGAACACTTCTACGACAGCACAGGTATGACTATCTTGATTCTGTCATAAATTTGTCATGGATGTACATGCATGACAAAAAACGCGACCTACTGTGACAAACACGTATCATCACGGAAGTGTATTTTTTTTGTAGTGGAGGCTCTGATACCAATTGAAAGGATCGATATAGTTGACTAGAGGGGGGGTGAATAGGCAACTAACAATTTTTAAACTTTTCTTTACCAATTTAAACTATGCAACAAGGTAGGTTGTCTAGATATGCAACTATGTGAGCAACCTATATGATGCAATAACAACTAGCACATAAGCAAGCAAGGGATACAACACAAATAAGCTTGCACAAGTAAAGGCACGAGATAACCAAGAGTGGAGCCGGTGGAGACGAGGATGTGTTACCGAAGTTCCTTCCTTTTAAGGGGAAGTACGTCTCCGTTAGAGCGGTCTGGAGGCACAATGCTCCCGAAGAAGCCACTAGGGCCACCGTAATCTCCTCACGCCCTCACACAATGCGAGATGTCGTGATTCCACTATTTGTGCCCTTGAAGGCGGCGACCGAACCTTTACAAACAAGGTTGGGGCGATCTCCACAACTTAATTGGAGGCTCCCAACGACACCACGAAGCTTCACCACAATGGACTATGGCTCCAAGGTGACCTCAACCGTCTAGGGTGCTCAAACACCCAAGAGTAACAAGATCCGCTTGGGATTAGTGGGGGGAATCAAATTTCTCTTGGTGGAAGTGTAGATCAGGGCCTTCTCAACCAATCCCGAGCAAATCAACAAGTTTGATTGGCTAGGGAGAGAGATCGGGTGAAAATGGAGCTTGGAGCAACAATGGAGCTTTTGAGGAAGAGATAGGTCACCTTTGGGGAACAAGACACCTTTATATAGTGGGGGAAACAATCCAACCGTTACCCCCCCAAGCAGCCACGCGCAGAGCGGTACTACCGCTTGGGCAGGGCAGTACTACCGCTGAATCAGCGGTACTACCGTTCCCTCCCAGCGGTACTGCCGCGCACACGAGGATAGCCAGAACCTAGGCCCAGAGCGGTACTACCGCGGAAGTAAGGGTGGTACTACCGCTTGGAGCGGTACTACCGCCACTACTGCCGCTACTAGTACCGCAAAACCCGACACGAAAAACAGAGGTCTCAAGTCGAGGCGTTAGTAGCCCGGAACCACAGTGGTACTACGGCCGAAGACAACAAGCGGTACTACCGCTTGGGGAGCGGTACTACCGCTGAGGACCGCGGTGCTACCGTTGGGATAGGTGTAAGGGCATATTTATCCCCAAGTTGTTTTGGTGATTGATGACAATGCTTTTGCGGACTAATCGTGTGTGTTGAGTTCTTTCAGAGATTCATCCTTTGGCACGAGACGATTACTTCCCCTCGGTGTTTTATTCAAGACGGTGTAGCTCCTTCATTTCTTTGCTGGTGGTCTAGTTTCGTAGGAGTCATCGTACTATCAACAGGGGATCCGCTTTGGTAAGGCTAGGGTGGAATCAACACGTACACATCCTTATCACACCCGATGCTTCTTTTCGCTTCATTGGAGCTATCTTTCCTAATCTGTGCTTGCCTGTCATGTCCCAGCGGTAGTACTGCGTTCCTCAGTGGTAGTACCGCCGAAGCTCGTCAAGCAGTAGTACCGCTCCCCGAGCGGTAGTACCGCTTGCGAACTTCGGCCGTAGTACCGCAGTGGTTCCGGGCTACTACCGCCTTGATTCTCGACTGTTGTTTTTCGTGTCGGGTTTTACGGTACTAGTAGTGGCAGTAGGGGCGGTAGTACCGCTCCAAGCGGTAGTACCGCCTATACTTCCGCGGTAGTACCGCTCTGGGGCCAGGACCCTGCATTCCTCGTCAGCACGATAGTACCGCTGGAAGGTAGCGGTAGTACCGCTTATCAGCGGTAGTACCGCCCTGCCCAAGCGGTAGTACCGCTCTGTGCATGGCTGTTTGGGGGGTAACGGTTGGATTGTTTCCCCCACTATATAAAGGTGTCTTCTTCCCCAAAGTTGACTCATCTCTTCCCTCAAAAGCTCCATTGTTTCTCCAAGCTCCATTTTCGCCCGATCTCTCTCCCTAGCCAATCAAACTTGTTGATTTGCTCGGGATTGGTTGAGAAGGCCTCGATCTACACTTCCACCAAGAGAAATTTGATTCCCCCACTAATCCCTAGCGGATCTTGTTACTCTTGGGTGTTTGAGCACCCTAGACGGTTGAGGTCACCTCGAAGCCATACTCCATTGTGGTGAAGCTTCGTGGTGTTTTTGGGAGCCTCCAAGTGCTGTGGAGATAGCCCCAATCTTGTTTGTAAAGGTTTGGTCGCCGCCTTCAAGGGCACCAATAGTGGAATCACGGCATCTCGCATTGTGTGAGGGCGTGAGGAGATTACAGTGGCCCTAGTGGCTTCTTGGGGAGCATTGTGCCTCCACACCACCCTAACGGAGACGTACTTCCCCTTAAAAGGAAGGAACTTCGGTAACACATCCTCGTCTTCACCGGCTCCACTCTTGGTTATTTCGTGCCTTTACTTTTGCAAGCTTACTTGTGTTGTATCTATTGCTTGCTTGTGTGCTAGTTGTCATTGCATCATATAGGTTGTCCACTTAGTTGCATATCTAGACAACCTACTTTGTCGCAAGGTTTAATTTGTTAAAGAAAAGCTTAAAAATTGTTAGTTGCCTATTCACTCCCCCTCTAGTCAACCGTATCGATCCTTTCAATAGGTCAGGGCATGCAAGGAGAGGAAAGGTAGCTCCAATGATGCGGAAAGGAACAACGGGTGTGATAAGGATGTGTACGTGTTGATTCCACCCTAGCCTTACCAAAGCGGATCCCCTCTTGATAGTACGGTGACTCCTACGAAACTAGTCCACAAACAGAGAAACGAAGGAGCTCCACCGTCTTGAATAAAACACCGAGGGGAGGGAATCGTCTCGTGCCAAAGGATGAATCTCTGAAAAGCTCAACGCACACGATTAGTCCGCAAAAGCACTGTCATCAATCACCAAAACACCTTGGGGATAAATATGCCCTTACAATCTCCCCCTTTTGGGTGGATTGATGACAATGCGGGATTTGCACAAACGGGGAAAGACATATGACATGCGCAAAACCCCACCGTCCTAAAATGTAGCTGGGCTCCCCCTAGATGTGTGCTATCTAGATAATTGCTTTGGACTGCACGGCACACATACTAGGATCAATGCTCCCCCTACATTTTAGAGACCAACAACCTAAGCAGGGTATATGAGAGGAGAGTAAATAACAGGATAAGCATGCAACTCATAAGCTAGGTAGACATAGATAAAGATAATCTAAGATAAGGTAGCATATGTCTCACACCATATGTCTAGAACTTAGGTCTCACTGACACAAAACCAAACAAAGCAAATGGCGAGAAAGCACACCACAAAGAAGACACACTCGCGAAACAGACAACGACGACATAAATCCCTAAACTCTCTCCCCCTTTGGCATCGAGACACCAAAAAGAGAGGGAGTGTTGCTACGGCTCCAGGTGATAGCAAGGTCGCGAACATCAGATCTCAGCGTGATCGTCTTCGCCACCGTCGTCGGTCGGGAACTGCTCGGCTTCAGAATCTTTCCACGGGCAGTGCTGCTGAATCCAGTCCTCCTCCTCAGTAAGCTGGTCCTCAGATCCACTGAGAACGGTAGCACCCAACTGACGCATGAGCTCCTTGTGACGACCCCTGGCCTTCTTCTCAGCAACATGAGTCATGTACTGGCCGTGAGACTCCATGCAGAACAGCTTCTTTACCTTGAGCTTGAGCTTGTTTGACCAAGAGGGCTCTGCCCCAGAAAGCTCATAGTCATCATCATCCTCAGCCTCAGCCTCCTCCTCGGTCTCCATGGCAGCAGCAGACGATGCACCCCCAGACTTAGGGACCTGAGTGCCCCAGTTGTCCTTCTTCCTCAGACGCTTGACCTCATGAGACACCAACTCTCCAGTCTCTAGCATAACCTTGGGATAGACACGATCCCAGGCCTTCTCAATAAGCAGCATGATGAATGGACCATAGATCGGGCTTCGAAAGTAGTCCACCAACAGAGAAATGAAGGAGCTACACCGTCTTGAATAAAACACCGAGGGGAGGGAATCGTCTCGTGCCAAAGGATGAATCTCTGAAAAGCTCAACGCACACGATTAGTCCGCAAAAGCATTGTCATCAATCACCAAAACACCTTGGGAATAAATATGCCTTTACAGTAGTCATCAATGGTGAACATCTCTATGTTGATCATATCTACTATATGATTCACGTTCGACCTTTCGGTCTCCAGTGTTCCGAGGCCATGTCTGTACATGCTAGGCTCGTCAAGTTTAACCCGAGTATTCCGCATGTGCAAAACTGGCTTGCACCCATTGTATTTGAATGTAGATCTTATCACACCCGATCATCACGTGGTGTCTCAGCATGAAGAACTTTCATAACGATGCATACTCGGGGAGAACACTTATACCTTGAAATTTAGTTAAGGGATCATCTTATAATGCTACCACCGTACTAACTAAAATAAGATGCATAAAGATAAAAATCACATGCAATCAAAATATGTGACATGATATGGCCATCATCATCTTGTGCTTTTGATCTCCATCACCAAAGCAACATCATGATCTCCATCATCACCGACTTGACATCTTGATCTCCATCATAGTGTCGTGGTCGTCTCACCAACTATTGCTTTTACGACTATCGCTATCGTTTAGTGATAAAGTAAAGCAATTACATGGCGTTTGTATTTCATACAATAAAGCGGCAACCATAAGGCTCCTACCAGTTGCCGATAACTTTTACAAAACATGATCATCTCATACAACAATGTATATCACATCATGTCTTGACCATATCACATCACAACATGCCCTGTAAAAACAAGTTATACGTCCTCTACTTTGTTGTTGCAAGTTTTACGTGGCTGCTACGGGCTTCTAGCAAGAACCGTTCTTACCTACGGCACAAAACCACAACGGTGATTTATCAAGTTTGCTGTTTTAACCTTCACAAGGACCGGCCGCAGTCAAATTCGATTCAACTGAAGTTTGAGAAACAGACACCCGCCAGCCACCTTTATGCAAAACTAGTTGCATGTCTGTCGGTGGAACTGGTCTCATGAACGTGGTCATGTAAGGTTGGTCCGGGACGCTTCATCCAACAATACCGCCAAATCAAAATAAGACATTGGTGGTAAGCAGTATGACAATCACCGCCCATGACTCTTTGTGTTCTACTCGTGCATATCATCTACGCATAGACCTCGCTCGGATACCACTGTTGGGAAACATAGCATGCAATTTCAAAAACATTCCTACGCTCACGCAAGATCTATCTAGGAGATGCATAGCAACGGGAGTGGGAGAGTGTGTCCACGTACCCTCGTAGACTGAAAGCGGAAGCGTTTGTTTAATGCGGTTGACGTAGTCGAACTTCTTCTCGTTCCGACTGATCGAGTACCGAACGTACGGCACCTCGGAGTTCTGCACAGGTTCAGCGCGATGATGTCCCTCGATCTCTTGATCCAGCAGAGGGTCGAGGAAGTAGATGAGTTCCGTCAACACGACAGCATGGTGACGGTGATGGTGACATGATCCGCGTAGGGCTTCGCCTAAGCACCGCGAGAATATGACCGGAGGCGTAAACCGTGGAGGGGGCGCCGCACACGACTTGGAACATTTTATGTGTGTTCTAGCCCCCCCCCCCCTGTATATAAAGGAGGGAGGGATAGGAGGCCGGCCCTAGGTGCGCCCCCAAGTAGGAGGAGTCCTACTTGGAGTCCTAGTAGGATTCGCCCCCCCCCCCTTCCTTTTACCGGAGGGGGGAAAGGGGGAAGGAGAGGGAGAAGGAGAAGGAAAGGGGGGTGCCGCCCCCTTCCCTAGTCCAATTCGGCCTCCTTTCCTGTGGGGGGCGTGCCACCCCTATGTGGGCTGGTGTGCCTCCCTCCTATGGCCCATATGGCCCATATCTTTCCCCGGGGGGTTCCGGTAACCCATCCGGTACTCTGATATGTACCCGATACATTTCGGAACCCTTCCGGTGTCCGAATACTACCTTCCAATATATCAATCTTTACCTCTCGACCATTGCAAGACTCCTCGTCATCTACGTGATCTCATCTGGGACTCCAAACAACCTTCGGTCACCAAAACACATAACTCATATAATACATATCGTCATCGAATGTTAAGCATGCGTAAGCATGCGGACCCTACGGGTTCGAAAACTATGTAGACATGACCGAGACACCTCTCCGGTCAATAACCAATAGCGGAACCTGGATGCTCATATTGGTTCCCACATATTCTACGAAGATCTTTATCGGTCGAACCGCTATGTCAACATATGTTATTCCCTTTGTCATCAGTATGTTAGTTGCCCGAGATTCGATCATCAGTATCCTCATACCTAGTTCAATCTCGTTACCGGCAAGTCTCTTTACTCGTTCCGTAATGCATCATCCTAACTCATTAGTCACATTGCTTGCAAGGCTTCATATGATGTGCATTACCGAGAGGGCCTAGAGATACCTCTCCGATACTCGGAGTGACAAATCCTAATCTCCATGTATGCCAACCCAACAAACACCTTCGGAGATACCTGTAGAGCATCTTTATAATCACTCAGTTATGTTGTGACGTTTGATAGCACATAAGGCATTCCTCCGGTGTCCAGGAGTTGCATAATCTCATAGTCGGAGGAATATGTATTTGACATGAAGAAAGCAGTAGCAATAAAACTGAATTATCATTATGCTAAGCTAACGATTCGGTCTTGTCCATCACATCTTTCTCCTAATGATGTGATCCCGTTCATCAAATGACAACACATGTCTATGGCTAGGAAACTTAACCATCTTTGATCAACGAGCTAGTCAAGTAGAGGCATACTAGGGAAACATTGTTTTGTCTATGTATTCACGCATGTATCAAGTTTCCGGTTAATACAATTCTAGGATAAATAATAAACATTTATCATGAAATAAGGAAATACAAAATAACAACTTTATTATTGTCTCTAGGGCATATTTCCTTCAGGTGCCCCATGTTTTTTAATTCATTTATTTTGTCTAATTGCTTTTGTTGAAAACGTTTAGGATTTCAAAACAAATTTTCTAATCTTCACTATTTTTTTCTCAAATTCAAAAAGTCTCAAATTTTAAAAAGTTCCCCGAATTCAACAAATGTTTCTGTATTTTAAAAAATGTTTGAGAATTTGAAAATATCTTCATGAATATATAAAAATGTGCATGAATTGAAAATGTTCAGGATTTTGACAAAAAAAATTCATGAGCTGAAGAAATGTTTGTACCGTGTTAAAATGTTTGAACTCAATAAATGTTCATGATTTTGAAACTAGTTCACGAATTTTTTAAAAAACTGATCACGAATTCAAAACAATGTTATCAATTTTTTTTAAAAGTCCACTATTTCAAAAATATGTCATGAATTTGTTAGGAAATATGCGCAACCTAGAAATGTCGAAAATATGAAAATGTTCATGATTTAAAAAAAGTCAAGAATTTAAAAATAAAAGTAAGAAAAGGGAAATGAAATAAGAATAATAAAAGAGAAGTAAATAAATAAATAAATAAATAAATAAATAAATAAATAAATAATAATAATAATAATAATAATAATAAACTGAATGATAAAAAAGAAAATTAAGAATGAAAATAAAAGAGAATAAAAATGAAAATAGAAAGAATAAAGGGAACTAAAAAAGAACCTTCCCAAAACCGGAAAAGCCAGAACTAGTGATTGAGGATAAATAGGGATGGCCACGCCATGCGACCATGCCGTCTCAATCGCCCGCGGTTCATCATGACAAGGCAAAGCCAACCCGGGTCCGGTCCTCTTGTGTAAGGACAATGCCGAACTGTAAACACCGTAAGGGCATAAACAATGGTGCTATCTTAGAAGTGTCACATAGGATAAATGTTAAGATGATGAAGAAAGAAATCATGAGAAAATGTGTGTCTTCTCTTATTTAAGAGATGATCTCTTAGCATAATATGTCACACCTTGTTTATACAAATAACTACTTCGTCCGTCCCATAATATAAGAGCATTTTTACGGAGGAAGTAGTTATTTAAGACAAGGCTAAGATATGACTCATTATCGACATTTTTTTATCATCTCTAAATTACATGTAAGATTTAAAATAAAACTGCCCTATCAATCATTGTACATGCCCTGGACAAACGATGCCGACGAGTAGAGTAACAGAAGAAAACGGAAGGCCAAGCGTCACCTCCAACTACCGGTCTGCAAGTTGGGGGGATCGTGCTCGCCCATCGTCCTCTTCCTCCCAGGCAGCAACGGGGTGGTGGATTGGCGTTGATCACGTGCAGGATGGGCACGGCTTCGGCTTGGACGGATCCCTCCCTCCAGGCTCGAAAAGATCCCCGGGAAAAAAGCTCGAGAGCAACTCGCGTTCTGGGCCCGTTCGGCTCCAACGAGGGCCCAAAGCAACTAGGAAAGCTAGAATTATTGAAGCTGTCATTTCTACACAAGTGGTTCACCTTTATCACCTTTTTATGTTCTTTTTCCGCTCTTTTTTATCGCCATCACTGGCAACGCGAGTTTACTTCGACCTCTCAAAAAGCTAAGAACTTGAAAAACAAACCACCTTGGGGCGCATGCAAGCGAACCACAGTAGATTCTATCGACTTTTGCGCAGTTTGCTACCTGTACAAGCATGCGTTTGCCATGCGCGTCTTAATCAAGAGTTTCACTTCCCATCTCGCAAAAAAAAAAAGTTTCACTTCCCGATGTAAGACAATAAGTTTTGGGAACCAGCACAGCCTTCTAGGGGTGGCTTATCTCATTATATATAATGGTTGTGTTACAATACGTACATAGGTACAGAAGTTATACATAGTTTAACAACCTCCCTCAATCTTAGCCACTTTCTAAAGAACTGAGAAGGGTAAGATTGCGCCTACAAGCCTCAAACTGTGGCAGTGATAAAGGCTTAGTGAAGATGTCTGCAAGTTGATCCTTAGACGAGATAAACTTGATCTGGAGTTGCTTCTGTGATACACGTTCCCGTACAAAGTGATAGTCAACTTCAATGTGTTTCGTTCGGGCATGAAATACTGGATTTGCAGAAAGGTATGTAGCACCGATGTTATCACACCAAAGAATAGGAGGCTGTGGTTGAGACAAACCCAACTCCTGAAGCAAAGACTGCACCCAAATAATCTCTGCAGTAGCATTAGCCACAGCCTTGTACTCAGCTTCAGTACTGCTACGTGACACAGTAGCCTGTTTCCGAGCACTCCAGGCGATCAAATTGGAGCCAAAGAATACTGCATAACCCCCCGTGGATCGCCTGTCATCTGGGCTACCAGCCCAATCTGCATCAGAGAAGGCCGAAAGGACCCGAGAGGAAGTCGGCCGAATATGCATACCAAAAGTCAGGGTGAACTGAACATAACGAAGAATGCGTTTAACAGCAGCCCAATGAGTATCTCTGGGAGCCTGAAGATACTGACAAACCCTGTTAACAACATAAGAGATGTCTGGTCTCGTGATCGTCAAGTACTGAAGTCCACCAACAATGCTTCTGTACTCTGTGGCATCCGCAGGAGACAAAAGCTCACCATCAACAGCTGTTATCTTGTCGGTAGACGACATGGGTGTGGTGGTCGGTTTGCACTTCAGCATACCGGCTTTTTGTAACAACTCCAAGGAGTACTTCTTCTGCGTAAGGACAAGACCAGTAGCACGAGAAGTGACCTCAACTCCAAGAAAGTAGTGAAGCTTCCCAAGATCTTTGACCGCAAAATCAGCACCAAGAGAGCAGACAAGAGCATCAGCAGCATACTGAGAAGAGCTGACAAGGATAATATCATCGACATATACCAAAAGATACATAGTGACTTCTGGCTTTTGTAGAAGAAATAATGAAGTGTCAGCAGTGGACGGCACAAACCCATGAGCACGAAGGGCAGAGGCAAGGCGGGCATGCCAGGCACGAGGAGCTTGCTTCAAACCATATAGTGCTTTGGAAAGACGACAGATATAGTCAGGACGATCAGGATCAGAAAAACCAGGCGGCTGTTTCATATAAACCTCTTCCTCCAAAAATCCATGTAGAAAGGCATTCTGCACATCAAGTTGACGAAGTGACCAACCACGAGAAACAGCAATGGAGAGAAGAAGCCGAATAGTGGTAGGCTTGACGACAGGACTGAAGGTGTCCTCATAGTCAAGACCATGACGCTGCCGAAAACCGCAAGCAACAAGTCGCGCTTTGTAACGCTCAATAGATCCATCCGAATGCTTCTTCACTTTGAATACCCATTTTGAGTCAATAACATTTACCCGTGGTGGTGGAGGAACGAGAGTCCATGTCTTGTTACGAAGAAGAGCATGAAACTCCTGCTCCATAGCCTCTCGCCAATGTGGAATGCGCAGGGCAGCCTGATATGAGCGAGGCTCAGAAAATGGATCCGCAACAGCAGCAGCCAAACAAGCAGCCAACCAAGCAACCGTACCATCCGTACGTTCCTTAGGTTTGAAAATGCCACTGCGACTGCGTGTATGTGGTCGAGACACAGGAACCACCGAGGTCGATGGAGCAGCCTGCAATGGGCTGGAGGACGGCG
Organism: Triticum aestivum; assembly: GCF_018294505.1. Taxonomy (NCBI): domain Eukaryota; kingdom Viridiplantae; phylum Streptophyta; class Magnoliopsida; order Poales; family Poaceae; genus Triticum; species Triticum aestivum. The sequence continues at coordinate 400,133,683 of NC_057795.1, read as the reverse complement.
ACGTTGACGAGTCAGCCGGTGACGAGGAGCCAGGCATGGTAGCCTCGGACTCAGTCGGCGAAGAAGGCCGGCCCACCGGCGAAACCGGCAGAGCAGACGAAGCAGCTGGCGACTCCGGCATCCCAGACCGGGCCGATGGCGAGCTCGGCATAATGGGCCGTGGCGCGACCGGTGTCGCGGGCCGATCCGCTGATGAAGGCGACGTGAGGACCCGAGCCGCGGGCGAAGACGGCGTGACGGGCCGAGCCACGGGCGACTCGGCGGCCGCTGGCGAAAAAGGCCGAGCCGCTGGAGACTCGGCGATCACTGGCGTAGCAGACCGAGCAGTGGAGATGCTCGGCGCGACGGGCTCGTCGGGTGACCATGCATGGGCACGCGAATCGATCCCATGCAACATAGGGCGATCGGCGTGCCCACCAGAAGACGACGATGATGATGGTGAATCCTCCAACAGCTCCAAACGAGCTCCACGTCCGGTTCCTGCACCATGGTTAGGTAACAGAAAAGGAGAGTATGCAACATCATCAAATTGGTCAGAAGCAACAGAGGATGAATGCAGGGATGGTGGTTCGACAGTGGACACAGGAAGGTTGGCAAAGGGAAAAACATGCTCATCAAACACGACGTCCCGAGATATATAGACACGATTAGTGGGAACATGAAGACATTTGTAACCTTTATGAAGAGAGCTATAGCCAAGGAAAACACACTTCTTAGAACGAAACTCAAGCTTGCGCTTGTTATATGGACGAAGATGCGGCCAGCAAGCACACCCAAATACCTTGAGAAAGGTATAATCAGGTTGTTCATTAAGGAGAACCTCAATGGGAGTCTTCATGTTTAAAACACGAGTAGGAGTATGGTTGATGAGAAAGCATGCAGTGGTGAAAGCATCACTCCAAAACCGAAACGGAACAGATGCATGGGCCAAAAGAGTAAGACCAGCTTCAACAATATGACGATGCTTACGTTCGACTGAACCATTCTGCTGATGTGTATGTGGACATGCTAAACGATGAGCTATCCCAAGCGACTGAAAGAAGGAGTTGAGGTTGCGATACTCGCCCCCCCCAGTCCGACTGGACATGAACAATTTTGTGCTTGAGAAGACGTTCAACATGTTTTTGAAACTGAACAAAAATATCAAACACATCAGATTTGCGTTTAATAAGGTAAAGCCAGGTAAAGCGACTATAAGCATCAACGAAACTGATATAGTAATTATGACCACTGACAGAAGTCTGAGCAGGACCCCATACATCTGAAAACACAAGTTCTAACGGATGTTTCACCTCACGACTGGACTCCAAAAAGGAAGTTGATGACTCTTCCCCTGCTGACAAGCATCACACACTGCTACATCTTTATTACTAGACAAACTAGGAAGCTCATGACGACGCAAAATATGACGGACAATAGGTGTGGCCGGGTGACCAAGACGAGCATGCCACTGTGACGGAGAGACCCAAACTCCACTGAAAACGCGAGCGACGCCAGGATGCTCCAGACGGTAGAGGCCCTGGCACAACCGCCCACTAAGAAGAATGTCCCTCGTGCCCCGATCCTTAATAAAAAGATCAAAAGGGTGAAATTCACAAAGCACATTATTATCACGTGTGAGTTTAGGAACTGAAAGAAGATTGCGGGTCACAGATGGAACGCGAAGAACATTGCGAAGCTGAAGACTCCTATTGGCATGTCTAGTGAGAAGAGATGCTTGACCAATATGAGAGATGTGCATACCTGCTCCGTTGGCGGTGTGGATCTTGTCGGAGCCATGATAGGGTTCACAAGTGTGAAGCTTCCCCATCTCGCTGGTCAGATGCTCTGTCGCCCCAGAGTCCATGTACCAGTGTGGATCGATGGAGTAGGACTGAGTGTGTCCCTGGTGCTTCTGCGGCGCGGGACGATCAGCCATGGCGACCTGACGGGCATTGTTGCGTGTATCTTTGCCGTCATTGCCAAGACCAAGGAAGCTTCGCTGGAAGCGCTTATGACACTTGCAGGCCCAGTGCCCATCGCGGCCACAAAGCTGACACACACGTGGACCGCCAGCCCCCGGTAAGGTCGCAGTAGGTGGGGGGCCGAGGCGGGCGACGGTGGCAGCCCCAAGGGAGACCGGGGTGATGAAGAAGAGCGGCCACCCTTGGTGGCGACGTTGGCCGAGAGAGAGCCAGTGCCCCTGGTGCGGCGAGTCTCAACCCGTTGCTCAGTGAGAAGAAGTCGAGAGAAAACCTCGTGTGCCAACATGGGTGTCGAGTTACCCCGCTCGTTGATGATCTCGACTAAGGCATCATACTCCTCATCAAGACCATTGACAATAAACGAGTTGAACTCGGAGTCGGTGAGGGGCTGTCCAATGGAGGCCAATGTGTCGGCAAGGCCCTTGACCTTGTTGTAGAACTCAGTGGCCGTGGAGTCAAGCTTCTGACACTCTCCAAGCTGACGACGGAGTGCAGAGACACGAGCCTGGGACTGCGCTGCAAAGGTGCGCTCAAGGACGGTCCAGGCCTCATGAGACGTCTTCGCGAAGACAACAAGGCCGGCAACTGCCGGCGAGAGTGACCCCTGGATGGAGGAGAGGTTCGCCTGGTCCTGCCCCGTCCAGACGCGATGGGCCGGATTGTAGACCGGACCGTGCACGCTGTCTACCAGCGCGGGTGGGCAGGGAAGCGATCCGTCGACGTAGCCTAGCAGGTAGTGACTCCCCAAGAGCGGGAGAACCTGCGCACGCCAGAAGATGTAGTTATCTGCGGAGAGCTTGATGGTGATGAGATGACCGAAGTGAAACGGCGGCGGCGAAGACGATCCCATCGAGGGGCTGCCCGGGGTGCAAACACCATGGAGTCAGCCGGAGGCACCGAAGCCGATGCGGGAGGAGGCGGGACCGCAGCCAGGGCGGGCGCCGCAAAGCTCGCGGCCGGTGCGGACGCCGCAAGGCCCGCGGCCAGGGGACGCCGCCAACTCCGCCAGCGGGGCGGTGTGATCCGCTCGCGGCAGGAGCGGCGGGACGACGCCTGCGGAATCCGCAGCGGACGGCGGCGCCGCGGTGTGGACCACGAGGTCACGCCCGAGCGAGGGCGCCGGCGGCGTGGAGAAGACGGAGCCGATGCTCCTTGTCCCGATCGGAGCCGGAACGGAGATGGCATCGAGCGGGAGGTTGAGCAGAGCCGCAAGAGAGGCCGGGAGGAAGCCCGCAGCAGTGGAACCGGTGGTGGCGGCGCTCGACATGGCGGCGGCGCGATCGGTGGCGCGACGGCGGCGGTGAAGGCGGCGGCGGCTGCGGCGGCGGTGCGGGTATTAGGGTTTAGAAGCGGAAGCGATCGTAACCTAGCGTGATACCATGTAAAACAATAAGTTTTGGGAACCAGCACAGCCCTCTAGGGGTGTCTTATCTCATTATATATAATGGTTGTGTTACAATACGTACATAGGTACAGAAGTTATACATAGTTTAACACCCGATCGGACACTTATATCCGCACGAGGGCCTGGGCACGCAGATTAAATCCATTCTCTAATGGTCTGATAATCAAGCTGCGTGCATGTGGCGTTGGCTTGGATCCACATGGGCGAACCGGCAGCCATGGTCTACCACCATTCAACTACCAAAAAATTAAGTTATGCCACGCATTAGGTCGAACTGGATTAGGTTTCAGTTAGTAACTTAGTACTAACAACGGGGGCTCCATCCGGGTTCAGGTTTCTCATTGGCTGGCAGAAGCCCACAACTTATTTGGAGGCCATGCATGGATGCGTCCCAGTTAGGTACCCAATTATTTGTAGGCTACATTGATTCGTTCATGTGGACATGTCTATGCAAGCACGCCGACGCGATCGATCGAGCATTCGAGCTACTTATTGATAACTGTACCGGATTAGTTTAGGGTTTAGGGTTGGCCGGAGACCCTAGTGCTAAAGCGAACAGCCACTTTTCTTGTTAAGTTGGCGTTCAGACGGACGATCGGCCGAGCCCGGTGCCGGGCTGCTTTCGCCTTTTGGGCTAGGTGTACGGTAACCTTTTGCGGCGTACGACTCGAGCTGATGATTTCGTCCATCTTTCGCACAGACTGCATATGTTTGGCAGTACTCTCCCGCAGATGTGAGAACTACAGTTCGATCGATCTTTTGTAGATGTGACATGGCATTGTAAGTTTTGCAATTCAGGAGATCATTTTGGTTTCTGCAATTGACACGCTGGGACGAACTTGTTAGAATGTGAAGCTACTGGTTAATTAGTTAGGGTAGGCTTTTAATGGGAGCATGCAGGGCAGCTAGGTGCGTGTGGATGAATGTCAACCTCAGCTGCAGCTGCAGGGAGAAGCTGGCGATTGATCGAGTTTGGTCACTGATCGGCCACTCCAGCTTGGCACATTAACTCCATTGGTACCACGAGAGTCCATGCCAATGCCATGCCAGAACGAGCGAAAGCGCCCAAGCAACAGAAAGATATCTCGGCAATGAATGCATGCATGCAGCTGACGGCAATGTGCCAATGTTCCATGCATGCATGCATGCATGATTGCAGACAGTTGAAATGGAAAGAACACGATTCCACAATGCTCAAGAACAAGGGAGAAAAGAAGAGAAAGAAAAGCTAATCAAGTGCATTATTGGGGTACTCCTGCACGAGCAATGCAGACAGAGTTAAAGGATGCATAGCACAACACCAATGCAGAGACCAGAGAGTATTGAGAGGAAGAGATTGACAAGTAAACAATTCATCACAAGGTTTTCTGCTAATTAGTTGGAACACTTTTCCATTGCAAGCAAGAGTATCTACATCTGTACACACAGGAGTCAACAAACGAATCGAAACGGAATCTCTAGCACTAATCTCACAGGCTCACATGCAGCCTTGCTCTCCGGAAAAACCGGTGTCTCTCAAGCCGAAGGAGAACACGGGAAAGAACTGATCGTCAGAATGTTGGTGTGAGCAGGTTGAGCAGCGACACCCTGGCGTTCACGAGCGCGCGGTACACCTGCTCGCCGCTGGCCTCGGCGGCGGCCACGCACTCCTCGAGGCCGCGCACCCGGCCCATGGCCGCCTTCCTCTCCTCCTCCTCCTCGTTGCAGTATTCCTCGAACGAGAACGACACGGTCCTCCGCCGGCGGAGGAGGTCCGTAACCAGCCACATCGGGCTGGCGGGAGCGCGGGCGGGGGAGTAGGGTGTCGGGGTCCTCGGGGACGGGGCGGCGCTGGCGGCGGACTCGGCCGAGGCGGACGACAGGCCGGAGAAGATGGCCGCGGAGGCGGCAGCCACGGCGGCTGTGGCGGCGGCGAAGGCGTCGGCAAGCGTGATCTCGTCCACGTCGTCGTCGGGGGCGGCGCGGTGGCAGAGGTCCCGCGCGGAGGACGCGAGGCGGGAGACCTCCCTGGCGGCGCGGCGCTGCGCGCGGAGCGCCGCGGCGAGGCGCACGCCGTCGCGGCGGCGCAGGGCGGAGTGCGTCTCGTTGAGCAGCTGGCGGAGCGCGACGAGCGAGTCCCTGAAGCAGCCGTGGAAGTCGGCGAGGAGGAGCAGGTCGTCGAGCAGCTGCTCCGTCCAGGGCCGGCGGAGCGCGTCCCGCGCCTGCGGGTGGTGGAGCATGGCGGAGAGGCCCGCCAGCACCTGGCCGGCGCGGTCGGCCCCGTCGGCGACCCAGGCGGGCCCCGTCTGCGCGGGCTCGTCCGCCCACCGGAGCAGCGCGCGCGCCGAGTCGTGCAGCGCGGCCACCAGCGGATGGAGGCGGACCGGGAGGCTGATGGAGCGGACGCGCGCGTAGGAGGACAGCTTCTTGGGCCGCGCGCACTCCAGCAGGGCCGACTTGGGCGACGTGAGCGCGTCCAGCGCCCGACGGAACCCCACTGCCATCGCCGCTGGCTGCCTCTGCTGTGCTCGCTGGAGAAAGCTTTGTGGCGTCTGATCCTTGGATTTGGTGGTGACTTGGTCTCGGTGTGCTGCTGGTGATGGGGGAGGTGGTGTTTTATACTGGTGTGCAGGGTGAGTGATGTGACGTGGAGCGAGTGTAGAGTATTGTAGTGGAGGCGGAGGCGGAGCCCGCACGGGTGGGCGCTGCGCGGAGCTACTGCTGTGGAACACGTTTGACCGCCGGAGCAAGAGTCGGTTGGCCGCCTCCCGCCAGGCCCGTTCTATTCTAAAAAAGGAAGAAGGAGCTCGTTAGCTTGACGCCGAAGAAATATGCTTGCAAAGCCAGCCAGCTTCTGGGAGAAGCTGCATACCTAGCCTTAGCCAGCCTGTGGGCTAAGCAACGAAAAGTTACCGTCTTGTGGCGACGCTTGGAGAATGGAGCATCTTTTGATGCAAGACGGGGTATTTTTTTTAGCGTCTTTGGCTCTTCAGACGGTGTGATGATATTTGAAGCCTGTCAAGTTAAGCGGGCCGACCATTACCAATGATCCAGGAGCTCCAGCTGTGCGTATGCAAGTCTGGCTCGTGTCATGTGCGCTCTCAGAATAATGGAGGCAGTACGCATGGACTGATGGTCGTCCAAGCAAAGTCACGTTACGTATCATAATCTATACACGCTAATCATTTGTCGGCTTGTCTTGTTTATACTTGCAGGGAGTGAGTAAACTGTATTATACTAGTATTTGGCAGCTATTGTACCTAGCCAATAATATCCCTATTTTTAGAAAGGGTGGATGGAAGAATAAAAGGAGAGATACCTCCAGTTCGATCGTTATAGTCAAATCAAATAATGAAAACGGGCTTACATTGATTCTGAGGGGATAGGTTGGCATTGCTTCTTGTGTACTACTCCCTCCGTAAATATAAAGATTTACATTTGCCCCGCCGAGTATATAAAAAATTATGCTGATATCTACGACATGAAATGTATATACATTAAAAATACATTTTAAGTTATTTTCGAATTAATAACTCAACCTATCAAGAGAGCTCTGGAGTGTTTTAGCATCTTGTCTAATGACTCCAAAATAGGAATAACTTCACATAATTTTTCAAGCTTTTCTATGATAATAATGTTCCCGTTTATCAACTCAAAATAAAAAAAAATTAGTGTATATCAGATCAGGCCTAGACATCCTCGCGGAAAGGCCCGTCCTCGCGTCGCCCCCGCCCTGGGCGACTCGGGGGCGACCCCACCCTAGGCGCCGCCGTCACCCTCTCCTCCACCCCTCCTTGCGCCGCCTGATGAAGCTATGTACCCAGTGTAGGGTCATGGACCTGTTCAAGATACCCTCCTCAAGGACATCTCTAGAAAAAATCGCCTTTCAATCGACCCGGAAATGTTCCACTCGACGGACTCAAAGACACTCGACCATGAAGCCATCTACTCGACAGCCAGGAGACCTAAAGTCACTCTGCACGCCAACGGTCGGTCATCAAGTAGTTTTTATGGTCATCATAGCACTTTATTTGTAGCGTTACCAGTAACTCCCGATCTTAATGTATCTAAAACCCTGCATAACTGAGGGCCGGAGGGGTCTGGCGGACTCTATATAAGCCACCCCCTCCTCAGTGTAAGGGGTTCGCACCCCTGTAACTCATACGCACATAATCCAGTCGACCGCCTCTGGACTCCGAGACGTAGGGCTGTTACTTCCTCCGAGAAGGGCCTGAACTCGTAAATCCCTTGCGTACGCAACTACTCCATAGCTAGGATCTTGCCTCTCCATTCCTACCCCCCAACACTACTATCAGACTTAGAACCACAACAGTTGGCGCCCACCATGGGGCAGGTGTCTTAGCGACTTATTGGAGAAGTTGCGATTTTTCCGATCTCCTTCATCATGGTTTCAGGCGGAGTTTTGGTTGAGGGCCGCGAGATCCATCTCGGCGCGCTCGCGTTCATCGCCGACGACTCCGCTTGGCTTCAGGAGGCCCCGCTCGACATCGACGCGCTCCCTGTCCGCGGGGCGACGCACTTTCGTGCGTGCATCCGCGGCATCCTCCTGCGGCAACCGTCGACCCAGTATCGATCGGCTCATGTGTCGCCCCCCCTCCCTGTTTCCCACTGGCACAAGCGCTCCGGTCGGTCGAGGCTTCAGCGGTGGATGAGGCACGCGATGGCTCGCCAGTTGGCCACCCCCCAAGTCGCGGCAATCGAGCCCGACGAATCTCTCTACGGCCTGTTCGACCTATCGACTGGCTCCGCAGAGACTGCATCCGAGTGCGACAGCAGTGATCCAGCGGCGGAGGTTCTGATGGTCGATGGACCACGCAGTCCTCCCAGTTTTCCCCGCATCGATGGAGGCGACGACGGAGGCGAACCGTCGCATGCCCATGAAGAGTATCTCCCCGAGCCCCTCACTTCGCTGCAGAGGGAAGATCTTCGCCGCCGGAACATGGATGCGTTGCACACTCCTATCGTTGGAGAAACCCCCGAGGCTCGTGCCTTAGAGGACGCGCGCTTGGCCAACTTGGCTGAGCGCACTCGACTGGAGAACCTCCAGCGAGCACTCGACGAGCATGCGCGGCAACGGGTCCCAGAATCCAGTCGACGTAAACTCTTTCCACCACCGACTCAGGTATATCAAACTCCGATTCAGAACTTAGCAGCTGCAGCCCGTATAGCAGAGTCGATTCAGCCTTCCCAGTCAGAGGCTGGCAGAGGCTTGTTACAGATCAGAGATTTACTTCGGGCGGTAGGAGATCAAAATTTAGCTGTATCGCAGTCGCGGAATAGGATTCACAGCATATTCATCGCTGCAAATACAGTCCAGTCGGCCCACAGCCCAAGATCGCCCCCGAGGCGTGAGGAACGTGGAGACCGGCGTGATCAGTACAAGGACCGTGAGCAGTATGATCACCGATTCGATCGTGATGATCGACGTCGAGTGCCCACCCCTCCCCCAAGGGGTGGATCGTACGCGCCTCGACAGCAGGATGATAGATGCCATCACAGTGTTGGGCGAAGGATTCCAGTCGACCCCAGGGAACCAGGCTTTGATGCGAGATCCATTATTGTTCAAGGTTTGGTCGACAGGAATAGAGCTCACCGAGAAGGTCATGACAGAGATGTACCCACCAGCAGCAGAGTACACATCTCAGGACCAGAGTGTTTCAGCAGAGCCATCAGGGCCGCGGTGATTCCTCCCAACTTCAGGTTGGCGACTGGAGTCAGTAAGTTCACTGGTGAGTCCAAGCCTGACACTTGGCTTGAGGACTACCGAGTGGCTGTTCAGATTGGCGGCGGCAATGATGAAGTGGCCATGAAACACCTGCCTCTTATGTTGGAGGGCTCGGCCAGAGCATGGTTGAATCAGTTAGCACCCAGCAGCATTTACACTTGGGAAGATCTTGCCCGAGTGTTTGTCAGAACATTTGAAGGAACTTGCAAGCGACCAGCAGGGTTGACAAAGCTGCAATCTTGTGTGCAGAAGTCGAATGAAACTTTGAGAGATTACATCCAGAGATGGATCACGTTGCATCACACGGTAGAGAATGTATCTGATCACCAGGCAGTCTGTGCCTTCAAGGAAGGCGTTAAGTACAGAGAGCTAAACCTGAAATTCGGTCGAACCGGAGACATGTCTCTGAGTCGAATGATGGAAATTGCCACCAATTATGCCAATGGTGAGGAAGAGGATCGGCTCCAGAGTGGCAAACACAAGTCAGTCGCCCACGAAACCGGAGGAGGGAACTCCAGTCGAAAGCAGAAGCGGAAAGCCGAGCCAGCTGCTCCTGGAGAAGCCTTGGCCGTGACTCAAGGAAAGTTTAAAGGGAAGCCCAAAGGGTCTTGGAACCCTAAGAAGGTGAAGGACAAGGAAGGGAATGACGTGTTGGATTTGATGTGCCACATCCACACGAAGAAAGATGAGGAGGGTAAACTCATTTACCCGAAATATACCACTCGACAGTGTCGGCTCTTGATCCAGCAATTCCTGGGGAAACAACCCAAAGATAAGGAAAAGGAGTCGGACAAAGTTGAGGACAAAGAAGATAGTGATGATGGATATCCCCAAGTTAATTCCACCCTGATGATTTTTGCTGATGTTGAAAGCAAAAGTCGATTGAAAGTTATAAACCGAGAAGTGAATATGGTTGCTCCGGCGACACCCAGTTATCTGAAATGGTCTCAGACTGCCATCACATTCGACCAGTCCGATCATCCGACACACATAGCCACCCTGGGAGGCAAGCTTTGGTGGTCGATCCAGTCGTCGAAGGCACTCGACTGACTAAAGTTTTGATGGATGGTGGCAGTGGCCTGAATATACTATACACAGAGACGTTGAAAGGGATGGGTATTCCGATGTCCAGACTCAGTACCAGCAACATGAGCTTCCATGGAGTCATTCCTGGAAAGAAGGCTGAGTCACTCGGCCAAATAGCTCCTGATGTGGTTTTCGGTGATTCCAAAAATTACCGCAAAGAAAAGTTAACGTTTGAAGTTGTGGATTTCCAGAGTGCTTATCACGCTATTTTGGGCAGGCCAGCTTATGCATGTTTTATGGCTCGACCATGTTATGTGTACCTCAAATTGAAGATGCCTGGCCCCAAAGGTGTGATCACTATTACTGGCAATCGGAAGAAGGCGGAAGAGTGCTTTCAGAAAGGCTCAAAGATCACCGATGCTCAGATGGCAGTGGTAGAGCTGCAAGAACACCAGAAAACCGCAGACCCGAGTGATTTGTTGCAAGCCAAGAGGCCCGCTACGGAATTAGCTTTTCAGTCGTCCGTTGAGACAAAACCGATTCACATTCACCCGACCGACCCCAGTGCTGCTCCGACTCATATCTCTACAACACTCGACTCCAAATAGGAAGAAGCGCTCATCCAGTTCCTCCGTGAGAACTGGGACATCTTCGCATGGAAGCCTTCTGACATGCCGGGTGTTCCCAGGGGGCTGGCTGAGCACCGCCTACGAGTCAACTCAAAAGTGAAACCTGTCAAAGAACATCTTCGATAGTCCGCCGTCCAGAAAAGAAAGGCCATTGGCGAGAAGGTGGCTCAGCTCTTAGCAGCGGAGTTTATCAGAGAGATTTATCACTCCGAGTGGCTCGCCAATGTTGTCATGGTCCCCAAGAAGGACAAGTCACTTCGCATGTGCATCGACTTCAAACATATCAATCGGGCCTGCCCGAAAGATCATTTTCCTCTCCCCCGCATCGACCAAATAGTCGACTCGACCGCGGGATGTGAGCGCCTGTCTTTTTTAGACGCTTATTCCGGTTACCATCAGATCCGTCTGTATGGACCCGATGAGATCAAAACAGCTTTCATCACTCCATTCGGGTGCTTCTGTTATGTCACCATGCCATTCGGCCTCAAGAATGCCGGAGCCACGTTCATGAGGATGATTCAGAAGTGTTTGCTCACTCAAATCAGTCGGAATGTGGAAGCATACATGGATGATATTGTGGTCAAGTCACGGAAAGGTTCCGACCTGCTGACTGATCTTGCAGAGACATTTGCCAACCTCAGGAGGTATGATATCAAGCTTAATCCATCAAAGTGCACATTCGGAGTTCCTGGCGGAAAGTTACTCGGTTTTCTCGTTTCCGAACGAGGAATCGACGCCAATCCACAAAAAGTTGGTACTATACTCCGAATGAAACGTCCTGTGCGTGTGCACGATGTCCAGAAGCTTACTGGTTGCTTGGCCGCTTTAAGTCGATTCATCTCTCGTCTCGGTGAAAAGGCATTGCCTCTTTACCGACTGATGAAGAAGTCAGACAAGTTCGAGTGGACTCCTGAAGCTAATGCAGCGTTTGCAGAGCTAAAAGCCCTGCTCTCCACCCAGCCGGTGCTTGCTGCCCCGATCAGCAAAGAGCCTTTGCTGCTTTACATTGCAGCCACGGGACAAGTCGTCAGTACAGTACTTACGGTCGAGCGGGAAGAAGAAGGAAAAGCCTTTAAAGTTCAGCGCCCAGTATATTATGTTTCTGAAGTTTTGACCCCATCAAAGCAAAGATACCCTCATTATGAGAAGCTTGTATATGGGATTTATATGACCACGAAGAAGGTTGCTCATTACTTCTCTGACCATTCCATTACAGTCGTCAGCGACGCTCCATTGTCAGAGATTCTGCATAACAGAGATGCAACTGGTCGAGTGGCAAAATGGGCGATTGAACTTCTTCCCCTAGATATCAAGTTTGAGGCAAAGAAAGCCATCAAGTCCCAAGCAATAGCAGATTTCATCACCGAGTGGACTAAACAGCAATTTCCGAATCAAGTTCACTCGAAGCACTGGACCATGTTCTTTGATGGTTCTAAGATGCTGAATGGTTCCGGTGCTGGGGTAGTGTTGGTTTCCCCCCGAGGAGATAAGCTCAGATATGTGCTCCAGATTCACTTTGATTCCTCCAATAACGAAGCAGAATACGAAGCACTTTTGTATGGGTTGTGTATGGCCATTTCACTCGGCGTCCGTCGCCTCATGGTCTATGGCGACTCAGATTTGGTGGTTAACCAAGTGATGAAGGAGTGGGACGTCAGAAGTCCAGCCATGACTGGTTATTGCAATGCAGTGAGAAAGCTAGAGAAGAAATTCGAGGGGTTAGAGCTTCATCATATACCCCGACTGAAAAATCAAGCAGCTGATGAGTTGGCAAAAATAGGTTCCAAGAGAGAAGCCATTCCCAGTAATGTGTTTTTGGAACACATCCACACACCATCAGTTCAGGAGGATCCTTTCACCGAAGAAGCCCCGTAGCCAAAAAGTACCACGAATCCGACTAAAGTTGAAGTTCCAGCTATGGTCGACCTGATCATGGAAGTGTTGGTCATCACTCCCGACTGGACAGTGCCATACATCGCGTATATCCTAAGGAAAGAGCTCCCAGAGAATGAAGAAGAGGCTCGACAGATCGTCCGTTGATCCAAGGCCTTTACTGTGATAAAGGGACAATTGTACAGAGAAAGCACGACTGGTGTCGGTCAGAAATTTATAACACCAGAAGAAGGTCAGATAATTCTTGACGATATCCACTCGGGGACCTGTGGTCATCATGCGTCCTCTCGGACCATTGTGGCTAAAGCATACCGAGCGGGGTTTTACTGGCCAAGAGCAAATGAAATGGCGAAGGAGATAGTCCCAAGTGTGAAGGATGTCAGTTCTACTCCAATGTGTCACATAAACCCGCCTCGGCCTTGAAGACCATTCCACTCGTCTGTCCCTTCGCTGTTTGGGGATTGGATATGGTTGGACCACTGAGAACTGGCAGAAGCGGCTTCACCCATGTACTGGTGGCAGTCGACAAGTTCACTAAATGGATCAAAGCCAAGCCTATCAAGAATCTTGATACCGGCACTTCTATCAGCTTCATCAGAGAGTTGATATTCAGATATGGAGTTCCTCACAGCATCATCACTGATAATGGGTCAAACTTCGATTCCGACCAATTCAGAGCCTTTTGTGCTTCTCAAGGCACGCGAGTCGACTACGCTTCCGTCGCCCACCCCCAGTCGAATGGACAAGCAGAAAGAGCAAACGGCCTAATTCTCATAGGATTGAAACCCCGGTTGATGCGTGATCTCAAGCACGCAGCAGGCGCTTGGGTCGACGAACTTCCTTCAGTTCTTTGGGGATTGAGGACCACTCCTAATCGATCGGCTGGGTGAACTCCATTTTTTCTGGTTTATGGAGCTGAAGCAGTTCTGCCGAGTGACCTGCTTCACAATGCACCACGAGTCGAGCTCTACTCTGAAGATGAAGCAGAACAAGCCCGGCAGGACGCAGTCGACCTTCTAGAAGAAGAAAGAGAGATGGCCATGATCCGATCGACTATCTATCATCAGGACTTGCGTCGATTCCATGCCAGAAACGTGAAGAGTTGAGCCTTCCAAGAAGGAGACTTGGTCCTCCGAGTGGATCAGCAAAAGCCACACAAACTCGCTCCTACTTGGGAAGGCCCCTTCATCGTAACCAAAGCTCTCCACAATGGAGCATACCGTCTTTACAATGTCGATCGCCAGATTGATGAGCCACGAGCTTGGAATGCGGAGCTGCTCCGCCCCTTTTATACTTAAGTACTCACTCGGATGAGATGTAATAAAAAGTACCTCTGTAGTTTGTTTATCGAAGACAAGAGTATTATAATTTTCCCAGTGATTGTTGTTGCTTTTATTTACGTGAGAAATCCCCCAGTGGGTGACTTAGTTGCGAATCCGTTTCGCCTAAGTTTGCAAAAAAAATCCCTACCGAGTGACGAGCAAGCCTCTCACTCGGGGGCTTAGCTGCGAATCCGTTTCGCCTAAGTATTTGAAAATCCTACCGAGTGGAGAGCAAACCTCCCACTCGGGGGCTTAGCTGCAGTCCAGTACTCGCCTAAGTATTTGAAAATCCTACCGAGTGGAGAGCAAACCTCCCACTCGGGGGCTTAGCTGCAGTCCAGTACTCGCCTAAGTATTTGAAAATCCTACCGAGTGGAGAACAAACCTCCCACTCGGGGGCTTAGCTGCAGTCCAGTACTCGCCTAAGTATTTGAAAATCCTACCGAGTGGAGAGCAAACCTCCCACTCGGGGGGTTTAGCTGCAGTCCAGTACTCGCCTAAGTATTTGAAAATCCTACCGAGTGGAGAGCAAACCTCCCACTCGGGGGCTTAGCTGCAGTCCAGTACTCGCCTAAGTATTTGAAAATCCTATCGAGTGGAGAGCAAACCTCCCACTCGGGGGCTTAGCTGCAGTCCAGTACTCGCCTAAGTATTTGAAAATCCTACTGAGTGGAGAGCAAACCTCCCGCTCGGGGGCTTAGCTGCAGTCCAGTACTCGCCTAAGTATTTGAAAATCCTACCGAGTGGAGAGCAAACCTCCCACTCGGGGGCTTAGCTGCAGTCCAGTACTCGCCTAAGTATTTGAAAATCCTACCGAGTGGAGAGCAAACCTCCCGCTCGGGGGCTTAGCTGCAGTCCAGTACTCGCCTAAGTATTTGAAAATCCTACCGAGTGGAGAGCAAACCTCCCGCTCGGGGGCTTAGCTGCAGTCCAGTACTCGCCTAAGTATTTGAAAATCCTACCGAGTGGAGAGCAAACCTCCCACTCGGGGGCTTAGCTGCAGTCCAGTACTCGCCTAAGTATTTGAAAATCCTACCGAGTGGAGAGCAACCCTCCCACTCGGAGGCTTAGTTGCAGTCCAGTACCCGCCTAAGTACGAAATCCATTCCGATCCACAAGGACGATGAGGTGCAGGTCGACTGCCGCCTTCTCCTTCGGAGCTACGCCACAAATACAACGTGCGCTCCATCCCGATCTGCAAGGACGTAGGTCGACTGCAATCTGTGCTTCATCCCTACCTGCAAGAGCGATGAGGTGCAGGTCGACTGGATTTTCCACCTCAGAGCCGCGTCTCAAGCGCTAAAGTATACTCCGAGTGAAGAACAAAGTTCGCTCGAAGGCAAGTGCAAGCATATTCAACGATAAGCCAAGTTTAGATAATATCCTACGGGTTCGAAAATGCTCAGGCGTCAAGCCTGTAAAAGTTTATCGGTTGCAAAACCACTCAGCATTCCGAGGCAAATTTAAGACGAAGCGTAGAAGTTTTTTACTCCTCAGGTGGAGGACTGGAGGGCGCAATAAACTGGTCCAAGTCGATTCCGTCAGCAATCCGAGTGGCAGCAACAATGAAGGTCTCCATGAAAGATCGGAAGTCGTGCTTCTTGGTATTGGCAACCTTGATGGATGCTAGCTTTTCCTCTCGCGCATCCTTGCAATGAACACGGACCTGGGACAGAGCAATGTCGGTGCCGCACCTGGTAGAAGATTTCTTCCATTCTTGCACTCAACCTGGAACTTCATTCAGTCGAGTCATTAGAGACTCGAGGTCATTTTGAAGCGTCGCTCCTGGCCAGAGTGTCATGTCGATTCGCGATGCTGCAACCTTCAGTCGAGCAATGTAGTCAACCGCACCAGCAACACGAGACTCCAGTCGGAGCACGTTCATAGCAGCTTCGTCCTTCACAAGAGAGTTAATGGGGTCCAAGCCTATCTCCACTCGACTGGTCTCCTCCTCGAAGTTTTGGCAGAATTCTGTAAACACAATCCAAAGGTAAACCAGCGGTTCTACGATAAGTCGATGATTACAAGTCAGTCGGGTAAGAGAGATTACCCTCAAGCATGATGAATAACCTCTTGGCGAGCCCTCCCAAATAAGCCTCTAGATCATTCTTCTTCCCCACCAATTCACCAGCCTTGTCATTCAGAGCTATCTTATCATTCTTCAGGCGACTGACTTCCATGTTGGCCGCGTCGAGAGCAGCTTTCAAATTGGCGTTCTCCTCTTCAAGTTTACTGACTGAAGCCAGTTTTTCTTCCGCAAGCTTCGTTTTGTCCAAAGCCGCCTTCTGCGCCTCGGCAAGGTCGTGGTCCTTCTTCTTCAGAGCCTCCTTCATTTTATCTGCAAAATGACAATGAGATCAGAATCAAGAATGGGCAGAAAGATAAGGACAGTTGACAAGTTCTCACCAATCATACCTTTTGCTTCGTCCTTCGCCTTCTGAAAGTTCTCCTGAACAAGCTTAAATTCAAGGTCGAGCTGGATATATTTGTTTTCCAACTCAGTATAGCGAGCCACAAGCTCGCAAGATTTCTGCAAAAGGTTAATCGACAGACATCAAAGATAGGTTGCTTCCGAGTGACTAAGAGAAAAACCGTAACATTTCTAAGACTACAGCCAAATCAAAATATTCAATAGTAGTCTCGGGGACTACACCCAGTGGGTGCACTCAGCGTGCCCCCACTGGTTCTACCGACTTGGTCCGATCAGTCGGCCGAAAGAGACAAAGAGGTTATGATCCCAAAACTATAGCCCTATAGCCAACTGCCAGCAGTTAGTCTTGGTCACATCATGATCTACCAAAAAAACACAGGTTCTTCAGACTACAGTCGACTGCCAGCAGTCCACCGTAGTCTCGGGGACTACACCCAGTGGGTGCACTCAGCGTGCCCCCACCGGTTCCAAGAATCCATTCGACATGGTCTGACCAGACCGAGTGAAGAAGTTAGAGTGAAGAAATTCAAAATACAAAGACTACAGTCGACCGCCAGCAGTCCACCATAGTATCGGGGACTACACCCAGTGGGTGCACTCAGCATGCCCCCATCAATTCAGATATTCAATCGACACACCCAGTGGGTGTACAGATACAAAGATCTTCAGAAAGAAAGTCTTCAGATAGCATATCCTAACAAAACAAGCGGTGACCAACTAACCTGGACGTTGCTCTGAAGGGCCGAGCTAGCATCATAGGCCGCTTGGCTGGCTTCCTGGATCGCCTTCACCTACTCCATCATGATCCCCGCCTGGCGTATAGCCTCCTTAGCAGCACCCGCTTGGTCCTCTGGGACGTGGTGTGTGGCGAAAAGGGAGGGCGGATCAACAGTCGACGTCGAAGGCCGGACACTCGTCAGCGGCACAGCGAAGGACATGGAATGCCGAGTGACATCGCCACCCTCTTGAACCGATGCCTCAGGCACTGATGCAATCTGAGTGGTCTTGCCAGCCGGCGCCTTTTTATTCCTCCTCACCCTCTGTGGCACCTCGTCGTCATCATCAGGGAGATCAATGACATGAGGAGGAGCTACAGGAAAAATCCAAAGTTAGAAACAAAAATCCAATCGACCAAAAGTGAAACTACAGAAATCGTACCAAGGTTGGAAGTGACAGCGTCTTCCATTTCATGGTCTTCATTCCTGGTTGAGGTCTCGGAGGTAGCAGCACTGCAGATTTCAGAAACTAGTCGGTTATTCAATGAGTCGACCAAGAGTCTGTCCATGCTAAACGAGAAAACACAAGTTCTGCTATTACCCGAAAATGGTAGGAATGGTCATTCTCATCTTGGGTAAGGCTTTCGGCAGCTTTGATGACGCTGCCCGCGGATGCTTCAGCGCCTTTTCAGTCGGCGCCGGAGAAGCCGTCCGAGGGCATTTCGACGATTGCCCAACGGGCGCAGTCGCTTTGCCACGCTCGCTCGCGGGATCGTGGGTGAGCCTGGATCGCCTTTCCATGCGAGGAGGATCGACTTCCTCCTCCTCCTCTTCCTCTTCACTGGAGCCATCGTCATCCTCTTCCCCCTCCTCACCAGATTGCCACTCCTCCTCACTTTCACCTCCACTCGCCTCTTCCTCCTTGGCTTGTTCTTACGCCCCGTTGGGCATCAAGTACATCTCAGTAGTGGCCTAGAAGACAACAAACAAGACAAAAGTCAGTCGACTGATTTTAAGCGAACAGAATGAAGAAAGCAGGATCATAGTCAGAGATGCAGAATTGGACCTTGTCTACGTCATATGATTGGTCGAGTGGAGGAATCCTCATGGCTCCTCGGGGGTTGTCTTTGTTCCCTATGATGCTCGCCAGCCACCTCTCCAGCGTGGCATCGTCAATCTCCTCCGGGTGGATCCGAGTGGTGTCCTCAGTGCCAGAATACAACCACATCGGATGGTCTCGAGCTTGAAGCGGCTGGATGCGTCGTCGGAGGAAGACCTCCAAGAGGTCAATGCCGGTCACCCCGTCACGGATAAGCTGGACAACACATTCGACCAGCGCCTTAACCTGCACCTTCTCTTCCGGGATCACCTTCAAAGAGGAAGGCTTCCTCACTCGGTCCAGGGAAAAAGGAGGGAGTCCAGTCGACTGCCCTGGCGTCGGCTGGTCTTTGTAGTAGAACCAGGTCGACTGTCATCCATGGATCGAGTCGGGTAGGATCATGGCTGGAAAAGCACTTTCCCCCTCATTTGAACCCCAAGACCCCCACACATCTGAATCATTTGTGTTCTCTCGTCACTCGGATTGGCCTTTTTCACCGTCTGGGAGCGACAGGTGAAGATGTGCTTGAAAAGACCCCAATGAGGCCGACAACCCAAGAAATTCTCGCACAAAGACACGAAAGCAGCGAGGTACACGATGGTGTTGGGTGTGAAGTGGTGGAGTTGCGCCCCAAAGAAATTCAGAAATCCCCGAAAGAAAGGGTGAGGCGGCAAAGAAAACCCACGGTCGACATGGGTGGCCAAGAGAACGCACTCACCCTCCTGAGGTTGCGGCTCAGACTCCTTCCCCGGGAGCCGTGCCAATCCATGGGGGATCAGTCCTCCATTGTCCAGGTCGTCAAGATCTGCTTGACGAATCGTCGAGCGGATCCAGTCGCCCTAGATCCAGCCCTGCGGCAGGCCGGCCCTTGATGAAGATCCGCCTCGACTGGTCGCCCTTCCCTTTGCCTTCACCGTCACTTTCTTCGCCCGCTCCAGGGCCGCCGTCTTCTCTTTCACCATCATCGCCGACGAGACGCGCATGGGGCAGCGGCACTGAGACGGAAGCGAATGCGGCGGATAAGTCTGGGGAAGAGAGGAGGAAATGAGAACGCACTGTTCAAAAAACCCCGTCTGGCGCCTTATATGAGGTTGCTTTCGAGTGACTGACTTGTAGGCCCAGGCGATCCTATCAAATCCCGCAATAGTCGCGCGCGTGATACGTGGCGAAAAAGGTGGCGCGGAGATCAAGGCGTCCCTGCCTTATCCCATCCGATTACCGCGACCTCCTCCGCCCCGCGCGCTTCCCGAAATGCGAATCCCGCTAAATCCGCGGGCTGCAGAACAACTCGTCAGGCGAAAGATCTCCTCCGCTCTGTCACTCGGAGCTCTCTAAGTAAAAAACTTCCCTCGACGGATACAAAGAATGGATCAAGGCGACTGAAAAAGAAGTTGGTGCCATCACCTAAAGTTCATTGATCCAGAACAAGACATACGCTTAACACAAAAATGGGTCGGAAGTGTGTTCAACTCCTTCCCCACTCAAACCTCGATCCATTCGGGGGCTAATGATGAAGCTTTGTACCCAGGGTAGGGTCATGGACCTATACAAGATACCCTCCCCAAGGACATCTCTAGAAGAAATCACCTTTCAATCGACCCGGAAATGTTCCACTCGACGGACTCAAAGACACTCGACCATGAAGCCATCTACTCGACAGCCAGGAGACCTAAAGTCACTCTGCACGCCAACAGTCGGTCATTAAGTAGCTTTTATGGTCATCATAGCACTTTATTTGTAGCGTTACCAGTAACGCCCGATCTTAATGTATCTAAAACCCTGCATAACTGAGGGCCGGAGGGGTCTGGCGGACTCTATATAAGCCACCCCATCCTCAGTGTAAGGGGTTCGCACCCCTGTAACTCATACGCACATAATCCAGTCGACCGCCTCCGGGCTCCGAGACGTAGGGCTATTACTTCCTCCGAGAAGGGCCTGAACTCGTAAATCCTTTGCATACACAACTACTCCATAGCTAGGATCTTGCCTCTCCATTCCTACCCCCTACACTACTGTCAGACTTAGAACCACGACACCGCCGCCGGGTGACACCGCCGGGTGAAACCCACATGGCAGACGGCGGCGGCGGGGGGACTTCCTCTCCCGACTCCCCTTCCTCCGCGGGCGGCGGATCTAGGCGACATGCGGTGGTGTCCTGAGGCTCTCGCGGTCGGGCGTGAGGTTGCAAAACTCGGCGCGCGGTGGCGTGCCCCGGCAGGCGGTGGCGAGCGCTGGGCGAGCGACGGCACTCTGGCGTGTGCAGGCGGCGGTGACCCTAGTGCGTGGTCGGCGGCTCCCTCTCTGACCCGTACGACGCGGGGGGTGGCGGCGGCCCGGCGTGGCCGGCGATCTGGACGCGGTGGGGCCGGCGCCTTGCTGGCCTGCTGGAGATCCAGGGGCATCATCGTCTCTGACTCGATCTGCTTCGGTTCGTGCTAGCTCCGGTACAGGGAGACTGTCGTCATCTCCCGGTGCTGGCTACATGGATCTGACAACGACAGTTGGACCCTTGGTCTAGTCTTCGACAGAGAAGGCGGTGGTATGTGCACAAGAAGCGGATGGATTTCTTCGAACAGGCCTGTGTGAAAACCTGCTCTTGGCTAGATGCCAAAGCCGGCGGTGGCGGCGCTCTACGGTGTCGTTCCCTTATTGAAGGCATCGCCATGGAGAAGTTCTAGACTATGATCTGCTACCCCCGGGGAAACCCTAGATCGATAGATCAGAAGACGGCATCGCGTTTGTGTCGTTTCCCCCTTGGGGCGTCTTTCTTGGAGGTGTACGCGGGCTCGAGGGACCAGTGGACGACATCTTTGGTGGAGCGGTGCTTCATCATGCACATTGATGCTGACAGATCTCGATGGCATGGCGCTCTGGAGATTAGGCGTCTGATGTGCAATGATGGACTCGCGCAGGAGGGTGACGTTGTCTGGTGTCATGGTGGCGTCGACGGTAGCTAGACCGGGCAAGGTAGATGCATTATTACAGCTCTGAAGATGGATTGGTGGCAGGTGGCTGCAGCGGCCTCATACCCGGCAGGCGTCCTAGTTGAGGAGTGCGCTGGACTGATAGGTGCCCCATACCCGGTAGGCGTCCTGGTTGAGACCTCAGGTCTTAGATGTTTAGGTTTGGCTGTGAGGTCTGTTTGGTATTATGCCTAGACTATCAGCATCCCTTCATCAACTGGATAGGAGTAGCGACAGATGTTGCCTAGACAGTGGCTTTAGTATTACTGTTGTATGACTTTGTAAGGTCTTGTGTGAATAATTAATAAAGTGGCTGCATGCATCGTCCAGATGCATAGACCGGGGGTCTTCCTCGTTTTCTTGAAAAAAACTCAGGTTCCTTTTCTTTTGGTGGTGGCCCAACTAGATTTTCTATAACATTAAAAGAATTCAAAGTATTACTACCTAGGAAGTTTCCCCTCAAATGGTGTCTAGCAAAAGTTTGAACCAAGTTGATAAATTGATAATCCAATGTAGAAATTTCTAAGGAGTAAAGTTATTGAGCACTTGGTTGCAGCAGCATCATTCCAAACCAAGTATCTTTTGAATTCCCTCCCCCATTTCCATCTTGGGTGTGGGAATCTTACCCAAGTTCTCCATTACAACTAGAAAGGAGGAAAGCTACTAGGGGCTGAAAATGTAAATCTTTTTGAAGTTTTCGATAATTTTGTAAAACTAAAGACACCAACAAGGAAAAAACTACAACTATACAAGATATTAAGCAAACAAGATACTCCCTCTGACTCATATTAATTGATTGGTTTGGAATAAAGTTGTACTAACTTTGTACTAAACCGACGCTAATTAATTTGGATCGTAGGGAGTAACAAAAGTGAAGCAAAATGTATTGCAAAAAATGTACCTCCTCGACAACAACTCCATAAACTTGGTTGATGGCAAGTTGTTAGGAAGTAATATTTTCAGTAGGACACGTACCTCCCAGGAATGGCACCGGAAACTTGGTTGATTGCCGGGAATAAGGTGTTGGACTCCCAAGTGGAGGAGTTTATAGTACATTGCAAGCTTCCCTCAGTTGAGAAACCAAGGTCTCAACACATAGAGGTATCGGTATCCGGCAACAGTTGAATGCTTTGCAAAGAAATAAACTTCACTTGTGTCCTCAACAACCCTAACAAGGGTTGCCAATCCTTGCTAGTATTACTAGTTGCACAAGGTAATTAAAATATAATGTGGGAGAAACATTTTTGTATTTCTGGAGTAAAACAAAACTAAAAATAACATAGCGTGTAAAAGCTGTTAGAAGGTGATTCTTATGCTAAAAACTAGACCATTGTTCATAGATTCACCAAGTGTAACTCTCCAAAGAATCTACGTAAGTAACATAATCATGTGAAAAAGTGCACAATGAAATATTTCATGCTCATTGTAGAATATAAATGTGTTGAGTCTACATAGGCAGTATGTCAGTAATGTTATTAAACTAGGATCCACTCTGCATCTAATGACTAAATAGCTTGTCCATAGATCGAGATCCCTCTGCACCATCTGACATTAAGTGTGGACACGGGTATGCATTTATCAAGATGACATAACATACTGGTGTGTTTACTGGATTCCAATGACTCCCTAACAAACCTTATCCCTTAGTGGCAACAATTATATAAAAGCATTTTCCACTTTCGGTCACTATGGTAGATTACTTGCAAGATCGAACCCAACTAATGCACACATCTTCCGTCCACTACTAATTATTGATCTAAACTGGCCAAGAGTAGACAAGCAACCGGAAAGAAATATACATCTATAGATGAAACATGATGGGATGCATAGATCTGAACATAAAGAAATAATTCATCACATGATCAACATCACCACTACAAATATAACATTGATCTTGGTTGTATAATTCTTAACATCTGATTTGGAAGGAGCATAACCATACAATTTTTTAACGTGGTCGTCCTCGGTTGATGGGGTTGTACCATTGTGTAACACCCCGAATGTAACTTTCCATAATTGTAACTCCAACTCTTGCCATTTCCGGCTATGTGTTGTGATATTTTCCTTCGTGGTTGGGTTTTTGTCTTTCGTTTTGCATTTTCACTAGTAGAAACACAGGGCTTTCGTTTGGGCTAGATACACCCATTAGTCCCGGTTTAGTCACGAACCGGTACCCATGGGGGCATTGGTCCCGGTTCGTGCGGCTAAAGGCATTAGTCCCGGTTCAAATGAGCCCTTCAGTCCCGGTTTGAGACACGAAGCGGGACTAAAGGGTGCGATGCCCTTTAGTCCCGGTTTGAGGCACGAACCGGGACTAAAGGGTGCAATGCCCTTTAGTCCCGGTTCGTGTCCCAAACCGGGACTAAAGGTCCCATTTTCAAACTGTACCCCCCCCCCATGGATCGCCTTTTCAGCTTCGTAAAAAGCAAAATAAAATGATAAAAACTTCAAAAATTAAAATCCTTCGAGATGTAGTTATGTTACTACATCTATTAGTTAGGAAAATTAAAAAACTTAAATTTGGACATGTTTTGCAAAAAAGTGTTATGAAAAAGTAAAACGACCATATCTTTTGCATACGATGTCAAGAAAACACATAATATATCAAAAAAATCAGCACAAAAATCCGCATCCGATTTTGACGGCCGCTTGTTTGCAAATTTTTAGAATCCTCAAATTCTAAAAGGAAAAAAAGTTATGCTTAAATTTTAGTTTTTTTTTAAATTTTGGTTAAATCTGGTCAAACTATGGTCAAACTACTTATTCAAGAAGTATTAGTGGTACTAAATAATTATTCAAGAATATTAGTGTTACTAAATAATTATTTCAGTATTTTGAATTTTGGTCAAATCTGGTCAAACTGTGGTTAAACTACGTATTCAAGAAATATTAGTGTTACTAAATAATTATTGTTTGTTAGAATAATAGTTTCAAACTCAAACAGTGAAACATGTGACTTCATGCTCAAGCTAAACTCCTGAGGGTTAATAGGATTGACATCTTACTATTGTCAGGAAAACAACAAGTGCAGACTTGGAAACGAGGGGGAATAGAACCCGGAAGTTAAGCGTGCTCAGGCTGGAGTAGTGAGAGGATGGGTGAGCGGCCGGGAAGTTAGATGATTTGGAATGATGAAGGGTGATTATAGATTAGAGGAGCAGTGATGAGTGGTGGTGATTAGAGATTAAATTGTGAAATAATTCAGAAATTTGAAAATCAAGAAAAAAAATAAAAAAAACAAAAAAACATTTAGTCCCGGTTGGTGTTACCAACCGGGACTAAAGGTGGAGCTCCAGACAGCGGCGACGTGGAGGGCCTTTATGTTGGAAATATGCCCTAGAGGTAATAATAAAATGGTTATTATTGTATTTCCTTGTTCATGATAATTGTCTATTATTCATGCTATAATTGTATTGACCAGAAACCGCAATACATGTGTGAACACATAGACCACAACATGTCCCTAGTGAGCCTCTAGTTGACTAGCTCGTTGATCAACAGATGGTCATGGTTTCCTGACCATGGACATTGGATGTCATTGATAATGGGGTCACATCATTAGGAGAATGATGTGATGGACAAGACCCAATCCTAAGCCTAGCACAAGATCGTGTAGTTTGTTTGCTAAAGCTTTTCTAATGTCAAGTATCATTTCCTTAGACCATGAGATTGTGCAACTCCCGGATATCGTAGGAATGCTTTGGGTGTGCCAAACGTCATAACGTAACTGGGTGGCTATAAAGGTGCACTACGGGTATCTCCGAAAGTGTCTGTTGGGTTGGCACAAATTGAGACTGGGATTTGTCACTCCGTGTGACGGAGAGGTATCGCTAGGCCCACTCGATAGGACATCATCATAATGTGCACAATGTGATCAAGGAGTTGATCACAGGATGATGTGTTACGGAACGAGTAAAGAGACTTGCCGGTCACGAGATTGAACAAGGTATCGGGATACCGACGATCGAATCTCGGGCAAGTACTATACCGCTAGACAAAGGGAATCGTATACGGGATTGATTGAATCCTTGACATCGTGGTTCATCCGATGAGATCATCGTGGAACATGTGGGAGCCAACATGGGTATCCAGATCCCGTTGTTGGTTATTGACCGGAGAAAGTCTCGGTCATGTCTGCATGGTTCCCGAACCCGTAGGGTCTACACACTTAAGGTTCGATGACGCTAGGGTTATAAGGAATAGATATACGTGGTTACCGAATGTTGTTCGGAGTCCCAGATGAGATCCCGGACGTCACGAGGAGTTCCAAAATGATCTGGAGGTAAAGATTTATATATGGGAAGCCCTGTTTTGGTCACCGAAAAAGTTTCGGGTGCTATCGGTCACGTACCGGGACCACCGAGAGGGTCCCGGGGGTCCACCAGGTGGGGCCACCGGCCCCAGAGGGTTGCATGGGCCAAGTGTGGGAGGGGACCAGCCCCAGGTGGGCTGGTGCGCCCCCCCCCACCAGGGCCCAAGGCGCCTAGGGTTTGGGGAGGGGGCGCCTCCACCTTGCTTGGGGGGCAAGTTTCCCCCTCTCCCCCCCTTGGCCGCACCCTAGATGGGTTTTGGGGCTGCCGCCACCCCTAGGGAGGGAACCATAGATGGGGGTGCAGCCCCTCCCCTTCCCCTATATATACTTGAGGTATTGGGGGCTGCAAACACACGAGTTAATCCTCTCCCTGGCGCAGCCCTACCTCTCTCCCTCCTCATCTCTCGCGGTGCTTGGCGAAGCCCTGCTGGAATGCCACGCTCCTCCATCACCACCACGCTGTTGTGCTGCTGCTGGACGGAGTCTTCCCCAACCTCTCCCTCTCTCCTTGCTGGATCAAGGCATGGGAGACGTCATCGGGCTGCACGTGTGTTGAACGCGGAGGTGCCGTCCGTTCGGCACTAGGATCACCGGTGATTTGGATCACGACGAGTACGACTCCCTCAACCCCGTTCTCTTGAATGCTTCCGCTTAGCAATCTACAAGGGTATGTAGATGCACTCGCCTCTCTCTCGTTGCTAGTCTCTCCATAGATAGATTTTGGTGACTCGTAGGAAAATTTTGAATTTCTGCTACGTTCCCCAACAGTGGCATCATGAGCTAGGTCTATTGCGTAGATTCTATGCACGAGTAGAACACAAGTTGTTGTGGGCGTTGATTTTGTTCAATATGCTTACCGTTACTAGTCCTATATTGTTTCGACTGTATTGTGGGATGAAGCATCCCGGACCGACCTTACGCGTACACTTACGTGAGACAGGTTCCACCGACTGACATGCACTTGTTGCATAAGGTGGCTAGTGGGTGCCAGTCTCTCCCACTTTAGTCGGATCGGATTCGATGAAAAGGGTCCTTATGAAGGGTAAATAGCAATTGGCATATCACGTTGTGGCTTTTGCGTAAGAAACGTTCTTGCTAGAAACCCATAGCAGCCACGTAAAACATGCAAACAACAATTAGAGGACGTCTAACTTGTTTTTGCAGGGTATGCTATGTGATGTGATATGGCCAAAAGAATGTGATGAATGATATGTGATGTATGAGATTGATCATGTTCTTGTAATAGGAATCACGACTTGCATGTCGATGAGTATGACAACCGGCAGGAGCCATAGGAGTTGTCTTTATTTATTCTATGACCTGCGTGTCACTGAATAACGCCATGTAATTACTTTACTTTATTGCTAAACTATTAGCCACAGTAGTAGAAGTAATAGTTGGCGAGACAACTTCATGGAGACACGATGATGGAGATCATGATGATGGAGATCATGGTGTCATGCGAGTGACGATGATGATCATGGAGCCCCGAAGATGGAGATCAAAAGGAGCAAAATGATATTGGCCATATCATGTCACTATTTGATTGCATGTGATGTTTATCATGTTTATGCATCTTATCTGCTTAGAACGACGGTAGTAAATAAGATGATCCCTCATTAAAATTTCAAGAAAGTGTTCCCCCTAACTGTGCACCGTTGCGAAAGTTCGTTGTTTCGAAGCACCACATGATGATCGGGTGTGATGGATTCTAACGTTCACATACAACGGGTGTAAGCCAGATTTACACATGCGAAACACTTAGGTTGACTTGACGAGCCTAGCATGTACATACATGGCCTCGGAACACAAGAGACCGAAAGGTCGAGCATGAGTCATACAGTAGATACGATCAACATGAAGATGTTCACCGATGATGATAGTCCATCTCACGTGATGATTGGACACGGCATAGTTGACTCGGATCATGTAATCACTTAGATGACTAGAGGGATGTTTGTCTGAGTGGGAGTTCATAAGATGAACTTAATTATCCTGAACATAGTCAAAAGGTCTTTGCAAATTATGTCATAGCTCGCGCTTTAGTTCTACTGTTGATATGTTCCTAGAGAAAATATAGTTGAAAGTTGATAGTAGCAATTATGAGGACTGGGTGCGTAAACTGAGGATTGTCCTCATTGCTGCATAGAAGGCTTATGTCCTTAATGCACCGCTCGGTGTGCTGAACCTCGAACATCGTTTGTGGATGTTGCGAACATCTGACACACACATTTTGATGACTACGCGATAGTTCAGTGGGTAATGTTAAATGGTTTAGAATTGAGGCACCAAAGACATTTTGAAATGTCGCGGAACATATGAGATGTTTCGAGGGCTGAAATTGGTATTTCAGGCTCGTGCCCACGTCAGAGGTATAAGACCTCCGACGAGCTTCTTGGCCTACAAACTAAGGGAGAAAAGCTCAATCGTTGAGCTTGTACTCAGATTGTTTGGGTACAACAATCACTTGAATCAAGTGGGAGTTAATCTTCCAGATGAGATAGTGATGTTTTTCAAAGTCATTGCCACAAAGCTACTAGAGCTTCGAGATGAACTATAACATAACAGGGATATATATGATGATCCTTGAGCTATTCGCGATGTTCGACACCGCGAAAGTAGAAATCAAGTAGGAGCATCAATTGTTGATGGTTAGTAAAACCACTAGTTTCAAGAAGGGCAAGGGCAAGAAGGGATACTTCATGAAACGGCAAAACAGTTGCTCTAGTGAAAACCCAAGGTTGAACCCAAACCCGAGACTAAGTGCTTCTGTAATGAGATGAACGGACACTAAAGCAGAACCACCCTAGATACTTGGTAGATAAGAAGGCAGGCAAGGTCAATGGAAGTATATTGGATATACATCATATTAATGTGTACTCTACTAGTACTCCTAGTAGCACCATGGTAATAGATACCGGTTCGGTTGCTAAGTGTTAGTAAGTCGAAATAAAAGGCTACGGAATAAACGGAGACTAGCTAAAGGAGAGATAACAATGTGTGTTGGAAGTTTTTCCAAGGTTGATGTGATCAAGCATCGCATGCTCCATCTACCATCGAGATTGGTGTTAGACCTAAATAATTGTTATTTGGTGTTTGCGTTGAGCATAGACATGATTTGATTATGTCTATCGCAATACGGTTATTCATTTAAGGAGAATAATGGTTACTCTATTTATTTGAATAATACCTTCAATGGTCTTGCACCTAAAAGAATGGTTTATTGAATCTCGATCGTAGTGATACACATGTTCATGCCAAAAGATATAAGATAGTAATGATAGTACCACCTACTTGTGGCACTGCCATTTGAGTCATATTGGTATAAAACGCATGAAGAAGCTCCATGTTGATGGATCTTTTGGACTCACTCGTTTTTTTTTGAAAAGTTTGAGACGTGCGAACCATGTCAATTAGTATGTACGCATGAAGAAACTCCATGCAGATGGATCATTTGGACTCACTTGATTTTGAATCACTTGAGACATGCAAATCATACCACATGGGCAAGATGACTGAAAAGCCTCGTTTTCAGTAAGATGGAACAAGAAAGCAACTTGTTGGAAGTAATACATTTTGATGTATGCAGTCCAATGAGTGTTGAGGCACGCAGTGGATATCATTATGTTCTTACTTCACAGATGATTTGAGTAGATGTTGTATATTTACTTGATGAAACACAAAATCTGAATTACTGAAAGGTTCAAGTAATTTCAGAGTGAAGTTGAAGATCGTCGTGACAAGAGGATAAAATGTCTATGATATGATCATAGAGATGAATATCTGAGTTACGAGTTTGGTACACAATTAAGACCTTGTGGAAATTGTTTCACAAATAATACCGCCTGGAACACCATAGTGTGGTGGTGTGTCCGAACATCATAGCTGCACCCTATTGGATATGGTGCATACCATGATGTCTCTTATCGAATTACCACTATCGTTCATGGATTAGGCATTAGAGACAACCACATTCACTTTAAATAGGGCACCACATAATTTCATTGAGATGACACCGTGTGAACTATGGTTTAGAGAGACCTAAGCTGTCGTTTCTTGGAAGTTTGGGGCTGCGATGCTTATGTGAAAAGTTTCATCCTGATAAGCTCGAACCCAAAGCGGATAAATACATCTTCATAGGACACCCAAAACAGTTGGGTATACCTCCTGATTCAGATCCGGAAGCAAAAGTGATTGTTTCTAAAAACGGGTCCTTTCTCGAGGAAAAGTTTCTCTCGAAAGAATTGAGTGGGAGGATGGTGGAGACTTGATGAGGTTAATGAACCATCCCTTCAACCAGTGTGTAGCAGGGCACATGAAGTTGTTCATGTGGCACCTACACCAATTGAAGTGGAAGCTGATGATAGTGATCATGATGCTTCAGATCAAGTCACTACCGAACCTCGTAGGTTGACAAGGACGCGTACTACTTCAGAGTGGTACGCAATCTTTTCTTAGAGGTCATGTTGCTAGACAACAATGAACCTATGAGCTATGGAGAAGCGATGGTGGGCCCGGATTCTGACAAATGGCTAGAGGCCATAAAATCCGAGAGAGGATCCATGTATGAAAACAAAGTGTGGACTTTGGAAGAACTACTTGATGGTCGTAAGGCTGTTGGGTACAGATGGATTTTAAAAGAAAGATGGACAATGATGGTAATTGTCACCATTAAGAAAGCTCGACTTATCACTAAGATGTTTTCCGACAAGTTCAAGGAGTTGACTACGATGAGACTTTCTCACTCGTAGCGATGCTAAGAGTCTGTTGGAATTATATTAGCAATTACTGCATGATTTATGAAATCTTGTAGATAGGATGTCAAAACATTGTTTCCTCGACGATATTCTTGAGGAAAGGTTGTATGTGATACAACCAGAGGGTTTTGTCAATCCTGAAAGATGCTAACAAGTGTGCAAAGCTCTAGCAATCCTTCTAAGAACTGGAGTAAGCATCTCGGAGTTGGAATATACGCTTTGATGAGATGATCAAAGATTTTGGGTTTATACAAAGTTTACGAGAAACTTGTATTTCCAAAGAAGTGAGTGGGAGTACTATAGCATTTCTGATGAGTATATGTTGTTGACATATTGTTGATGAGAAATGATGTAGAATTTCTGGACAACATATAGGGTTATTTGAAAAGTGTTTTTCAATGGAAAACCTGGATTAAGCTACTTGAACATTGAGCATCAAGATCTATAAGGATAAATCAAAATGCTTAATAGTACTTTCAAATGAATACATACCGTGACAAGATTTTGAAGGAGTTCAAAATAGATCAGCAAAGAAGGAGTTCTTGGTTGTGTTATATGGTGTGAGTATTGAGTAAGACTCAAGACATGACCACGGCAGGAGAGAGAGAAAGGACGAATGTCGTCCCCTATGCTTCAGACGTGGGCTCTATAGTATGCTATGCTGTGTACCGCATAGGAAGTGTGCCTTGCCATGAGTCAGTCAAGGGGTACAAGGGTGATCCAGGAATGGATCACAGGACAGTGGTCAAACTTATCCTTAGTAACTAGTAGACTAAGAAATTTTCTCGATTATGGAGGTGGTAAAAGAGTTCGTCATAAAGGGTTACGCCGATGCAAGCTTTGACACTAATCTGGATTATTCTGAGTAGTAAACCGGATTCGTATAGTAGAACAGTTATTTGGAATAGCTCCAAATAGAGCATGGTAGCTGCATCTAGGAGATGACATAGTGATTTGCAAAACACACACGGATCTGAAAGATTCAGATCCGTTGACTAATAACCTCTCTCACAAGAGAGATATGATCAAACCCCATGGGTGTCGATTCATTACAATCACATAGTGATGTGAACTAGATTATTGACTCTAGTGCAAGTGGGAGACTGTTGGAAATATGCCCGAGAGGCAATAATAAAATGGTTATTATTGTATTTCCTTGTTCATGATAATTGTCTATTATTCATGCTATAATTGTATTGACCGGAAGCTGCAATACATGTGTGAACACATAGACCACAACATGTCCCTAGTGAGCCTCTAGTTGACTAGCTCGTTGATCAACAGATGGTCATGGTTTCCTGACCATGAACATTGGATGTCATTGATAATGGGGTCACATCATTAGGAGAATGATGTGATGGACAAGACCCAATCCTAAGCCTAGCACAAGATCGTGTAGTTCGTTTGCTAAAGCTTTTCTAATGTCAAGTATCATTTCCTTAGACCATGAGATTGTGCAACTACCGGATACCGTAGGAATGCTTTGGGTGTGCCAAACGTCACAACATAACTGGGTGGCTATAAAGGTGCACTACGGGTATCTCCGAAAGTGTGTGTTGGGCTGGCACGAATCGAGACTGGGATTTGTCACTCCGTGCGATGGAGAGGTATCTCTAGGCCCACTCGGTAGGACATCATCATAATGTGCACAATGTGATCAAGGAGTTGATCACGGGATGATGTGTTACGGAACGAGTAAAGAGACTTGCCAGTAACGAGATTGAACAAGGTATCGGGATACCGACGATCGAATCTCGGGCAAGTACTATACCGCTAGACAAAGGGAATTGTATACGGGATTGATTGAATCCTTGACATCGTGGTTCATCCGATGAGATCATCATGGAACATGTGGGAGCCAACATGGGTATCCAGATCCCGCTGTTGGTTATTGACCGAAGAACGTCTCGGTCATGTCTGCATGGTTCCCGAACCCGTAGGGTCTACACACTTAAGGTCCGATGACGCTAGGGTTATAGGGAATAGATATACGTGGTTACTGAATGTTTTTCGGAGTCCCGGATGAGATCTCGGACGTCACGAGGAGTTCCGAAATGATCCGGACGTAAAGATTTATATATGGGAAGTCCTGTTTTGGTCACCGGAAAAGTTTCGGGTGCTATCGATAACGTATCGGGACAACCGGGAGGGTCCCGGGGGTCCACCAGGTGGGGCCACCGGCCCCAGAGGGCTGCATGGGCCAAGTGTGGGAGGGGACCAGCCCCGGGTGGGCTAGTGCACCCCCCCCACCAGGGCCCAAGGCGCCTAGGGTTTGGGGAGGGGGCGCCTCCACCTTGCTTGGGGGGCAAGTTTCCCCCTCTCCCCCCCTTGGCCGCACCCTAGATGGGTTTTGGGGCTGCCGCCACCCCTAGGGAGGGAACCCTAGATGGGGGCGCAGCCCCTCCCCTTCCCCTGTATATACTTGAGGTATTGGGGGCTGCAAACACACGAGTTAATCCTCTCCCTGGCGCAGCCCTACCTCTCTCCCTCCTCATCTCTCGCGGTGCTTGGCGAAGCCCTGCTGGAATGCCACGCTCCTCCATCACCACCACGCCGTTGTGCTGCTGCTGGACGGAGTCTTCCCCAACCTCTCCCTCTCTCCTTCCTGGATCAAGGCGTGGGAGACGTCACCGGGCTGCACGTGTGTTGAACGCGGAGGTGCCGTCCGTTCGGCACTAGGATCTCCGGTGATTTGGATCACGACGAGTACGACTCCCTCAACCCCGTTCTCTTGAACGCTTCCGCTTAGCGATCTACAAGGGTATGTAGATGCACTCCCCTCTCTCTCGTTGATAGTCTCTCCATAGATAGATTTTGGTGACTCGTAGGAAAATTTTGAATTTCTGCTACGTTCCCCAACACTTTAGTCCCGATTCGTATAAGAACCGGGACTAACGGGGGGGGGGGGCTTTAGTGCCGACCCTTTAGTCCCGGTTCCAGAACCGGGACTGAAGGCCCTCATGTACCAGTTCGAATGGCCCTTTTTATACTAGTGTTTGTTCATGTCATGCATCTCATCTCATAGCATCATGCACATTGCATCGGCATTGCTTTCTAAAAACTTGCATCTGTTCGTAGTTGTCGCGTTCCCCCCTTGCCTTTGTTGACTGATCCAAGTCCAACCGGGTTTTCGATTCCCTCTTGTCTGACCGTTTGACCCTCTCTACACTTAACCACAGACCCCCTCTTGCGCGCGTCCAAAAACTCCCCCAAACTCGAACCTGGTTGTCGTGACCGTTGGGTTCGGATCATCCCCAAACATCCCTAAAATATCTTCGGTTCTTTGTTGGACTCCCCTAAGCATTTTTTTTCTCGACCATTCGATTTTGATCGGAGGGTCCAACCTCAATCCTATTTCCCTATATATAGCCCACCTAGTCTAAAGAGAGACCAAATCACTAATTCCTAGGGATCCTCCTAGCCGCCGGAACACCTGTCCATTCCCTCCATCTTTATCGGGATCCATCTCAATCCACCCACCTTCTCCTCCTCGATTTGCATACCTGGCCAACGAGAGCTCCCCTCGATCTAACTCCACCTCACCCGCTGCCTCCTCGCGGGCCTCCTTGATCCTCTACCGAGCAGGTGCTCGCCCTGAGCCCCGCGTCACCGCCAACCTCCACACTGGCGAGCGAACCAGCAGCCAACTGGATGAGCGCCGTCCCCTTCTTCTTCTCCTTCCCGTGCTCCTCCCATTTCTCCCTCTCTCATATCCCTGCATATCTCTCTGTTTCTGTCAGGAAGCCACGAGGAGCTGCCCTCGTCCCCCTCCCCATGGAGTCGGCCGTCCCAAGGCAAGCTGTCGGCTTGACTGTGCTCTGCCTTGTCGTCACCGCCTCTCCGGTGAGGCCCCACGCTGCCCCGTCGTGCCACCTCTTCCTTCCGTTTCCTCCCTGCGTTTCGTCTCTCTCATCTCTCTATGTTCTCTCTTTCTTTGTTGACAGTAGCACCGCCGCGCCATGGCCTCGCTAAGCTCTGCCCGTACAGCGCCTCAAGCCGCCACCGTTCGCTCCAGATCCGGCCCCTCCATCGGATCTCATCATCCTAGTCCCATACTGGCCGGTCCCCGCCGACGCCGTCCTCGATCGGATCCCCGTCGCGTGGCGCCACCAAGTCCCGCTCCTGCCTCTGTTCGAGAGGAGGAGGCTGCAGTCGCGCAGCTGCATTGACCGCTCCTCTCCTTCCGCTGGTCCTGCTTCGCCAGCCACGTCCCAGCGCGACCCAGTCCGCCCCGGCCTACCTCTCCACCAGCTGGGCTTGGCCCATGGGTGAGAAGCCCTCTAGCCCCTCTGCCTGTTTCGGGCCAGATCTAGTTTCGGCCCGTGTCATTTTTTTTCTGTTTTAGCGAATTTATCATTTATCCAGTGGTTTACTGTTTTACAGAAAAGTCCCTCTAGATCATGCATTTAATAACTCACAAATGGTGCATCAAATTAAAATGATTTTAATATGTAAAATGCTTAGATTTTCATCTAGTTTCAGAATTTCCAACTTTCATCCATGTTAAAAATGTTTAAAATGTTGTTTGTTTAAATTTGCTCAAATGCCATGCTAAAATGATTTATTTCATATTTAAATAACCGCAGCTCTGAATAAAATAAAATTTATATGTAAATGGGGTGGAAAAATGCCTAGTTTAACTTGGTGCACTTACTTTGCATGTTTAACAACTCTAAAATTATGTAATAGGAAGAACAGTACCAAACTCAATTTATGTACAAGGGGATTTTCCAGAATTGTTGTTTGTCGTTTCCGGACTCATTTAAACTTGCCTAGCCAGGTAGTTTTATTATGCTTCACCTCTTGCCATGTTTAACAACATTTAATATTGTTGTACCTAAACGAGAGAACTAAATAATTGAATGTGGTGTTCCGTCAATATGCAACTCGTTGCATATTGAGCTCCACTTAAATTGTAGTGTTGCTTGCTTCACCTTGCCATGCCTCATTAAACCAGACATGCATCATACTTGATTTTGCATCATGCCATGCTTATGTGATGGTTGTTTATCATGTTGTTTGCTTCTTTCCGGTTGTACTTCTTCTCGATAGTTCCGGTTATGTTGCGATTGTGAGGACCCGTTCGACTACGTTGGTTCATCTACTTCATGATTTCGATCTTCTTCCTAGCGGGATTTCAGGCAAGATGACCATTACCCTCGATATCACTTCTATCTTTTCTTGCTAGTTGCTTCGTCTTATCGCTATGCTGCGCTATCCATCACTTGTTTACCATGCCTCTCATATTGCCATGTCAAGCCTCTAACCCACTTTTCCTAGAAAACCGTTGTTTGGCTATGTTACTACTTTTGCTCAGCCCCTCTTATAGCGTTGTTAGTTGCAGGTGAAGTTGAAGATTGCTCCATGTTGGAACATGATTATGTTGGGATATCACAATATCTCTTATTTTAATTAATGCATCTATATACTTGGTAAAGGGTGGAAGGCTCGGCCTTTTGCCTGGTGTTTTGTTCCACTCTTGCCGCCCTAGTTTCCGTCATACCGGTGCTATGTTCCTTGATTTTGTGTTCCTTACGCGGTCGGGTTTATGGGAACCCCTTGATAGTTTGCTTTGAATAAAACTCCTCCAGCAAGGCCCAACCTTGGGTTTATATTTTCTCAACAACCTACTAACTTTCCCTTGGGAGTTATAAACCCGAGGTCATCTTTATTTAACCCCCCCCCCCCCCGGGGGGCCAGTGCTTCTCTAAGTGTTGGTCCGAACCGAGTAGACTGTGGGGCCACCTCGGGGAAACTTGATGTTTGGTTTTACTCGTAGGATGTCTCATCCGGTGTGCCCATGAGAACAAGATATGTGCAGCTCCTATCGGGATTTGTCGGCACAGTCGGGCGGTCTTGCTGGTCTTGTTTTACCATTGTCAAAATGTCTTGTAACCGGGATTCCGAGACTGATCGTGTCTTTCCGGGAGAAGGAATATCCTTCGCTGATTGTGAGAGCTTGTGATGGGCTAAGTTGAGACACTCCTGTAGGGTATAAACTTTCGAGAGTCGTGCCCGCGGTTATGTGGCAGATGGGAATTTGTTAATATCCGGTTGTAGAGAACTTGACACTTGACTTAACTAAAATGCATCAACCGCGTGTGTAGCCGTGATGGTCTCTTTTCGGCGGAGTCCGGGAAGTGAACACGGTTTGGGTTATGTTTGAACATAAGTAGTCTTCAGGATCACTTCTTGATCACTTCTAGATGACGACCGTTGCGTACTTTCTCTTCCTACTCTTGTACTCACCTATTAGCCAACATGTTTTGCTTATCAATTGATGCAGCTCCACCTCATCATCTTATCCTACCCATAAGCTTAAATAGTCTTGATCTCACGGGTTTTGAGATTGCTAAGTCCTTGTGACTCACAGATACTACCAAACAGTTGTAGGTGCCGATGATACCAGTGCAGGTGTTGCAACCGAGCTCGGTTGGGAGTTCGATGAGGACCTTGGCCGTTAGTAGGTTTCTTTTCTGGATGATCAGTAGTGGAGCCCAGTTGGGATGATCGGGGATCTAGCATTTGGGGTTATATTCCTTTTCTTTTGGATTTGTCCATAGTCGGACTATGTGTGTATTTTGGATGATGCATGACTTATTTAAGTATTGTGTGAAGTGGCGATTGTAAGCCAACTCTATTTATCCCTTTCCTGTTCATTACATGGGATTGTGTGAAGATGACCCTTCTTGAGACAAAACCACAATGCGGTTATGCCTCTAAGTCGTGCCTCGACACGTGGGAGATATAGCCGCATCGTGGGCGTTACACATTGATCCGTGCTGATCTCGATGCCCTTGGGCGAACATTTTGCATTCTGTGAGTAATGGCCTTAGTTAAGTTGTTCCTTTTTCTTCTATCTTTCTTTGCCGGGACGGTCTCAGTTGTAAGTTCCCCTCTACTATATTAACTCAAAAGAGATGGGGACATTTATCTGGCACTGATAAGGGAATACCTAGAGATATTGGCAGACATGCTGCAAAGTTTTGGGGATGTGACCAGCCTTGTCACAAATGTTCAGAAGAGCTTGGTTTCACTCATCATAGGCTCCAACATTGACCTTGATGACATTCTCAACGCCTTTTCTATTGTGCATTCTAGCTTCCTAATGTGATACCTCGACCTCCCCCTCTTGGTGTACCGACTGCAAAGCATCGACTTTCAATAGCTTCTGGGCGAAATTGCGGGAAAGATCATGTGCGCATGATAACCCACAAGTATAGGGGATCGTCTGTAGCCTTTTTCTATAAATAAGAGCATCGAACCCGACGAGGAGCTAAAGTTAGAACAAATATTCTCTCAAGTTCTATCGACCACTGATACAACTCTACGCACACTTTAACATTTGCTTTACCTAGAACAAGTATGGAACTATTTTTGTAGGTATGATGCTAGAACTACTTTGCAATAATAAAACAAGAGTAATTTGCAAGATAATAAAAGTTAGTTGTTTAGTAGAAAGGTTTTTGTCACAAAAGAAAGTTATCTGTCCCTAGGCAATCGATAACTAGACCAGGGATCACTATTGCAATTTTATATGAGGGAGAGGCATGAGCTAACATACTTTCCGTACTTGGATCATATGCACTTATGATTGGAACTCTAGGAAGCATCCGCAACTACTAAAGATCATTAAGGTAAAACCCAACCATAGCAATAAGTATCCAGTCCTCTTTACTCCCATACGCAACAACCACCCTCTTACTCGGGTATAAGTTTCTGTCACTCTCGCCACCCGCTATAAGAGAATCATGGACGTATTGCAACACCCTACAGCGGGGATCCGTCACGTTTGCCAACACGGAGGGCACCATAGGACAACACCAAAATAAAATATACAACTCAAACCAATTATGATCATCAATTAACCCATAGGACAAAACAGATCTACTCAAACATCATAGGATAACCACATA
The DNA here is from genome assembly GCF_018294505.1 of Triticum aestivum. Lineage (NCBI taxonomy): Eukaryota > Viridiplantae > Streptophyta > Magnoliopsida > Poales > Poaceae > Triticum > Triticum aestivum. Next base: position 400,095,525 of record NC_057795.1, on the reverse strand, counting down.
TCATTGGATAATAATATATAGTGTTGAGCACCATGTTTAAGTAGAGATTACAATGGGGAGAAGAGGTGTTACACTGTTGCATAGAGGGGGAGAAAATTGGTGTTGACGGTAGCAAGGTTGTTGGTGCAGATCGCCGTCATGATCCTAGCCCTGGTGGCACTCCGGCGCCACCGGGAGAGAGGACTTTCACAAAGCACATACCTTGATAAAGTTTTGAAGAATTTCAAAATGGATCAGCCAGAGAAAGGGTTCTTGCTTGTGTTACAAGGTGTGAAGTTGAGTCAGACTCAATGCCCGACCACTTCAGAAGATAGAGAGAAAATGAAAGTCATTCCCTATGCTTCAGCCATAGGTTCTATCATGTATGCTATGTTGTGTACCAGACCTGATGTGTGCCTTGATATAAGTTTAGCAGGGAGGTACCAAAGTAATCTAGGAGTGGATCACTGGACAGCGGTCAAGAACATCCCGAAGTACCTAAAAAGGACTAAGGATATGTTTCTCGTTTATGGAGGTGACAAAGAGCTTGTCGTGAATGGTTACGTCGATGCAAGCTTTGACACTGATCCGGATGACTCTAAGTTACAATCTGGATACGTATTTTTATTGAATGGTGGAGCTGTCAGTTGGTGAAGTTCCAAGCAGAGCATCGTGGCGGGATCTACGTGTGAAGAGGAGAACATAGCTGCTTCGGAAGCAGCAAATGAAGGAGTCTTGATGAAGGATTTCATATCTGATCTAGGTGTAATACCTAGTGCACCGGTCCAATGAAAATCTTTTGTGACAATACTGGAGCTATTGCCTTGGTGAAGGAATACAGATTTCACAAAAAGACCAAACACATCTAGAGACGCTTCAACTCCATCCGAGATTTGGTCAAGGAGGGAGACACAGAGATTTGCAGAATACATATGGATTTGAATGTTGCAGACCCATTGACTAAGCCTCTTCCACGAGCAAAACATGACCAGCACCAAGACTCCATGGGTGTTAGATTCATTACAATGTAATCTAGATTATTGCCTCTAGTGCAAGTGGGAGACTGAAGGAAATATGCCCTTGAGGCAATAATAAAGTTGTTATTTTATATTTCCTTATTCATGATAAATGATTATTATTCATGCTAGAACTGTATTAACAGAAAACTTGATACATGTGTGGATACATAGACAAAACAACGTGTCCCTAGTATGCCTCTACTAGATTAGCTCGTCGATGAAAAGATGGTTAAGTTTCCTAGCCATGGTCATGAGTTGTCATTTGATAACGAGATCACATCATTAGTAGAATGATGTGATGGACAAGACCCATCCGTTAGATTAGCATAATGATCATTCAGTTTTATTGCTACTGCTTTCTTCGTGTCAAATATATATTCCTCCGACTATGAGATTATGCAACTCCCGGACTCCGGAGGAATGCCTTGTGTGCTATCAAATGTCACAACATAACTGGGTAATTATAAAGATGCTCTATAGGTATTTCCGAAGGTGTTTGTTGGGTTGGCATAGATCGAGATTAGGATTTGTCATTCCTAGTATCGGAGAGATATCTCTGGCCCCTCTCGGTAATGCACATCATATGAAGCCTTGCAAGCAATGTGACTAATGAGTTAGTTACGGGATTATGCACTACGAAACGAGTAAAGAGACTTGCCAGTAATGAGATTGAACTAGGTATAAAGATACCGACGATCGAATCTCGGGCAAGTAACATACCAATGACAAAGGGAATAACCATATTGACATTGCGGTTCGACCAATAAAGATCTTCGTAGAATATGTGGGAACCAATATGAGCATCCATGTTCCGCTATTGGTTATTGACCGGAGAGGTGTCTCGGTCATGTCTACATAGTTCTCGAACCCGTGGGGTCCGCACCTTAATGTTCGATGACGATTGGTATTATATGAGTTATGTGTTTTGGTGACCGAAGGTTGTTCAGAGTCCGGGATGAGATCACGGAAATGACGAGGAGTCTCAAAATGGTCGAGAGGTAAAGATTGATATATTGGAAGGTTATATACGGACACCCGAATAGTTCCGAAGAGGTTCAGGGATTTTTCGGAGTACCGGGAGGTTACCAGACCCCCCCTGGTAAAGTTAATGGGCCACATGGGCCTTAGTGGAGAGGAGAGGGCAGCCACGGGAGGCGGCGCCCCCCTGCCAATCTGAATTGGACAAGGGGTGGGGGGCGCGGCCCCCCTTTCCTTCTCCCTCTCCACCTCTCTTTCCCCTTTCCCCCTCCATAAGAAGGAAAAAGAGGGGGTGAATCCTACTAGGAGTGGAGTCCTAATAGGACTCCCCCCTCCATGGCGCGCACCTGGTGGCCGGCCTCCTCCCCCTCCTCCTTTATATACGGGGGCGGGGGGCACCCCAAAGGGACAACGGTTGTCTTAGCCGTGTGCGGTGCCCCCCTCCACCGTTTACTCCTCTGATAGTATCATCGTAGTGCTTAGGCAAAGCCTTGCGTGGATCACATCACCAACACCGTCATCACGCTATCGTGCTGACGGAACTCATCGACTCCATCGACACTCTGCTGGATCAAGAGTTCGAGGGACGTCATCGAGCTGAATGTGTGCATAACTTGAAGGTGCCGTACGTTCGATAGTTTATCGGTTGATTCGAGAATACATTCGACTACATCAACCGCATTAAGTAACGCTTCCGCTTTCGGTCTACGAGGGTAGGTGAACCACTCTCCCCCTCTCATTGCTATGCATCTCCTAGATAGATCTTGCGTGAGCGTAGGATTTTTTTTGAAATCGCATGCTATGTTTCCCAACACCGTCATCATGGGAAAAGGAGTCGTCCACATTCAGCTTCATCCAGTTGGCGGGTGGGGGACTCCATTTGTGGGCTATTCATGGCACACCTCTCACATGCGATATAGGCTGTTCTACACCTTCTTGTTGGATGGTCATCTTCCTTTGTCCCAATCTTCCTGCGGATACTACTGGATCCCAAGCACTGAGGTCATGTAGCTCTGCAAAAAGCAACGAGATACCTCCACAGGCGGCGCCGGTTTGTCATGAGTGATCTTGTTGCGCACATGCCAACGTCTCCACAGCAGCATAATCAGGCGCAGCGGTCCCCTTCATTGCATTCTGCAATTAGGTTCAGGAGTCACTCCGGGCCAGTGTTACGGACTGACTCGATGTCCGGTATACTCCGCACCTCCGCCATAGTCTGCCACAAATGCACCGCCCGAGGGTACCTGCAAAACACATGAAAAGTGTCCTCGCGCTCGAGACCACATAATGGGCATATATCAGTAATCTCCATGTGTCGACTGAATTTATTAGACCATGTGGCAAGGGAATTAGTAGCCAAACGCCATGCAAACACACGCACCTTAGGAGGAGCAGGGCACCTCCATAATAGTGCCCAGATGGCATGTCGCCCATCCGGTGCTCTGCTCGCTGCGACTGAAGAGGGACGAAGCTTGTCCTCAAGCGCCAACCGGTACGCGCTACGTACGGTGAAGATACCAATACGTTATGCACCCCATGCAAGCAAATCTGCCTCCGGCCTAGGGGACGCTTTAATATTTAGTATCTCCTTAACATCAATGGGCAAAAAGTATTCTTGAAGTAGGGTTCCAGGCCATGCACCATGCTCGTCTAGGAGCTCTGAGACTCGGCGGAGACAGAACCTTCCCTGTTGGGTAATTGGTGTCCGACCAACAGGGTGTGGTATCCAGGAGTCCCGCCAAATTCGGACCGACTGCCCGTTACCAATGCGCCAGATTAAGCCTTTCTTCAGCAATTCCAACCCATCCACAATGGACTGCCAAGTTTGCGACACGTTGCTAGTGAAAGCAGTATCTTCTAATCGTCCATTAGAGAAATACCTTGCCTTCAAGACGCGTGCACAAAGACATTCTGGTTTGACCAAAATATGCCATGCTTTCCGAACTAACATTGCTTGGTTGAATAGTCTGAAGTCCTTGAATCCCATACCCCCAGCCGACTTGGGCCTCAGCAACGAGTCCCAAGATTTCTAGTGGGTTTTCCTCTTGCCTCTATATGCACCCCACCAGTAGCTACGAATCATCCGCCCCAAATCATCACAGGTGCTTCTAGGGAATTTAAACAAGCTCATTAGGAAGGTGGGTAGGGCCTGCGCCACCGCCTTGATAAGAACCTCACGCCCTGCTTGGGACACCAATTCCCCCCACTGTATAATTCTCTTTGTCAGTTGCTGCTGAAGATTGTGTAGTTTCCCTTTGGAAAAGTGGCCACTTGGCGTTGGAAAGCCAAGATATTTTTCCTCAAAGCTCATATTCACCATGTCCAAGTTGTGCATAACCTCTTGTTTGTTAGCTTGTGAGAATTTGGGGCTAAACATTATGGAGCACTTCGCTCAATTTATGAGTTGGCCCGTAGCTCTAGCATCTATATTGAGAGCTTCTTTGACTTGGGCAGCCTCCTCTCCATTAGCACGAAAGAACAACAAGGTGTTGTCCGTGAATAGTAGGTGTGAGATGCCTGGAGCTTGGGCGCACACCCGTAGTGGAGTGAGGCGGTTGACTGCAATCTCCTATTTTAGAATAGCATCAAGACCGTCATCAACAAAAAGGAATAGGAAAGGTGAGAGGGGGTCTCCCTGCCGTAGTCCATGAGACGGCGCGAATGAATCCAAGAGGGATCCATTGACTTTCACACAATACCTCACCGAGGTGACACACCTCATTATCCAATCCGCCCATCGATGAGAGAAACCCATCTATTGCATCACTCGCTACAAGAAAACCCAATCTACCCGATCGTAAGCCTTGGACAGGTCCAGTTTATAGGCACAAAAGCTCTGCTCCGGGTCCTTCTCCTGTTTGATCGCATGAAAACACTCAAAAGCGATTAAAGCATTATCTGTAATTAATCTGCCCGGTAGAAAGGCACTCTGCTCTGGGGACACCAACTCGTCCAAAATAGGCCTCAACCTGTTGACCAGGCATTTGGCTATCACCTTATATATGACATTACAAAGACTGATAGGCCGAAAATCAGTGAGTCGGGACGGCGAGTCAATCTTGGGGATCAAAACAATGATCGTACTATTTATCCCATCCGACATGACTCCAGAGGCAAAAATTAATTTAACCGCATTAATTATGTCATCCTTCGTCACCGCCCAATGCCGCTGGAAGAATCTCGCGGGGAACCCATCCGGCCCCGGCGCCTTTAGGGGCCCTATCTGAACATTGCATTAGAAATCTCCTCATCAGTAAATTCCTTGCATAGATTATTGTTCATCTCCACGGACACCTTGGGTTGTATAAGCTGTAACACATCATGTGGATCCAACATTGGGTTAGCTGTGAATAAAGTATGAAAATGACAGTTTACCATCTGTAACATGGTGGCCTGATCGGTGTGCATAACACCCACCTCATCCGCCAGCCCTCGAATTTTATTCTTTCTCGCTCGCCAAACTGCCTTCTTGTGAAACATCTTGGTGTTACGGTCCCCTTCCTTTAACCAATCAATCCGAGATCTCTGGAGCCACAACATTTCCTCCATGTATAACAACTCATTCATCTTGTCCATCTCCAGTCTTATTTCTGCTCGGTCTGCATTCATATTGGTTAGTTACTCACGCCCAGTACGTGACTTCTCTAGCTCCCGTGTTACATTGCCAAAAGTTTTATTACTCCGAGTGTGTAGATCAGCCATAACAGCAGCAAGGTCCTCCCTTACATCTCCCAGGTTCCTCTTCGTACCTTTGCTTGACCAAGAGTTTTCGATAATTTGCCTCTAACGCCGGTGATCTCTCCCACATCAACTCGTACCGGCGGCTGCTGTGAGGCCGCCTGTCCTGTTCCAGTGAGAACTTGAGGAGCAGTGGACTATGGTCCGACGACGGCGACACAAGGTGTGCCACCGAAGCTTGCATAAAATGTCTCTCCAGTCGTTGGACGCCACCGCTCTATCCAGCCAAACTTGGACGTTCGCCCGGCCACTCAACATGTTATCATATGTGAAGGGGTGACCTGAAAAACCAAGATCAGTCAGGCCACAAGCTTCAAGTGCATCCCGAAAATTAATCATTTGGCCTGCAGGTCTCGGAGTTTCCGGTTGATGCTCAAAATCCCACATAGCCTCATTGAAGTCACCGATAACCACCCATGGCAGAGTGCTCTGAGCATGCAGTCCTTTGAGCTTATCGCACATCATGTGTCTATTCTCTACTCTCGGTTCGCCATAAACAAACGCAGCTCTCCATAGTGGCTTGTCCAGGGACACACACAAATACACGTCAATCAATCTTTCATTTGCTTCTTGCACATCGACATACATAGACTCATGCCAGAACAGTGCTAGGCCACCACTATGACCATTACTACTGACTCCTTCAAAACCAGAAAGCCCTAACCTATTACACAAACGATACATCTTATTTTTATTTTGCCTAGTCTCACACAAGAAAACAAGACTTGGCGAATGTGTCCTAACAAGAGACGCGAGATCACGAACTGTCGAGGGATTCCCCGCCCCCCGGCAGTTCCAATTTAGCCAATTCATTGCTCCTGTCAGGGCGGCACATCCGACCCCATCCGTTTACTGGCGGCCCCAAGGCCGATTGCCTCCACTCCATCCATGCTGTCTGAGTCCATCTTCTCCTCATCTTGGTTCTTGCCTTTGCCACTCCACTCAGTCTTCCCTCATTCTGCTTGTTGCCAACGCCCCTCTTTGCGTGCACCACCATAGCTCCCTGGTTGGGATTCAGGTCGTCGGACGTTTGCCCACGTGAAAATCTCTTCCCGAGAACAGAATCAGCCTCCTGCATGTATTGATCGGATTCAGCAGATGAGAAATCCGAGGTGGCGTGAAGGTTACGCATGGCCGAGATCATATCCTTGCTCCCAAGGTTGCTGCTTTGGCTCGCCTCACTCCCAGGTGGGCGTACTGAAAAGTGGCAGGGGCGCAGGTATTCGACCTCCAAGGAAGATGAATTCTGGAGGTTCAGATGCTGCCCGCACCGTACGGACTCTGCTGGCCTCATCTCTCTGCCCAGCCAAGTGCACACGCATAGCTCACGATCAGAAAGGTCTGTGTCCACGTTGTGTCCCTCAGAGTTGTTGTGTTCACCAAAGCCGCCGTGAGCATCAATCCGTACTGGTATCTCTGGTGTTTGCTATTGCTCTTGATTTCCCTTCCCTCTACGCCTCTCTCTTGGCTTTCCAAGAACCTCAGAGGGAGCATTACTAGCAAAGTTCAGCCCCCGTCTTGCTGCAGGCTGGGTTCCGGGCGCCACAAACGCTGATCTATTCTCAAACTTTCTGTACGGAGAACACCGCAACCCTTCATCATATGCTCGGGTCGGAACACCCAACCTTTTCTTCTCGCACTAGTTGCCATCATGGCCTATGAATCCACACCAGAAGCGGTAGTGGGGCACCCTCTCGTACCGTAGTGGGTAGATAACTTGTTTCGCCGGGTCCTTGCCGATGGTGATTTTGGTCTGGAGCCGGCGGCCAAGCGGCAGGTTCACACGGATGCGCAAGAACTCACGAACCCTGCTCCCATAAGCCTCAGCATCCACCTCCATGACGGTGCCCAACAAGCCTGCAAGAAATTCGCCATACGCAATAGTCTGCTTCCTCCACGGAACGTTGTATACACGGACCCAGATCGGACCCAGACGTGAACTAGTGGACGTATGCGGGGGTTTGAGGGTCCAATGATGCCCTAAGGCCGGACCATGAACATGTTAAATAATCAATAAAGTGGAGTGTGTTTAGACTAAAAAATAAAATGAACAAATTTAACAAAATATTTTCTGTGAGCATAACATTAGCCAGCAGATCACGGCCACTAGTTCTCCATCGAATGACTGGAGACACATGTGCATAAGGAGTACCAGGAGCTCGACGAGCACTCATACTACCGCAACCAAGAATTCAACGTCGGCACATAATTGATCATCAATTTTGAGCAAAACACATCATGACGATTTCTGGTGAAATATCCGACTACTGTAGTGCGACTAATGGAGACAGTACCCGGCCAGGCCCGGGGCGGTGACACGTGTTCTCCAATCCGCGCCGGAGGAGGCGGAGACGCGCTCCTCCGGTCCCGCCCAGCGCACCCGCCTACCCTGGCCGCTGCCCCCACGCCATGCTGCCATGCCATGCCGTCCCCGCCCGCCCGCCCGCCGCACTGATTGGCACCGCACCGCGGGCACTGTTCGGTTCGCGGACGGATCACCCGCCGCCCCAATCCATGCACCCATCCGCTGCGGCTGCGCCTAGCCAGGCCCGGGCTAATTTATGAGCGACGCCACTGGTGGGCCGTGGATCCGTCGACGGGTGCGCTGCACCCAGAAGTTGATTGATCCGTCCTCACTTTCATCTGCCCATCGATCGACGATCCCCCACCCGATTTCTGATCGATCGGATTTGGAACTTTACTCCTGCGAATCGGCGAGCTCGCGACGTTAGTGCTCCCTCCATGGCTCCGGCCACGACCCGTCCACGTGTTTTTAATGCGTGCTTTATGAGGGTCTCTGTTGCCACGGCACAACGGCAGCAGCAGAGGGGGTATATCTGGGACCTGGGGACATGCCGCCGCGCACCCGGGGCCTCGCACCGTCGCACGCACGGGACCATGAACCGCTCCGTGGCTCCGTCCTCCGTGCTCCGTGGCATGATGCATGAACATCCAGCATGCATGCACTTTGAACTCCCTTGTAAAGGAAAAGCACCATCATGCATCAGCTGACACCTGACAGGCTGTGTATACAAGGGTCAGTGATCAGTCATCTGAACTCCAAGCAAGTGCGTTTCTCAACGCATTATGCACGAGCGCCGACGGGAGAAGGGAAGGCACTTGCCGTGACATCTTCTCAGGCAGGCTTCTGTTTCTACCTGCTGCGTCATATTCACGTCTGTCGCTGTCGCTTAAAAGCAAACCGATGGACGTACAATGATGATCAGTAACTAACGATAACATAAGCATTTGTGTAACGAACGTCTTATGCTGCCATGCACTAAATGTACTGCGATATTGTAGAATCGGCTCTAGGACTTTTACCAGGTCAGTTCATTGGCTTCTATTGAACATTTCATCAGACCCATTTATTGGCTTCTACTACAATGGGACCAATAAACCCGGACGGAGATAGTAGAACTCATTCATGAAGCGCGCATCCGACAAGGCCCGACTATTTAAATCACCAAGGTCCAAGCTAGAGCGCGCACGCAGCATCTTGTGATCTCGTCTGCGCTGACGTTCCAAGGCCATCTCAATCGGTAGCTCTAGCCTCTAGGTTTAATATACGAACAATACTATAATTTCCGAAGCAACTGCTAGTTTAGTTTCTTAACTGATCAGGCCAAGGGCATGTTCAAACGGATTCAGCACGAAAGCAACATTTATAAAAAGACTAACAACTATAGACGTGAACCCCAGGTTATTCCTGTTCGTGTCATCTAGATCAGCGCTCACGTCATGACTCATGACTCATGAGCAACCCCACATCTTCTACGTACTTGCGACGAACTCACGGGCGCGCGGTGTCAACCACTGCTTTGGAGCGTTGCAGGCATGCATGCATGGAACCACAGACTTTGCAGCAGGAGGTTGATCTGCACGTGCGTGCGTGCGTGCGTGCTGGCTCTAAAAGTCAACCAGGCTGCGTTTCTTGCTAGATGACAGAGCAATGGTCCACGTACTGACACGAGGAAATATTCAACGCTATTAATGCGACGGAGCAGTGGATAGACTGTATCGCTGCTCTACAAAGTCAACATGTTTGTTCCCCTAAAAAAGTCAACATTTTGGTCCTTGGCCGATCTATTCATACCACAAATACCAGAAATAATAAAAAAAATACATTCAGATACATAGACCACTCAGCGACGACTACAAACACTGAAGCGAGTCGAAAGCGTGACGACGTCATCGCCCTTACCTCACCGAAACCGGACAAAACTTGTTACACTAAACAGTCGAAAAATTGTCGTGCTAAGACTATATATGACCAGCGCAACAGAACAGCAACCGCTGCCGATAAAGAGTAGTGTAGACCGAAAACATCAACCCGGAAACACAACAAATCCGAGTAGATCTACCAAAGACAAAACCACCTGAGACACACCTCCACACACATGTTGGCGATGATAGACGCACCACAAGGGACGCGGCTAGGCAGCAAGAACCTTATTTCATCTTCACTGAGCCATTGTCGTCTAGTCCTCCTGAGCAGGACACAAATCCTAATAAAACAAAACAAAAAAACACCTAAAAATGAAGCCCTCCTATCGACAAGGACAGAGATTTAGCGTGCCCCATGGCCCTAAGGCAGCTCGAGACGAGGCGGACCGACGCTGCTGGCAGGAGGCAGAGGAATCCTAAGTTTTTTTAGGAGAGGAGATGGCGGCTGCATTGGTTGACGCGACCCGCCTGACCTAATACAGTACACTCGTATGTTACAGTAGATTTGTGTAGTAACTTTGTAGAAATCACAAACCAGTGCATGGTAATCGCAGTAATTTTTGTTTAGGGGAGCTGGCGTATGTTTGTAAGCCATGTTTGACTGATTGTTTGTTTTCTGTTTGATTTCACAGGAATCACGGCTAGACAAGATCTCGTTCCAAATAAAGAGCTAGACAGTGTTAGATATATTAGCAATTTTTGATTAATTTAATCCATAAATAAATCATGACAATGATAGCAATAGCAACATTAATCTCGTATGAATATATAAACACGTGAACATGTAGTAGACATGGAAGAGGTAAATGTGATTGCTAGAAGTAACATATGAACTAGTAAACGCGGGAGAAATAGATTGTACCCTCCAGCTGCCCGGGGCAAAGCCGCGACAACGGCAACAACGTTTCCATCTGCCTTCTTCTGGGCATCATCAACAATGGCATCGTTGAGGAGGTCGAGGATGAAGACGAACAACAGCTAGTAGTCACGCCTATATGCTCCTAAATCCCTAATCACCTTTTTTCTGGTGTAGGATCAAATAAAGCGAGGATCCAAAGGATATACAATTATACATGCGGTCGACATGATGGGATTGCCGGAAGCATCAACGGCGAGAGGAATGACGATGGGTTGTCGTGAGGAGGCAGAGCAGATGGACCGACGGTTCGGATTGTAAAAGCGTTCATTGACTAACAATTAATTACCAATTAATTGTCCATCTGAACCAGCAAAAAGTTAAGCACACAAATGGCATAGGTCCGAGCTCGGCTCGTTCACGAAACATGACACGCTGGCAAGGCATGCCGCGCTTGAGGAGCGCATGTACCACTCCTCTTCTTAAGCTTCAATATCATGTGAAAGAGAATCTTTTATATGTTCGTATCAACTCTCCTCCAAAATTGAGTTGATACTAAACTTTTGATCATGCCATGACACCACATGGGCTTTTAAGATTTTGAGCGATTAATTGTTTGTAAATGCTTCAACCCATTTGTTTCAACAGACATGATAATCCAAACACAATGGGGTGTATATAGCTCGCTTATAGTGGGCGCGTCGCATGTATTATATCTCACTCGTTGCCAGACATCGCTCCACCTTGTCTATGGAGCCCCACTAAATGAAACAATCCAACACTGTAGCTCCATCCATTGGTTTTGCGAAGGTTTGATGGACCAGTTTTAGCATTTTATGTATTGTTTTTTTGTTACTAGGTGTTTTTATTGGGGTCTTTCTTAAAAATAAATCCAAATACATGTCTATTAACTAAATAAATGTTGTACAATTTTCATATAAATGCTTAAGTTTCTTAAACATCTTCAAAATATGATGAACATTTCTCCAAATACATGTTTAAACATTTTTGGTTAAAATGTCCAACCTTTTTAATACACATTACACATTTTTATTGCTATAAAACATCTTTTACATTGTGTTAACAATTTTTATACTGTATTAATATATTTGTAAAGGTCATAAACATATATTTTAAAATTTGTGAATACTTTTTCAAATGCCACGATCATCTTGCTGAATCGTACAAAGAAAAAACTAATAAGGTGAACAATACTTTTTTACATTGTATAAACATTTTAAAAATGTCACAAATATATTCTTGAAACATGTGAACAACTCTAAATTATTACAAACATATTTATGTACTTTTTTAAAATTATGCCAAAATTGTATTGCACTGAATAAAACTTTAAAAATATCACGGACACTTGGTTGAATTATGTAAACACTTTTTATTTGTCACAAACATTTTTTTTGGATGCTATCAACATTTTTAGAGTTTGCTCCAACATTGTACGCTGCATGAACATTTTTAAATGCGAAGTGATCATTTTTATATTTGTGTAAAATATTTCTCATTTCTGAGATATGAATGAAAGTAATAAAAGACAAAAGCCAGCATTCTGTTTAGACAAAACAAAACAACAGCGTGCTGTAGCGATCCAGCAGCGTTCCTTCCGCGCTGGGCTGGCCCGTTTAAGAAGCCGCAGGTGGTGAACGGTTCTTTCATCATGTCGCGGAGGGCGAGACAAGAATTCCCTATATGACGCACGTCGCATCAAATTTCACCGAATCGCACAACCGCGAGCAGAGTGGGCCCGCGCACTGAATGCTAGCACAGGCTTCTTGTTTAGGGCCGTTCTGGAGGATTTTCTCTGGTTTTTTAACTGAGATTTTCTGCTCTGTTTCTTTAATGCTTGTTCCGGTTTCTTACTGGTTTTGCTTTTCATTTTTATTCAGCTTCTCTTTTCGTTTTTTCTGCTTCTTTTCTCATGTTCCTATTTCGCTTTTTAAGAATATTTCACAATTTTAAAAATATTATAGATTTCATAAAAAAAAGGTTCATGTTTTCCAAAAAATGTGCGAAAATTTTGAAAATGTTCTCATTTTCAGATTTAGTTGAGTTTGAAAAATGCTCTTGTTTCAAAAAAAATCATGGATTCAAAAAATATTCGCGTTTCCAAATGTTTGTTCAGAGTTTCAAAAAATGTTTCTTTTAGAAAAAAATTGGTCACACATTCAAAAAAATGTTCATGATTTTCAACAAATGTTAACTTCATTTAAAAATTGTTCACATATTAAAAAATGGTCGATTTTTCTTATTTTTCTTCCAAAATTTAAAAAATGTTCTGTTTTTTTAAAAGAAATCCTTTTTTCAAAATAATGTTTGCATTTGGAATTTGACAAAATATTTGGATCTGACGTAACCTTTAGCTTTGCTCGCCATATGAAACCAACAATGCTCATCAATTCCGGAGGTCGCTTGTTCGAGCTCATTTTTGGTATTTTGCACTGTGTTATGCTAATGGGCCGGCCCAGTTGGAGTCCCCTGTGCATCCGCTCGGCAATTCGCCGCATCAAGTGACACATAGGAGGAGTTCCCGGCGTGACAAAGATGCCCAACGTAGCGTCCCTCAGCCGGTTAACAAAACCTCCCCGCTTACTTTGATGGTTGGCACAAATGTAGCAGCTTTCTTTTTATGGGGCACACGTAGCATCTTCATGTTGAGAAACAATAGTTAGTGTGCATCTCTACTGAAAACAATGCTAATTCGTACTAATTTTCAGATAGAAAATGAAATCTAGATAAAATTGCCCAGCAGCCCGACGCACGCAGCTCCCATCACAGGAATGGCGCGCCAATGCGCGGATCTCTTTTCAATTTTCTCATTTGTTTAGTTTTTTAATGCAAAAATAAAATAAAATCAACAACATTTTGAAAATACAGGATACACATTTTTCTCAGTGCATGTTGAATGTTTAATAAGTACATGATGAATATATTTCAATACACTGTAATCATGTTTATAATACCCGATGACCAATTTTCAACAGAATGAACATTTTAAAATACATCAAATTTCCTAAATGCCGATGAATTTTCAAATACATGGCGAACATTTTGGAATACAAGATTAGCATTTTCAGTAAATGATAAAATACAAAATGAAAGAAAATTTAAATATGTGATAAACCATTTTTGAATACACAGGATTTTTCTTATTTTTCATTTTCTAAATAGAAGATGAACAACAATGAAGAACCAAAAGCAATATTAAAGAGGAAAATGTAAAAGTAGGAAGATACAAGCATTGAAATAAGAAATAACAACACATTATTTTTTTTGCTTTTAAAGAAATACAAGATGGCAATTTTTTGTAAGAGAAGATCAATTTTTGTAAAATACATGATGGATACTTAATAAAGTATACGAAAATATATTTGACAATATATTATGGAATATCGAATAGTTATTTTTTAATACGTGTTGATTATCTTAAAAAACAATATATACTTATAGATATGTGATGAAGGTTTTTATATACATAATGAACACTCTTTATATACGATCAACATTTTGTAAATACACGATGTTATTATATACACGTGAGCCGAAAGCGCGTCGCTGTCATCGCAAGATCTCGTTCAAAAAAAAAGAGCTAGACAGTGTTGGATGTATTAGCAATTTTTTATTAATTTAATCCACAAATATCAGCATTAATCTCATATGAATATATAAACACGTGAGCCTGTACTAGGCATGGAAGAGGTAAATCTGATTGCTACAAGTACAACTGGCATATGAATTAGTAAACGCGGGAGAGTACCCTCCAGTTGACAAAGGCAAAGCCGTGACAGCAGCAACAACGTTTTCATCTGCCTTCTTCTAGGCATTGTCAACAATGGCATCGTGGAGGAGGTCGAGGACGAAGACGGACAGTGGCTAGCAGTCATGCCTATATGCTCCTCAAATACCTAATCTCCTCCAAATTTGAGTTGGTACTAAACTTGTGATCATGCCATGACACTCCACATGGGCTTTTAAGATTTTCAACGAATTATTGTTGGTAAATTTAACCCATCTGTAATTCAACTGTCAGGATAATCCAAACACAATGTGGCGTATATATCACGTTTATAACGGGCGTGATAAAGCTCACATGTGTTATATCTCGCTCATTGCAAGACATAGCTCCACCTGGTCTATGGAGCTCCACTAAATGAAACAGTCCAACACTGTAGCTCCATGCATTGGTTTTGCAAAGGTCTGATGGATCAGTTTTAGCACTTTATGTATGATTTTTTTCTATTTTTATTTCTGGGTGTTTTAAACGTTGTTTTTCTTAAAAACAAATTCAAATACGTGTCCATTAATTCAATAAATGTTTGTACATTTTTGAATACACGCATGAATTTCTTTAACATCTTTCAAATATGATGAACATTTATCCAAATACATCTTTGAATATTTTTGGAATAAATGTTCAACGTTTTCGAGACATTTTGTTTAATGCTACAAAACATAATTTTATATTATGCGAACATTTTCTATATTGTATTAATATAATTTTAAAGGTCATAAGCATATATTTTAATATGTGAAAATATATTTTTAAATGCCACAAACGTTTTGCTGAATGGTAGCAAACAAAAAAATAATAATTAAGTGAACATTATTGTTTTACACTGTACAAACATTTTTAAAATGTCACAAATATTTTCTTGAAACACGTGAACAATTTTTAAATTATTATGAACATATTTACGTTATGTTACCATTTCAAAATTACGCAAATATTATATTACACTGTATAAAAAGTTATAAAAATATCACTGACACTTTTTTGAATTATGTAAAAGAATATTTGTCAAGAACATTTTTCTGAATGCTATCAACATTTTTTAAGTTTGCGCAAATGTTGTAGAGTGCATTTAAACACGCGGTGATCAGTTTTTAAAATTGAATAAAATATCTGTCATTTCTGAGACATGAATGAAAGTGATAAAAGACAAAAACCAGCATTTCGTTTAGACAAAACAAAACAGCAGTGTGCGGTAGCGAGCTACATTCCTTCCACACTGGGCTGGCCCATTTAGGGCCTGTTCGGTACAAAGGTTTTTCACAGGAAACTCCAAAGGAACCAATTCCTATGAAAAATTATGTTAGGCTGCGTTCAGGATAGAGGAACTATGAATAGTGAACCAAAGGAATTTTTGTCCTCTAGCACTGATTCCAGAGGAAAGTAAAAATCCACCGCAATCTTATGTTTTGGGCGGAAGATCGAGGCAAACCCTGTTGAGAACGTGAGGAACCTGGCAGTTGTGCTGTACATCTAGATTAAAAAATTACTACTACTTGTACTAGCGTTTGGAGACAAAGGCAGCTGGTGGTCATTGCCGAATAAATTATGCACCCATCTACCCTTCATGTCAGATGCATTAGGCTAGCTTCCTGTGTTTTTCCTGCGGTCACCCAAACACATTTTTTCAGGATTCACATTGTTTTCTAGATCCTATGGTTTGCTCTAGTCTTCAGCCTTCTTTGGTTCATAAATAGGAAAATCGTAAGAATAGAAAAGTTATATAAAAAGAGATGAAATGTATCTCAAATCCTATGAGTAGAAATAGGAAAGAAGATGCTCTTTGATTCACATTAGATTTTTTTTTCATTAAGTCTAGGCTAATGTTTATTTTTCTATGAAATGTGAAGAATAGAAAGAATTCCTCCATAGAAATAGAATTTCATTCCTATAAACTAAACGGCTCTAAAAGAATTTTTTCTATAGAAATCCTATCCTATGAAATTACTATAAAATCCCTCTAAACCAAATGAGGGCCTATCATTTTCATTCCTATATTTTCACATATTCCTACATTTTAAGACCCTTTGTTCCGAACAGAGCCTTAAGAAGCGGCAGAGGTGAGCAGTTCTTTTGTCACGTCACACAGGGCGAGACAAAGATGGGAATTCCCTGTATGACGCACGTTGCTTCGAATCGCTAGCGAATCGCACAGGCTCGAGTAGAGTGGACCGACCCACTGAATGCTAGCACAGGCTACCTGTTTAGGGCCGTTCTGTAAGATTTTCTACTACTTCTTTAATCAAGTTTTTCCTGTGCTGTTTCTTTACTGCTTGTTCCGGTTTTCTTACTAGTTTTTTCTTCTTTTTCCATCTTACTTTTTCGTTTTTTCTGCTCATTCTCTCATGTTCCCTTTTCCTTTTTAAAGAATATTTCACAGTTTTAAAAAATATTTGCAATTTCACAAAAAATGTTCATGTTTTTTCTCATTTTCGAAATTTGTTTTGAGTTTGAAAAAATGTTCTCGTTTCAAAAATTGATCATGGATTCAAATAATATCCGCGTTTCCAAATTTTTGTTCAGAGTTTCAAAAAATATTCCTTTATCAAAAATGTGTTCGCATAGTCAACAAATGTCCAGTTTGTCAAACTTTTGTGCACATATTCAAAAAAAAGTTTAGTTCTTTTCATTTTTCTTCTCAAATTTTAAAAGTGTTTGCTTTTTTTAATAAAATACTATTTTCCAAATAATGTTCGCATTTGGAATATGACAAGATGTTCAGACCAGATATTACCTTTAGCTTCACGCACCATATTAAACCAACAAAGCTCATTAATCCCGCTGGATAGGCGCGCGTGGGCAACAGGAGGTCGCTTGTTCAATCCCTCCCTTGAGCACTTATCCGGCCCAGTTGGAGCCGCATGTGCGTCTGCTCGAAAATTCGCCGCATCGAGCGGCACATAGGAGTTTCCACAAAGATGCGCTGAGCGTGGGGTCCCTAGTCCGGTCCACAAAACTTCCCCACTCGCTTTCACGGTTGGGCGCAAATTTAGCAGCTTTGTTTTTGCTGGGCACGTACCATCTTCCTGTTGAACAACAATAGCTAGTGTACATATGTACTCAAAACAATTCTTTTTTTTTGAAACTCCGGCATCTTTATTAGATCAAATAACCATTATATTATCCACCAACCACCTTATAATAGATGCCGGTGGTTCCTCGACCCACGGCGAGGGTGGATTGGAGACCGCCAGCCTAGCTAGCTCATGAGAGACACAGTTTGCCTCCCTAGGGCAATGGACGAAAGACACCGAAGTATAACCTACTATCAATACATTGCAATCTGCATAAACTGCCGCCGCTCCTGTCGCCGTGAATCCACCCATGTTCATCGTGTTGATTACTTCCAGGCAATCCGCCTCCACCACCAGCTTGTTCACGCCCACCTGTTGCGCCAGTAGGAGCCCATGTCTCAAAGCATATGCTTCTGCTGTTGCCGCGTCCACCACATGCTCAAGTTTTTCATTGGACGCCGCTATGAATCCCCCTCTGTCATCCCTCAGCACTGCCCCGACCGCTCCACTGAGAGTTTCTACATGGAATGCTGCGTCAACATTGAGCTTAACACATCCCTCCATAGGCTTGATCCATCGTTCCTTCTTCACCCCAGTCTCCTTCTTCCTTGCATGCGTATAATTTGCAGCTAGGGCAAAAATTAACAAAGCCGACCGAGCTGGCGATTGGACCTCTTCTTCATGAACTAGTTGCCTTCTCTCCCACCAAATGTACCATATCCCAACGAGGATTAATGTTTGTGCACTCACCTCTGGAAGCAGGCTTCCTCTCATTGGCATACATAAAATATGGTCCAAAACTGATGAACCAGCTCTGTCTACATTACTTGCCTCCTCCACAAATCCATCTAGTTTTAGACACCTCCATACTTCCGACGCTCTTGGGCAAGTAGATAATGCATGCTTGATATCCTCACAGCCTCCTGCACACATAGGACAGTTCCTAGGCATAGCAATATGTCGGTTTGCCAGGACTCCAAAACATGGTACGAACCCATGCAACACTTTCCATGCGTGGATCTTGATCTTTCCCGGCAATGAGGACTCCCACAGCTTTGCCCATACTGGATAGCGCTATGATTGTTGGCCTTCTGTTCTCTCAAACCATCGACCAAACTGGTGATCCCACTCAGCATGATACGCCGACCAGACTGTGAACATGTTATTCTTCGTAAATCTCCAAGCCACAAAGTCCTCCATCATACCTTGCGGCGCGAGCGGGATCGCCAGAATTCTCTCCGCATCAACCTGCCAAAACGTATCCATCACAAGCTCTTGATCCCATACTCTTGTAACCGGATCGATCAGGTCGGCCACCTTTGACAGCAGATTTGCTCCTCTCGGGGTCACTACGCGTCCGTCCGCGCTCCCAGCAATCCACGGGTCAGACCAAATATTAACCTGAGAACCGTCTCCGATCCTCCAAATGGCACCTCTTTTGAAGGTGTTAATCCCTGCACAAATGCTCTGCCACGTGAAAGAACACCCACTCTTCATCTTTGCTTCTAATAGTTTCCCATCCGGATAGTACTTTGCTCTTAAAACTTGTGCACAAAGCGATTATGGGTTCTCCAACAGTCTCCATACCTGCTTGGCCAGCAAGGCAAGATTGAAACTATGTAGATCTCTGAACCCCAGCCCACCTTTGCTCTTGGGTATGCAGATTTTCCACCACGCCACCCAGTGAATCCTCTTATGGTTGTCATCATCACCCCACCAGTACCTTGATATGGCATCCGTCATCCCTTTGCAAACTTTTTTTGGGATATTAAACACCGACATCGCGAAAACTGGCATGGCTTGAGTAACAACCTTAATGAGTATATCTTTCCCTCCCGTGGATAAAAGCTTCTCCTTCCAACCACTCACAAGCTGGTTGATCCGTTCTATTAGATATTCGAACGCTTCGCTCCTGTCCGCTCCCACCATTGCTGGTAATCCCAAGTACCTATCATTCATGGCTTCCGTAAGAATGCACAAGTTCTGACATATTATCACCTTCTCTTGCACTGGCGTGTTTGAGCTAAAAACACGCTAGACTTCGCGTCACTCACTAGTTGCCCTGAGCTCTGACAGTATGCATCCAAAATCTCCCTCAGACATGCTGCATTAGCCGCGTCTGCTCTCATCAGGATTAGGGAGTCATCCGCAAAGAGTAAGTGCGAGACTTGCGGTGCATCCCTACAAACTCGCACCCCTACAAGGTTACCATTGTTCTCCTCCCTTTGCAACAAACTGGACAAGGCCTTTGCACAAATTAGAAATAGGTATGGAGATAGAGGATCTCCTTGCCTTAGTCCTCTTGAAGGGGAAAACACCTCCGTGTTAGATCCATTGAAGCACACGCTATATGATACTATGGAAACACATGCCATAATCAACGAAACCCACTTGTTGTCAAAGCCCAGCCTCTCCATCATTCTCTTCAAAAAGCACCACTCCACACGGTCATATGCCTTATGCATATCTAAGTTCACCGCACATAGCCCTGATTTTCCTTGTTTCCTCTTAATGGTATTCATACATTCATACGCAATAAGTATATTGTCCGTGATCAATCTCCCGGGGACAAATGCACTTTGCGTCGGGCTTATGATCTCCGGCAGAATCCCTTTCAACCGGCTAGCCAACATCTTGGAGATGATCTTGTAGGCCACATTACATAGACTAATCGGCCTAAATTGCGTGATATTGGTCGGTGCAGCCACCTTTGGGATCATCACAATGGATGTGCTGTTCCACCCTTCAGGTATCGTACCTGAGTTTATAGCCTCCAACACTTCCTTCACCAGGCCGTCCTTGATCATACTCCAAAACCGCTTATAAAATGCTGCATGCAATCCATCCGGTCCAGGGGCTTTGAAGTCCCCTATACTAAAAAGTGCTCGGCGCACATCCTCTTCATTAAACGGTGCCAGGAGAACCTCATTCATTTGCTCCGACACTTTCGGCACTACTTTCTGAATTACATCCTCGTTTGGTACAGCCACCTGCGAGGTAAACAAATTAGTAAAGTACGTTTGTATAATGTTCGCCATCTCTGCTTGTCCTTCTTGCACCACTCCATTCTCGTCTTGTAGGCTCTTTATGGTGTTTTTCTTCCTTCTAGCTGAGGCATACATATGAAAAAGCTCGTGTTTCTATCTCCATGTTTTAGCCAATTCGCTCGCCCCCTTTGCACCCACTCCATTTCTTCCTCCTCCAGAAGGTTCTCAATGACTAGCAAAATCTCCTTTTGTCTATCTATAGCTGCATCCGTCGCCGGCCCCCTCCTCAGGTCCTCCAGCTCTGCTTTCAGGGCCACCATCCTTTTTTGCGGTCTCTTCAACACTTCTCTATCCCAATTGTGCAACTCCACATGTACAACATCAATCTTTGGCTTAAATGGCCCAATCCCGAGCATCGCTGCACGTTGCCACGCACCACGATGAATGATCATACTCAAAACAATTCTTATGTCTACTAACTTTTGGATAGAAAATGAATTCTAGATAAAATCGCTCAGCAGCCCAACGCACGCACCACCCATCACAGGAACAGCGCACATACGCGCAGATTTCTTTTCAATTTTCTCATTTGTTTAGTTTTTTCAATACCAAATTTTGAAATCAACGACATTTAAGAAAATACAGGATACACATTTTCTAAATGCATGTTGAATGTTTAATAAATATATGATGATTATTTTTATATACATGGTAATCATTTTAAAAATAGCCGACGACAAGTTTTCAACATGGTGAACATTTTCAAATACATCAAGTTTCCTAAATACCGACGAATTTTCAAATACACAGCGGACATTTTGGA
Source organism: Triticum aestivum (assembly GCF_018294505.1). NCBI lineage: Eukaryota > Viridiplantae > Streptophyta > Magnoliopsida > Poales > Poaceae > Triticum > Triticum aestivum. The sequence continues at coordinate 400,074,102 of NC_057795.1, read as the reverse complement.
ATACAAGATTAACATTTTTAGTAAATGGTAGAATACACAATGAAATAATATTTAAATATGTGATGAATCATTTTTTCTATAAACAGTATTTTCCATAATTTTCAATTTTTAAACAGAGGATAAACAACAATGAAGAACCAAAAGCAATATTAGAGAGGAAAGTGTAAAAGTTGGAACATGCATGCATCGAAATAAGAAATGACAACAAATTAGTTTTTGCTTTTAAAGAAAACAAGATGATAATTTTTTGCAAGAGAAGATCAATGTATGTAAAATGCATGATGATAGTTATTAAAGTACGCCAAATAATATTTGACAATAACTTATGGAATATCAAATAACTATTTTTTTATGTGTCAAATATCTTAAAAAACATTATATACTTTTAAATATATGATGAACGTTTTTAAATACAGAATGAACACTCTTGGTATAGGATGAGCATTTGTAAATACACGATATTTATTATATATACATAAGCTTTTTTTAAAATAGAAGACCAAAAACACATTATGAAATAAAAATCATTTACCAAAACAACAACAATGAACAGTAGGAAAATAGAAAATAAATGTGCAATCATAATAATAATAAAGCAAGAATGCAAAATAAAAAAAAATAACATAAAGGTAAACCAAAAAAATGGTAATAGAACACATCGATGTACTCTGGAGCGACCGAGCCACATTTGAACAAAAGAAAACAAAATCCACATATTGGACCGGCCAAGGTCAGGACACCTAGTAGGTGAGCGGACGGTACATCTTGCAATAAGTGAAGCTAGATATAACGCAGAACACGGTTTGAGATGGCCAATCTCTACTATTAAATCTACTATTAAAGGAGGATCGAACGTCGTGATGGTTCGACCTCCCACGTTCTTCCTACGGTCTCTTCCCTGCTTAAAGAAAAAAGGTGACAGAAAAAAGAACAGCCACGAGCCCACGACCGCACGGCCCCACGATCCAATCACCCCGACCCCGTCGCCCCAATGGCCGTCTCTCCCGAGAGGCAAGAGAAATCGATCCAATCACCCCGACCCCGTCGCCGCCCAACGTCCATGGCCGTCTCTCCCGAGTGGCCAAGAGAAATCGACCCGCTTCCGCGGTTCTGCCCTACAGTCTTCGCGTCGTCCCGCGCCCAAGGGCGCTCTCCTCTACCCAATCCTCCTCCCTGTCGATTGTCTGTCGCCCCATCCATGGGCCTTTCGCCGTGCCCGTGATGCGCCGCGTCCGGGACCGGCACAGAGCCTGCACAGGGTGGTATGAGCGCAGCCAATGCCTCCTCTCCACCCGTCGCCGGTGAGGACTCTTAAGGATGGCTACTGATGACGGTTTGCCCCTCCCCTTGTCGTTCCTCTCTTGACCTCCTCTCTTTTTTCACCGCCGCTCCTCAATCTGTGATGACAAGGTCTCTTTTCATCCTACAGGCGAGGAGACCCATCAGAAGTGGTGCATGCGTGCGGCATGCCATTAGAGAAGAAAGGCTCATGTATGAAGAACGTTGGCACCAGCCTATGTGCCACCATCCGCATAGAAGACGAGGTAGTGTTACCAGATGCGTACACAGTTCATGTGAAGTAACCCCTCATTGCTTCGATGCTGATTCAGTGGATTACCAGTTCACCACCACCGCCATTGAAGGTGTGCAGAAATAGCGTTTTTTTTCTTTCTATTCTCCTCATTAGAGTTATTGTCCCTTCCTCTCGAGTCATGCAGATTCCAGACATGGCGGTTGTTTTGTTTGTTCAGATGCAGGTTCTCTTCTAGGCTTGGTGGTGAAGAAGCCAGCAACGTTGGTGCGCTGCAGCCTGCAGGTCATAGATGTGAAGAAGCAAGCACGAGGCCATGCGGTCTAGCAGCAGGACACAGTATTTCTCAATCCTAAATCCCGCTCTCCTTTCTTTATTTTTTTGTTGCTTCATCTAGGTTGGGGATTGGGAGCAATTAGAAAATGTAGATCAGTGTAGGAATTACACTTGCTTGATCGCTTTGTGTAGATTTGTTAATGTACCAACTAGAACGAGTAAATTATGTGATGTATCTCATCTGGAGGGAGCACATATTTGGAGGCCACACGAGAACAGACAACATCTCTCCCTCTCACACATTAACAATATTTATAGAGATGATAGAAAGACGTCATGCAGACATTTGACCAACAGGCTGAGCAGAACAGTAACAAATGCAAGCATCAGTTGATTCAGTTCTAAGCAACGGAAAAACTACATAAAAAGGGGGACTGCCATCTACATCCTTCCTGAAACTGAAATCAACAAAAACCAGTGCACAAATGTCTTAGGGGAGCATTGTAACGCCCTCGATGCGGCTATAGCTCCCACGTGTCGAGGCACGGCTTAGAGGCATAACCGCATTGAAAGCAATGTCGCAAGTCAGGCAATCATTACAACATCCCATGTAATACATAATAAAAAAGGGGGAGATAACATAGTTGGCTTACACTCGCCACGTCACATCAGAGTACATAAATAACATCCATCAAACAAGCACTCATGGCCCGACTACGGCGCCAAAATAGAAAAGACCCCCAACATGCGACAAGGTCCTGAATCGATAACCCCAACTAGGCACCACTACTGATCATCCGGAAAAGAAACATAGTATCGCTGAGAGTCCTCGTCGAACTCCCACTTGAGCTCGTACTCGTCACCTGGAGCGGACTCACCTGGACCTGCATCTGGAGTTGTAGTATCTGTGAGCCACAGGGACTCAGCAATCTCACACCCACGCGATCAAGACTATTTAAGCTCATAGGAATGGATAAGGCCAATATGTGTGGAGCTGCAGCAAGCGACTGGCATATGTGGTGGCTAACTTATACGCAAAAGAGAGCGAGGAGAGAAGGCGAAGCACGAGCGAGAAGCTAAAGGAACATCCTGCGCAAGCATAACTCCAACACCGTGTCCACTTCCCGGACTCCGCCGAGAAGGGGCCATCACGGTAACACACACGGTTGATTCATTTTAATTAAGTTTAATTAAAGTTATCTACAACCGGACATTAACAAATTCCCATCTGCCCATAACCGCGGGCACGGCTTTCGAAAGATCAATCCCTGCAGGGGGGTCCCAACTTAGCCCATAACAAGCTCTCACGGTCAACGAAGGAATAGACCTCCACCCAAGACACACCGATCAGACTCGGTATCTCGGTACAACAAGATGATTCGGCAGGTTAAAACAAGTCCAGCAACACCGCCCGAATGTGCCGACAAATCCCGATAGGAGCTGCACATATCTCTTTCTCAGGGCACGCTCGGATAGGTCAAGCTACGAGTAAAACCAAACCTCAAGTTTCCCCGAGGTGGCCCCGCAGGCTGCCTGGTTCGGACCAACACTCAGAGGAGCACTGGCCCGGGGGGGGTTAAAATAAGATGACCCTCGGGCTCCGGAAACCCAAGGGAAAAAGAGGCTAGGTGACAAATGGTAAAACCAATGTTGGGCATTGCTGGAAAAGCTTTAATCAAGACGAACTATCAAGGGGTTCCCATTATAGCCCAACCGTGTAAGGGACGCAACATTCCGGGAACATAACACCGATATGACGGAAACTAGGGCGGCAAGAGTGGAACAAAACACTAGGCGAGAGGCCGAGCCTTCCACCCTTTACCAAGTATATAGATGCGTTAAGATAACATAGCAATATAATGATATCCCAACAAGCAATATAAATGTTCCAACAAGGAACGGCTCCAATCTTCACCTGCAACTAACAACGCTATAAGAAGGGCTGAGCAAGCGGTAACATAGCCAATCAACGGTTTGCTAGGACAAAGGTGGGTTAGAGGTTCAACATGGCAATTGGGAGGCTGACAAGCAAAAGGTAGGCATCGAAGCAGTGGCAAGCAAAAGAGCGAGCAAACTAGCATAGCAAAGATAGTAGTGATTTCGAGGGTATGATCATCTTGCCTGCACAGTTGTCAGAGTTGACTGGATCCTCACAAGCAAACTCAACGGGCTCCTCGGTAGCGAACTCGTCTCCCGGCTCTACCCAAAGACAAACAAGCAACAAGGACACAATCAACCACGGGCAAGACCAAGCAACATGATGAAATGACGATATGCTATGCGGGATGCGATGCGGGATGCAAAATGCAAGATATGACAGGAAATGCATGAACCTGGCATCAACTTGGAAAACCAAGTGTGCCACTGGATAGAGGGGATGAAATCGCTTGAAAACGATATAAAGATCATAGGAATCGGAGCTACGGTTTGGAAATGGCAAGCGTTTTAAGATATGACACCGGTCTGCGATTTATAGCAAGTAGGCATCTAAATGCAACGAAAAGAACATGCTACAGCCACCAAACATGAAAACAAAATATATGGCAGTGATGTACACAAGATGGTTGACAAAACACTAGCACTGAGCCATAGGCAAATTCATCCATTAAGAGGTTCAAACAAGCATGGCTAAAACGCAAATGCAAAACAGATTTCAGACTTAGTGAAATTAACACTAGTCTGAAATTTCAGATCACGAAGCCCTCTTCGGAGCAGCAAAACAACATGATAGAAAACCTGAACATGACAAGTAAGAACATGGCATGGAGCTACTCAACAAGCTTAACAAAACACCCAAAGTGACCTGGGGCCAAAAGGGTTCACAAAATACTCTACCGAGCTCACGAACATCGCTCGAACACAATCAGTTTTCAGACTTAGTGAAAACTGAGACATGCTGAAATTTAACTCACGAAGGCATGTAAACGAGCTCGATGCACTCACTACGGTGCAAGTCATGGCAAGGAAAGCATATCACCAGCAAGAAGGCACAAAGTGCTAGCTACACATGGCAAGAACGAAGGCATAGCATGCATGGAACGCTAACGGTAGCATCGGCGAAATCGCAAACAAGTTGACGATCTGCCCAGATTAACAATGAAGCAAAAGTTGAGCTCGATTGAGTCAACCTAGAGCACTCCACAAATGCAAACAAAGACATGGATGGATAGAGCATAACATAAATATCAAAACTCCCTTACTGATCATCCTCAAAAGAGGCACGGATCACTAGGAAACAAGCTGGACATATAGCATCATGAACTAAAATATCCCAGACTTAGCGAAAATCGCTAAGTCCCTGAAATCTGCAATCTCAGGTACCTCTCTTCGCAAGCTTGCACAAGACAACACACACATCCTAAAAATGCATGGGTGGCACCTCTGGAAAGAAGACAAAATGCTTCCCAATTCATCCCAAAGGGGCACAGGCATATCATGCACGAATTAAATATAGCAAAAATGACAAAAGTGCATGATGAACTAACGGATCTGCAATTTAACTCACGAAGCCTCCTTCTAACAGCATTTTGGGTATCAAGATGACCTCAAATGCAAATGATGCAATGGAATGAAATGATGTACATGTCGAGACGAAGATTTTGATATATCATACGCCCAAAACGGAGCTACGGTTGCAAAGTTACGGGACCTCGAACAGAGCAACATGGATCAAAAATCTAGGGACTTAGAAAAATCGGAGGGGGGTTAGGGTTTACTGTACACGCGCGGATCTGGATCTGGGCTCGCCGGGGCACGGAAGCCGAGGCGGCGCCGGCGGCGGAGCTCGAGCTCACCGGAGCGGCGGGGTGCGCCGGCGGGGAGGAGGTCGCCGGGGGGGGCGGCGCCGGCAAGGAGGCAGCGGAGGGGCGCGGGAGCCGAGGCGGGGAGCGGCCGGGCGGCGAGGTGCCCGCGGCGGCGGCAACCTCCGGCTGGGGCGGCGACGGCGGCCGCGGCGGCGGCCGGCCGGGGAGAAGACGGCGGCGGGGCGCGGGACAGGGCGCGGCGGCGGTTCGGGCCGCGGGGGCCCCGCACGGGCCTCGCGGGCCCGCGGGCGGCGGCGAACTGGGGACCGGGCGGCGCCACTAGGAGGCCGACACGTGGCGGCGGACGGGGAGGCCGGACATGTCCGTCGGCGGCGGTTGTGTCCGACGGCGGCCGGAGGAGTTTTTTAGGGTTTCGGGAAGAGGGAGAGATCCGAAAACGGAGGGGTGTATATATAGGCATAGAGGGAGCTAGGAGAGTCCAAATGAGGTGCGGTTTTCGCCCACACGATCGTGATCGAACGCTCTAGGACATGGAGCAGAGTTTGGTGGGTTTTGGGCCAAATTTGGGGGGTGTTGGGCTGCAACACACACGAGGCCTTTTCGGTCCCTCGGTTAACCGTTGGAGTATCAAACGAAGTCCAAATGACCCGAAACTTGACAGGCGGTCTACCGGTAGTAAACCAAGGCCGCTTGGCAAGACTCGGTCCAATCCGGAAATGTTTAAACCCCACACGAGAAAGAAAGGTAGAAATGACCACCGGAGGAGAACGAAACGCCGGAATGCAAAACGGACAACGGGGAAAATGCTCGAATGCATGAGACGAACATGTATGCAAATGCAATGCACGTGATGACATGATAAGAGATGCACGAAAAAGAAAACAACACACGGAGACAAAGACCCAAACCCGAGAAATAAATATAACTTAGCGCCGGAGACGGCAAGAGTTGGATACAAAAAATGGAAAGTATATCTGGGGCGTTACAACACTCCACCACTACGAAAAGATCTCGTCCCGAGATCTAGGACTGAAAGAACTCCGGGTACTCAGAACGGAGGTGATCCTCGCGTTCCCAGGTAGCTTCACGGTCGGAATGGTGTGACCACTTGACTTTGAGAAATTTGATTGACTTGTTGCGAGTTTTGCGTTCAGTCTCTTCAAGAATAGCAACTGGGTGCTCACGATAGGAGAGATCTTCTTGGAGCTCAATGTCCTCGAAGTTGACGGTGCGGTCAGGAGTCTTGAAGCACTTTCGAAGCTGAGAGACGTGGAACACATCATGAACATTTGCAAAGTTTGAAGGAAGCTCGAGTTGATAGGCGAGGTCGCCTCTCTTGCTGACAATCTTGAAAGGTCCCACGTATCTAGGGGCAAGCTTCCCTTTGATACCGAAGCGACGAGTACCTTTCATGGGAGAGACGCGGAGGTAAACATGATCTCCGATCTCGAAAACCAATTCACGGTGCTTACTATCATAGTAGCACTTCTGGCGGGATTGAGCTGCTTTGAGGTTATCACGAATGACTTTGCACATGTCTTCTGCTTCTGTGATTAAGTCATTACCCAGCAGCTGACGTTCACCGGTTTCGGACCAGTTGAGAGGGGTACGGCACTTCCTGCCATACAGAATTTCAAAGGGGGCCTTGCCCGAACTTGCTTGAAAGCTGTTGTTGTATGAGAATTCAGCATAAGGAAGACAATCCTCCCACTTCATGCCGAAGGAGATCACACAAGCCCTGAGCATATCTTCAAGAATCTGATTGACACGCTCGACTTGACCGCTTGTTTGAGGATGGAACGCTGTGCTGAAGCGGATGTTGGTGCCCATGGCCTTCTGAAAAGAATCCCAAAACTTGGAGGTAAAGATGCTGCCACGGTCTGAAGATATCACTTGAGGAATACCGTGCAGAGAGACAATGCGAGAGGTATAGAGTTCCGCCAATTGAGCTGCAGTGATTGACTCTTTGATAGGTAGAAAATGAGCCACCTTGGTGAGCTTGTCGATGACGACAAATATAGCATCATTGCCACGCTTGGACTTTGGAAAACCAGTCACGAAGTCCATTTCAATGTGGTCAAACTTCCATTCTGGAATGGCAAGAGGTTGGAGGAGACCAGCTGGCCTTTGGTGTTCTGCCTTCACTCTTCTACAGACATCACATTCGTTCACGAATTGAGCGATCTCGCGCTTCATTCGAGTCCACCAATAAGCTTGCTTGAGGTCCTGATACATCTTCGTACTACCAGGGTGGATGGAGAGGAGAGAGTTGTGAGCCTCGTTCATGATCACCTTACGAAGTTCACCTTTGGGCACAACAATTCGATCCTCGAAAAAGAGAGTGTCCTTGTCATCAAGTCGGTAGCACTTGTACTTGGACTGACTCTTTGCAATACCAATCTTCACCTTCTTCACCATAGCATCAAGAAGTTGGGCTTGGCGAATCTGGTCTTCTAAGGTAGGAGAGACTTGAAGGTTGGCGAGGGAACCTTGAGGAACAACTTGCAGATTAAGTTTGCGGAAAGCTTCACAAAGCTCGGGTTGACAAGGCTTGAGAATCAGACTGTTGCAATATGCTTTTCTGCTCAAAGCGTCAGCAATCACATTAGCCTTGCCTGGAGTATACTCGATACTCGGATTGTACTCTTGAATCATTTCGACCCATCGAGTCTGCCTGAGGTTGAGATTAGGCTGAGTGAAGATGTACTTGAGACTCTTATGATCAGTGAAAATATCCACTTTCCTTCCCAATAGAAGATGTCTCCAAGTCAACAAAGCGTGTACAACTGCCGCCAACTCGAGATCATGAGTGGGGTAGTTCTTCTCATTAGGTTTCAACTGGCGAGAGGTATAAGCAACAACTTTCTTCTCTTGCATCAGTACAGCACCGAGACCTTGGAGAGAGGCGTCACAAAAGACCTCGTACGGCTTGGTTTCATCAGGTGGAGTCAGAACTGGAGCAGTGATCAATTTCTCTTTCAAAGTGTTGAAAGCAATATCACACTCCGGAGACCAAATGTACTTGACGTGCTTCTGAAGAAGATTTGAGAGAGGCTTGGCGATCTTAGAAAAGTTTTCAACGAATCTTCTGCAATAGCTTGCGAGACCGAGGAAACTGCGGAGTTGCTTTACGTTCTGAGGAGGTTCCCAATTCACAATTGCAGACACCTTCTCAGGATTCACGGAAATGCCCTTGGCAGAGATGATATGACCAAGATACAGAACCTCGTCGAGCCAAAATTCACACTTGGAGAACTTGGCGTAGAACTGATGTTCTCTGAGTTTGTCAAGAACCAAACGCAAGTGCTTGGCATGATCTTTCTTGTTCTTCGAGAAAACCAGAATGTCGTCGAGATAGACCAGAACGAATTCATTGGTGTAGGGGTTGAAGATGAAGTTCATCATGCGAGAGAACGTCGGAGGAGCGTTGGCGAGGCCAAAAGACATGACGGTGTATTCATATGAACCAAAGCTTGTTCTGAACGCCGTCTTGGGAATATCTTGCTCACGAATACGAATCTGATGATAACCCATACGGAGATCGAGCTTGGAGAATACTTGAGCACCCTTGAGTTGTTCGAACAGCTCATTTATGTTGGGAAGTGGGTATTTGTTCTTGATGGTCTTCTTGTTTACTGGACGGTAATCAACACAAAGTCGACTCGATCCATCCTTCTTCTTCACAAAAAGAACACCACAACCCCACGGAGAAGTACTAGGCCGAATGAGACCCAATCTTTCTTGCTCATCGAGTTGTTTCTTCAGCTCCTTCAACTCTTCGGGGCCGAGCTTGTAAGGGCGTTTGCACACAGGTTCCGTGCCAGGCTCAAGTTCAATAACAAATTCAACCGGCCGGTTTGGAGGCATCCCTGGAAGTTCTTCTGGAAAGACGTCTTGATATTCGCAAACGACAGGAATTTGCGAAATAGCATCCAATTCACCCTTCTCATTGAGAGAAAACAACCGGATGGAATTATCTCGAGCGGCAAAGACAATGACATCCTCAGACGAATGAGTCAGTTGAATCTGCGTGGCTGCACAATCAAGCTGAGCTTTATGCTTAGAGAGCCAGTCCATCCCGAGAATAAGATCGATATCGGAATTACCAAGAACCATAGGAGAAGCAAGAAACTTGAAATCGCCCATCGTGATAGCGACATCTGGCACCTCCAGACTTGCGCTCAAACGTTTGCCCGGAGAAATGATATCCATATGTTTACCCAAATGAGAAGAAAAGAACTCATGCTTGGTAAAAAATGGCTTTGACATGAAACAATGCGATGCACCCGTGTCAAAAAGAACTTTTGCAGGAATATCATTAATAGGAAGGTTACCCATAATGACATCTGAAGAATCCTCAGCCTGAGCTGCATTCAGCATATTGACCTTGGCGTGCTTGGGATTGTGCTTGACCACAGCTGTACTTGCCGATCTGACAGGAGGAGGAGGAGGAAGACGCCTCTGGTTGGTACACTTGTTGGCATAGTGACCCTTCTGTTGGCACTTGTTGCACGTGACCTCTGAAAGCGGACGGTGATACGGAGCACTCGATCTTGGCGCTTGAGACGAAGATTTGTTCTGAAAGCCTGGGTTGGGTGGGTGGGAGAAACCACTGCCACCTTTGCTCTTCTGCTGATACGGCTGACGGAACGGAGGAGGAGGAAGCCAATACTTCTGCTGCTTGACCACTTGAGTAGAGGAAGAAGGAGTAACCTCTCTGGCACGCTTCCTGGAAGCATCACATCTCATCTGAGCAGCCTCTTGCTTCAGTGCCATGTTGTAGAACTCATCGTATCTCAACGGCTCAAAGAGGACAAGAGCGAGCTGAATTTCCTCACGAAGACCACCCCTGAACTGATAGATCATACTCTTCTCATCAGGAACATCCTGCTTGGCAAAACGGGCGAGCTTCTGGAACAACTTGTTGTAGTCATAGACAGACAAAGAGCCTTGCTTCAGATTGCGGAATTCCTGACGCTTACTCTCAATCACACTTTGAGGGATGTGATGAGCGCGGAAATCTTGACGGAAATCGTCCCAAGTGATAACACGTCCACCTCTGGAATCCTTGTACTGCTGGAACCACTCTGCAGCCTGATCTTTGAGCTGGAAAGAAGCGAACTTGACGAAATCTTCAGGCCTGACGTTGCTGCATTCAAAATGCTTGCCCAGATCCACTAGCCAATCGTCAGCGTCGGTAGCCTCAACACAACCGCTGAACGTCTTTGGGCCATTAGCAAGGAACTGGTTCAGAGTAGCAAAGTGGTGCTGATTATGGCCTTGATTCCCTTGATTGCCTTGATTGCGCTCTTGAAGGATTTGCATGATCAACTGTGTGTTTGCATTAGTAGCGGCCATCACAGCTTGCCATGCTTCCGGAGGAGGCGGAGGTGGAGGCGGATTAGGATTCGGAGTCGTGCGCGTTGGAGGAGCCATCCTGAAGAGGTTGACCACCATTAGCACATAGATAGACAACAATATAGAAGCTGAATCCAACGGAATGAAAATTGCAACATATAGTCTTCACATCCGAACAAAATGAACGAATGCATCCCTCTTCAAAAGATCACACATCCATAAATTGCGAAGCCACGAAGAATTAAGGTAGAGAGATAAATCAACAAGGTACGGATCAAGAACGAATAATCGGTAAGAAATCCCAATCTCAAACCAATATCCGTGGAAGAAGAACTAGAGCTACTAGATTTCCCACCTATGAAACTCCCGAACCTTTCCGGTTATGCAATCAGGTGTTGGGGATACAGGGGAAGCACAATATCTCACCCAAACTAGCAAACCCTACATCCAGCTGTATCCATCCTTCAACACATAACCAGGAAAACTTCGGAAACCATCTACCTCAACCTTCGAAAAGCATCCGTTATACAAGTTATGGCGATACTCCCGAACTCCCGCCCCAGTACTGGGTGGCGTCGAGGTTATCTCACCAACGAACTGCATAAAAGAGATTTTCGATGTCGGCGAACATATCTCAAGTATACCAGAATTGCAACGATAAAATTGTGACGACAACACCTCGGAGCTCAACTCCCCGGGACACTGCCACAACCCCTAAAGACAGGAGGCACCAAGAACAATGTTCTCGTCACAAAACCATCGGAACAAAACCAAGATACTCGCGTGAACCTAAAAAAATTTTTAGTGAAATTTGAGAAGAGAAGAGTCAAAACTCTACGCCAGGATGCCTTACCAGAGCGATGAGGAGACTGGGAAGTAAAAGAATTCCTAAGCTCTCCGAAATATAATTCCTAAGGACTCAAAACATTTTTCTAGACACAACTCGGCTGCTAAAAACGATCAAGCAATGGGGCTCCTAAGGTCGGGGATGGCTCTGATTACCAACTTGTAACGCCCTCGATGCGGCTATAGCTCCCACGTGTCGAGGCACGGCTTAGAGGCATAACCGCATTGAAAGCAATGTCGCAAGTCAGGCAATCATTACAACATCCCATGTAATACATAATAAAAAGGGGGAGATAACATAGTTGGCTTACACTCGCCACGTCACATCAGAGTACATAAATAACATCCATCAAACAAGCACTCATGGCCCGACTACGGCGCCAAAATAGAAAAGACCCCCAACATGCGACAAGGTCCTGAATCGATAACCCCAACTAGGCACCACTACTGATCATCCGGAAAAGAAACATAGTATCGCTGAGAGTCCTCGTCGAACTCCCACTTGAGCTCGTACTCGTCACCTGGAGCGGACTCACCTGGACCTGCATCTGGAGTTGTAGTATCTGTGAGCCACAGGGACTCAGCAATCTCACACCCACGCGATCAAGACTATTTAAGCTCATAGGAATGGATAAGGCCAATATGTGTGGAGCTGCAGCAAGCGACTGGCATATGTGGTGGCTAACTTATACGCAAAAGAGAGCGAGGAGAGAAGGCGAAGCACGAGCGAGAAGCTAAAGGAACATCCTGCGCAAGCATAACTCCAACACCGTGTCCACTTCCCGGACTCCGCCGAGAAGGGGCCATCACGGTAACACACACGGTTGATTCATTTTAATTAAGTTTAATTAAAGTTATCTACAACCGGACATTAACAAATTCCCATCTGCCCATAACCGCGGGCACGGCTTTCGAAAGATCAATCCCTGCAGGGGGGTCCCAACTTAGCCCATAACAAGCTCTCACGGTCAACGAAGGAATAGACCTCCACCCAAGACACACCGATCAGACTCGGTATCTCGGTACAACAAGATGATTCGGCAGGTTAAAACAAGTCCAGCAACACCGCCCGAATGTGCCGACAAATCCCGATAGGAGCTGCACATATCTCTTTCTCAGGGCACGCTCGGATAGGTCAAGCTACGAGTAAAACCAAACCTCAAGTTTCCCCGAGGTGGCCCCGCAGGCTGCCTGGTTCGGACCAACACTCAGAGGAGCACTGGCCCGGGGGGGGTTAAAATAAGATGACCCTCGGGCTCCGGAAACCCAAGGGAAAAAGAGGCTAGGTGACAAATGGTAAAACCAATGTTGGGCATTGCTGGAAAAGCTTTAATCAAGACGAACTATCAAGGGGTTCCCATTATAGCCCAACCGTGTAAGGGACGCAACATTCCGGGAACATAACACCGATATGACGGAAACTAGGGCGGCAAGAGTGGAACAAAACACTAGGCGAGAGGCCGAGCCTTCCACCCTTTACCAAGTATATAGATGCGTTAAGATAACATAGCAATATAATGATATCCCAACAAGCAATATAAATGTTCCAACAAGGAACGGCTCCAATCTTCACCTGCAACTAACAACGCTATAAGAAGGGCTGAGCAAGCGGTAACATAGCCAATCAACGGTTTGCTAGGACAAAGGTGGGTTAGAGGTTCAACATGGCAATTGGGAGGCTGACAAGCAAAAGGTAGGCATCGAAGCAGTGGCAAGCAAAAGAGCGAGCAAACTAGCATAGCAAAGATAGTAGTGATTTCGAGGGTATGATCATCTTGCCTGCACAGTTGTCAGAGTTGACTGGATCCTCACAAGCAAACTCAACGGGCTCCTCGGTAGCGAACTCGTCTCCCGGCTCTACCCAAAGACAAACAAGCAACAAGGACACAATCAACCACGGGCAAGACCAAGCAACATGATGAAATGACGATATGCTATGCGGGATGCGATGCGGGATGCAAAATGCAAGATATGACAGGAAATGCATGAACCTGGCATCAACTTGGAAAACCAAGTGTGCCACTGGATAGAGGGGATGAAATCGCTTGAAAACGATATAAAGATCATAGGAATCGGAGCTACGGTTTGGAAATGGCAAGCGTTTTAAGATATGACACCGGTCTGCGATTTATAGCAAGTAGGCATCTAAATGCAACGAAAAGAACATGCTACAGCCACCAAACATGAAAACAAAATATATGGCAGTGATGTACACAAGATGGTTGACAAAACACTAGCACTGAGCCATAGGCAAATTCATCCATTAAGAGGTTCAAACAAGCATGGCTAAAACGCAAATGCAAAACAGATTTCAGACTTAGTGAAATTAACACTAGTCTGAAATTTCAGATCACGAAGCCCTCTTCGGAGCAGCAAAACAACATGATAGAAAACCTGAACATGACAAGTAAGAACATGGCATGGAGCTACTCAACAAGCTTAACAAAACACCCAAAGTGACCTGGGGCCAAAAGGGTTCACAAAATACTCTACCGAGCTCACGAACATCGCTCGAACACAATCAGTTTTCAGACTTAGTGAAAACTGAGACATGCTGAAATTTAACTCACGAAGGCATGTAAACGAGCTCGATGCACTCACTACGGTGCAAGTCATGGCAAGGAAAGCATATCACCAGCAAGAAGGCACAAAGTGCTAGCTACACATGGCAAGAACGAAGGCATAGCATGCATGGAACGCTAACGGTAGCATCGGCGAAATCGCAAACAAGTTGACGATCTGCCCAGATTAACAATGAAGCAAAAGTTGAGCTCGATTGAGTCAACCTAGAGCACTCCACAAATGCAAACAAAGACATGGATGGATAGAGCATAACATAAATATCAAAACTCCCTTACTGATCATCCTCAAAAGAGGCACGGATCACTAGGAAACAAGCTGGACATATAGCATCATGAACTAAAATATCCCAGACTTAGCGAAAATCGCTAAGTCCCTGAAATCTGCAATCTCAGGTACCTCTCTTCGCAAGCTTGCACAAGACAACACACACATCCTAAAAATGCATGGGTGGCACCTCTGGAAAGAAGACAAAATGCTTCCCAATTCATCCCAAAGGGGCACAGGCATATCATGCACGAATTAAATATAGCAAAAATGACAAAAGTGCATGATGAACTAACGGATCTGCAATTTAACTCACGAAGCCTCCTTCTAACAGCATTTTGGGTATCAAGATGACCTCAAATGCAAATGATGCAATGGAATGAAATGATGTACATGTCGAGACGAAGATTTTGATATATCATACGCCCAAAACGGAGCTACGGTTGCAAAGTTACGGGACCTCGAACAGAGCAACATGGATCAAAAATCTAGGGACTTAGAAAAATCGGAGGGGGGTTAGGGTTTACTGTACACGCGCGGATCTGGATCTGGGCTCGCCGGGGCACGGAAGCCGAGGCGGCGCCGGCGGCGGAGCTCGAGCTCACCGGAGCGGCGGGGTGCGCCGGCGGGGAGGAGGTCGCCGGGGGGGGCGGCGCCGGCAAGGAGGCAGCGGAGGGGCGCGGGAGCCGAGGCGGGGAGCGGCCGGGCGGCGAGGTGCCCGCGGCGGCGGCAACCTCCGGCTGGGGCGGCGACGGCGGCCGCGGCGGCGGCCGGCCGGGGAGAAGACGGCGGCGGGGCGCGGGACAGGGCGCGGCGGCGGTTCGGGCCGCGGGGGCCCCGCACGGGCCTCGCGGGCCCGCGGGCGGCGGCGAACTGGGGACCGGGCGGCGCCACTAGGAGGCCGACACGTGGCGGCGGACGGGGAGGCCGGACATGTCCGTCGGCGGCGGTTGTGTCCGACGGCGGCCGGAGGAGTTTTTTAGGGTTTCGGGAAGAGGGAGAGATCCGAAAACGGAGGGGTGTATATATAGGCATAGAGGGAGCTAGGAGAGTCCAAATGAGGTGCGGTTTTCGCCCACACGATCGTGATCGAACGCTCTAGGACATGGAGCAGAGTTTGGTGGGTTTTGGGCCAAATTTGGGGGGTGTTGGGCTGCAACACACACGAGGCCTTTTCGGTCCCTCGGTTAACCGTTGGAGTATCAAACGAAGTCCAAATGACCCGAAACTTGACAGGCGGTCTACCGGTAGTAAACCAAGGCCGCTTGGCAAGACTCGGTCCAATCCGGAAATGTTTAAACCCCACACGAGAAAGAAAGGTAGAAATGACCACCGGAGGAGAATGAAACGCCGGAATGCAAAACGGACAACGGGGAAAATGCTCGAATGCATGAGACGAACATGTATGCAAATGCAATGCACGTGATGACATGATAAGAGATGCACGAAAAAGAAAACAACACACGGAGACAAAGACCCAAACCCGAGAAATAAATATAACTTAGCGCCGGAGACGGCAAGAGTTGGATACAAAAAATGGAAAGTATATCTGGGGCGTTACAAGCATGGTCTTGTCAAACCTCAGGATGGAAGAAAAATTACTTCTGTTCCAAGATGATAGCTCGGCCGGTGTAAAAAGATTTGGATCAAATCACTCCATTTTAAAATGTAATCTACCTAAAATCAAACAGATACGAGCCCTGATTCTGAACTATGGGAGGGTAAATTAACACTTACACATAGATATTGATTGATTTAGGACATAACCCCATCTCTCCCATACCCTCTTTCTCTCACTTGTTTTTCCTCTCTTAACCACAGCATGAAGGAGGCTAGGACTGAGTGCAGGCCTGTGACTAGGATCAATAGCAGGAGACAACGTCACATCGTGGATGTAATTAATACAAATTTGACCAAAGGATTTATTGTTGTTTGGCAGACGGGGACTTGTTCATCTTTGTTGTAGCACGGTGCCTTGTTCCAGATATTGTATATGTCTTTTTATGTATCCTTTGTTTGTTCTGAATTTGGCTGCTTTCATGCAGATCAAGTTGTCATGGAGGACAAAAAGAGGGGTGCATTGCAATCTATATTTTTCACTACTAAATGTGTGACACAATCTGTTGAGAAACACATTTAGGTATGCGTAGTATACTTCAGGTAACTAACCACTGCATTTGTTTCGTCAATTATTTCCTTTTTATTCAGTGAATTAAATGTACTTTGGTTAAAAAGTGTGAGTTGAATGTCTAAGTATGCAAAGTTCTCCCATTGGGTTGCCACTACAACGAAATAAACATGTAAATGACTGTTAAACATACTCTATTTTCATTATTGAAAGCCAATGTTTCTGCCGGTCACAGAGCTATATATTAATGAGTTATTATGTTGATGCACACTGCATTCAGTTTACTGAGCTTGTTTTTTTTTTCTGACCGGATTCAGTTTTAATGTAATTGGATGGTGAAGAAAACTAGCAAGTTGCATAGGAGTAATTCATAGGTGCACCCGCGTGGAATAATAATTTTCCAAATGTCAAACAGTTTTAGAAACACTATACATATAAATATCCGAATCATCTGTGCCCTTGTAAAATTTCGTGGAAAAATGATTTGGGAGGATGAGGTTAGGAGGTAGTATGCTTGGGCAAGAGGAAGAGGTTGCTTTAGTATTGACCACGAAGTGCTCTGGTAGTGTCGTAGCGGCCAGCCGGCCACTCGCTCTCCAAATCCTGCAGCTGCGCATGGGCCCGATGGGCTCCACGATCACCACAGCTGCCTCATGGGCTTACCGCTGGCAGTATCGAACCCTCACCAGATTGACCCCACAATCGACCATCGCCCTCATCTCATTATTGCGGTCGTCCTCCCTCTCCCATATTTGGCAATTTTATTCTCTATCATATCCAAACTTAACAGTTAGTTATGCTACAATAGGTGTCTTATTTATGCAATTACATCTCTTTTTATGCGAGCATGATTATTTTCCTTCTGCATAAATATGGCAGTTCATTTTCCTTTTTCCTTATACAAATGTATATACCAATATCATGATTTGTGATGCAATAGGCTACAATTTTCTAATGTTAATCTGTGGGTTATAAACTTACAATATATTAGTATTTCAGTATATGCTCATTTCATCTGGAGGTACAATCTCAACTTCTTGAAGCAACATACAGTACCGGAGGGTGTAACTTTTGGACATTTACGTCAAAACCTTGGAGATGATGGATGCTCGGTGACTAGCTCTGCATGCCTTCTATGGGGTTCAAAATTACTTTATGATGTTCATCCTGCTAGGCTGCAGGGTCATAGTGCTTCCAGTATTTTTAATTTTGAATCATATAGTCAATCAATCAGTCATGGATCAGATGGTTTAATAAGTTTTTTTGCATTTCATATGGTAGTGATCGACAGAGGCTCTTTTGGTCCAATCAGTGAGAGATCAAATAGCTTGAGCTTGCCATACACAAAGCAATGTAACTAGAATAGTCTTTATTTTTCAATCAGTTTCCCAGTTATATTTCTTCTAGAATTCAATTTTTTACTTTGTGATTCGTTGGCTTTTTGTTAGATGATACACGCTTCCAACTACAGTGCAGACGCTCCAAAAATCAGGCTACATGCCAGCTGCAAACAAATATAATAAAGTTGTTTGGGTGGATCTGTTGTGGTGCTGCTTAGGTGGATCTAATCAAGACAACTATTGATCGTCTTCCATTTCAACAGCAGCAATGTGGGGTGTCACATGTGGAGTAGGAGGTGTAAGAGAAGATGGAGAAGGTGATTATTCTCGCATTACATTGAGTGTTGAGTGTGGGGTATATGGAAATATTTGAATTGAAGACGATCCGGTACCTGAGATAAATGATCGAGGAGACGCATGACTTGAATAAAAATATTTGTGAGAATATGAAATGAGGAAATTACTATTTCTGACCGAGTCTTAATCTGAAGACGACATTTCTATGATGCTTGCATTCACGAATTGAAGAAACCCCTGTCTATGATGCTTGCTTTCACGAATTGAAGAAACTCCTGTCGAATACCTTTGTTGGTTGCAATTATCGTTCAAATATCATCATTTGAAAAGTAGCAACGCATGTTCTATTCTTAGAAAAAACATACTCCCTCCATCCATATATACAGGGCCTAATGTGTTTTTCGAGTCTGCTTTGACTATTGATAAGGTTAATAGTATATGAGATGTATAATATGATAATTATATC
This sequence comes from Triticum aestivum, assembly GCF_018294505.1. Classification (NCBI taxonomy): domain Eukaryota; kingdom Viridiplantae; phylum Streptophyta; class Magnoliopsida; order Poales; family Poaceae; genus Triticum; species Triticum aestivum. The sequence continues at coordinate 400,055,249 of NC_057795.1, read as the reverse complement.
ATTGAAAACTCGTTTCAAATACAAATTTGAAGGTATGCTTTGTGTAATTTGCTGTCATATATTACCATATATTATTGCTTTAACATGTGGTCAACGTTAGCCTCGACAAACACATTAGGCCCTATGCATAGGAATAGAGGGAGTATTTTATTCCGTCTAAAAATATATTTTTATCTCGTGGCAACGCACGGGCATCCAACTAGTACTATTTAAGTGAAGCTTGATATATCTTTAGAGAATACGGTTCGGGAGGGCAAATCCTATTTAAGTGAAGCTAAATAAGTTAAATATAGCTGCATGGAACACGGTACAGGATGTCCAATCCTATTTTACGCTTGTTAGAGGAAACTAGCAAAAGAGCCCGTGCGTTGCAACGGGAGAAAAAAATAACACACACTCTTAATCCAATAACCATAATATGTTCATGCACTTTATTTTAGCGAGGCATCATTATTATGTTGCCGCTTATCCTCCTCACCCTCAATGGCCTCAGTGTTCACACAAACCAAAGTGTGTTTGAATGTTGTTTTTTCCCCTGCCAGTTTTTTCAGAGGTGCTCATGTGTGGTTATCAATGTTTTCTTTTGTCTCTTTATGATTTTAGTGGTTGTTTATTTGCAATCCAGGTCGTCGTGGTACGAAAGAAAAACGGACGTGCCCTATAGGTTACAAGTTTGCTTTTAAAATAATATTTAAAATATTTAATAGGTAAAAATAACATCATATTCAAATTCTACATATTTTTCTATTCAAATTTCATATATAACATGTTAAAATTGGAGTTACGGTTTAATAGATATGGATAATTAAGAAAAATATTTGTTTGACTTAAACATTTTTTAAAAATTGTGAACATTTTTAAGAAATTTTCCTGAACTGGCAAACATTCTATAATCAATGAACTTTTTTTAGAAATTGGGTGGAATAGTTATTGAATTTGACGAACTTTTTTTGATTTAACGAACATTTTTGGAAATGCCCGTGCGTTGCAGCGGGAAAAAACTATCAAGTTATACATGTGTGGTAGATATAAAAAAGTATGAATCAAATTCACAAAGTATATACAAATGATGTCATGATGAGATAAGACACTTCTAAAATGTAATTTCAAAAACTAACAATATGGTGCTCACCAAGACTTGATTTTTTTTAAGGCGTCACAACAAAATATTTTGTGGCTGAGCAAACTGCATTGACGGACCCTGCCTGAGCTATACTGATAAATAAAGTGTCTCGCCTTGACTTAGCGTAGCGGTGTTTACCATAACCACTATTATGGTACAAGAATAAGCATAACCGTGTATGAAAGCAAAATAGACATTTAGTCATTTTAATATAGCTAACAAAAACTAACCCTTATAAAGTTATGTCAATTTTGTTGGGTTCAGCGCTGTACAAAACACGGAAACCCTTTTTTACCCGACGTGAAGGACTAAATAAAATCATAAAATGAGCTATATAGATCTCCTAATAAAACCTTTATGGAAGCTACAATTAATTTTGTTCATTATTTACGGATGTGTTTTAATTTTTGTGAACATTTTCTAAAAGCTGATGGACATGTTTTTTAAATTCCTGAATATGCTTTGAATATTGGCTCGTTTTAGAAAATCATGAACATTTTTTATTTCATGAAAATTCATTTGAAATCGTGATTTTTTAATAATATGCGAGCAATTTTTAAGTCATGAACATTTTATGATTTTTAGAATATTTTTTAAATTCACAAACAGTTTACCATTTTCCTACTTTTTTTCAGAACTCGCAACTGTTTGATATTTTGGAAATCCGAAATTAATTTTGAGATAAAAAAACAAAATAGAAATAAAAAAGGAAAAAGAAATAAAAAATAGGGGGCGCCACGAATCCGAAATTAATTTTTAGAGAAAAAAAACTAAAATAGAAATAAAAAAGAAATAGAAAAACAAGGGGCGCCACGACCCGCACATGGGTAAAAAGAAAGAGAAAAAGCATGAGAACCAGGGATCGATCCCATCGCGCTACTCATGCATCACTGCTATTATACCGTATCAACACTTAATAACAGAACCGGGAGCGATATTTGAAATTAAAAACGAATCGTTTTTGCCACTTACGGATGGCATTGGTGGGTAATTATTGCCAACTTTGAGGGTAGTTTTTATGACGTACAGGCAGAAACTCAATTCTCTTTATTATTATAGGTAAAGATAAAGATAAAAGGATGCAAAAAAAATCATTTTTTGAATGTTTCTTATCTTACTGTTCACACCAGGACCTGGGTGTAGAAACTCTAGGTCCATTTAAGTGGTCTTTTCGTCACAATTGTCGATGGTAGTCTCTCTTGCCCACATATTCATGACAAACGTCATTAATCCCACAATTATGAGTTTGATTATCATACTCTATCACACAGCTTCGCAAGTCTCTCTTGGCCAACAACTTATAATTTTGTGGACTTTTAATGCTCCTAGTATATTAATTAATATTCCAAACCGGCAAGCGTTAAAATCTTAAAGAAATAAAATCATTAATATTTTAGATGTACAAATACAACACTAAAAAAAGGATGCCGATATTTTAGCCGGGCTCATATTTTCTTTCCTCGACAAATAACGTTGCGTGCACCCTCAACCGTCTAAATATTCAAGCGTCAATCAAATCCTTCCGTTTTAGCTTCACACAATTCCACCCTTATTAAATATTCAGCCCACAATCAAATCATTCCTTTTAATTCATAATTCCTTCCTTCCTTTTTCCTTTGCCTTATATTAAGGATCCCATCCATTTAAATATTGTGCTGAGCCCACCACAATCCTTCCGTAATCCTTCCTTACCTTACCTTATTATTAAGGATCCCATCCATTCAAATATTCTACTGAGCCCACACAATCCTTCCTTCCTTTGAATTAGCCGCATCTATTTAGCCACATTCATTTGCTTAATTAGCCCATCCGCTTAATTAGCTCTCCTCTAGTCACGTTTGTTTGTTAATTACTGCGCCATATTAACCGGTATGTGTGTCCTTAAAATCGCGAGGTAGGATTATTATTCATCAAGTAGTATGTTTATCTCAGCTGGTTGTCATAGCCCAGAGGAATAGAAGAGATCTTACGTTCTATTCTCCACACTAATGTATTTTTTTCTTTCTCTAAGATCTAAGATAAAAAAGCCCACTCGCTTGCACGTAGCCCATAGGAGCAGGCCCATGTTTTGGCGGCCAATTAGCTGGGCTAGGATAGCTGCCGGTACGTGGTTATTGTGAAATTTCAGGCCCAAGTAACCTACGAACCAGCTAGTTCCATCGTGGAGACCTGGGCGACGTACGAACGAACGAAGGCTACCACGCGTAAAAACAGACGTATATATGAAAGTAAACGAACGGAAATTTAGTACCACCTCGAATATGTTTTAAATTCAAATTAAAAGCGTAAAATTATGGGAAGAAGCGTATTGTGACGGTGAACCCACGGAGTCAATCCGTGCTTTATTATTACTAACACAAGAGCCCGTGCGTTGCAACGGGGATAATACTTATCTCTCTCCCTCGGTGTTGATGCTTTCGATCTTCTTGAGCAAGTGTATAGTGTTAGAGCTTGATGCTCCTCTAGAAGGCAGCACTCATATTGTTGTACATAGATCAATGTAAATAATTAAGGAGCAAAGTCATATAAATTCAACCAAAATGTTACAAAATAATTTAAACCAATATGATATTTCTTTTTCTTTGTGTCTCGAGAATCTAGTGATTTGTTGTACATGGAGCAGAGTACAAAATGTGCCCCCAAAGATGATGAATAAAGTTACGATCAGAATTTCTAGAGATAAAGTTTAACTTTCTACATCTCTTAATTATCGAACCAAGTCAAAATCAAGCTCTCCAAAGTTGCTTACACCAGTAATCTGCGCAAACATGTGCCCATTGTGCTCTCAAATAAATTCCACAATATCATTTGTACACGTATGTCCATCTTATAGTTTGTATAATCCTCTTATAGTCATGTTTTACAGCTTGAGGCTAACAATTCTTTCAACCTAACATGGTCTATATGCCCCTTATGTTGTACATTGTGCTACTGTAAATTTTCTCTGAAAATGTAATGCATTCCACTTTCACATGGTTGGTTTAATTAGCTATCGCAGATGGCCTAATATAGTTGATTTATTTTATTAGCACCTAGAAGTAGACTAAGTCATGGAAATCAACAATGTTCTTAATCGAAGAAGAATTGAAGAGCTAAGTAGTAAATTACTAACCTTGAGATTCTCTGTGCCCATAGCATCACTGTATGACCTCCAAAGAAGTAAGGAGTTAGCTTACAGGAGGCACGCCACGGCCATCAGGCACCTCATACCAAGCATACGCCACCGGCATGGATGCTCATGCAATCAGACCATGAACATACTCTGAACATTTATCTCAGCTTTATCTGTAAACATAGGTGTAAGTTACACCCATCCTACCTCAGCATTGTGTCGTCCTCGACGTTAGCACAAATAAATCAGACTTTATTTCTCAGATCACTGCATGCAACGTCACGCTCACGCATGATGAAATATGAATCAATCAAAAAACACCATCTGAAAACCAAAGCAAAACATTGTAGGATTGGATAATAACTTTCTTTCACGAATTCTAGCTGGCATGTACTCTTGTAAAGCCTGGAGAAGATTAACAATGCTAACAGTCAAATAGAACGCTGCACCAGCAACATGAACGCCGACACATCCGGAAGCGGCACTGAACATTTTCCCCTGGTTTGGTTGGCTGCGCCTGCGCTAGGCCCAACAGCAGAAGCATCACCGCGTCTCTCCTCAAAATTCGCAGGAACCTTGGGTCGACCTCGACCTCGAGTATGGATTCCCTGCCGGCGCCATGCTATGTGAGGGTGAGGCCCAGCTGCAGCAGTCGCTCCGCATGGCCCTCGTCGAGATCGTTGGCAGTGAGCAATACGGATTCCCGGCCGGCGCCATGGTACATGAGGCGGCGAGCCTTGCACCCGACAGATCTTTAGGTTTATCGATTTGTTCCGATTCGATTCTCGAGATGCGATCTGAGGAAATCGAGAGGATTAATTCATCTTTATGGCGATGGTATGATTCTATTCACGAGTCGGCAGGAACACGCTATGAACGAACGGACAAGAGTGGTGGGCTGGATGTTATGGGCTGACTTCATTGGCCCAAATAGATCAATAAAATACATAAGGAGTTGTTAATTAGTACCATCTCACCTATATGTCTAAATTCAAACTGAAAGCGTAAATTTACGGGAAGAAGCGTATTGTGACGGTGAACCCGGAGACCCAATCCGTGCTTTATTATTAGGGAGAGACTAGCAAAAGAGCCCGTGCGTTGCAACGGGAGAAAAAAATATTAATGTGTTGGTTTGCTATAGAGGAAACACCAGTTGCCATGAACCAGAGATAACACCAAGGGAAAAATTTACATTATTCAGGCTTGTTTGTATAATGCATGTGACATAGTTAAAACTAAGATAGAGTCATGGACATACATGAAGTAGGGTAATGGAAGCGGCTGTTTGTCATTACAGTAACAATGCCAAAGAGAAACATGCAAAAAGTAATCACAAGAATTCTAGATGAATACCAAAAAACAATTTGGTAGTTTGACATTGTTGAAAATAGAAGAGATTGCCAGTACAGTACAACGATGGAAGTATATATCATACATAAACAATGTTCTTTATGTATCAGTAAGAAATAAGAAATTGGAACCATTTGTAATAAGAAGTCAACCTAAATTTTACAACTCAACAAATTAAGTCTGTCTAGATGTGCCATAGTTATCGCGTATCTAATTGACTCAATAAATCTAGAAAGAAAAGGAAAAAAGACAAAAAAAATATGCTTACACGAATCTTAGCGTAAAATCAATGGCATAGAACTTAGATTAGATGTACAATACTTAGAGCACATCTAGATGTGCTTTAGCAAAACTGTAAAAATAATAAATTGAAATTCAATGCAAAATAGAGAGATGTATTAAGAAACATTGGTATTTTGCAAGTTACTTATGTTCACATTTAGCACACCCTTTATATCAAATATTTTTTGCAAAAAAGCACACCCTTTAATAGGCACTTCTTTTTAGACTCATATTTAGAAGCACATGCATTCACAACCTTGGGATCAGGCTTGGGGTTATAAGAGAACAGACATTATTTGACAGTTGAGTAAAACTAAAATGGTGCTCTCGGAAAATCGCTCGAAGGAGCCTCAGGCGCCAAGAGGGCTACGGTGTTGTGGCCGAGAGATTGCGCCAGCCGTTGCGGCATCAGGTAGGTTCCGTGGGAGTATGGGGCAAGGTTCTTCACTCTCGCGAGAAGGAGGAGTAAGGAGCCGATTTTTTCACCGTATATAGGCTCTATGTCGTGACCGAGGAGGAAGACAATGACCCAGGACGTGAGAGATGAGGATTGGCGTGCACTGAGGTTTCCTTTCTTTTCGTGAACTCGGTTCCGATTGCTTTCCGAACGTGCGTGGGAAGCGGCCAAATTAACAGAAGTAAGGCGAGAGTCGGGCACGTTTTTTTGGCTGCAAACGGGGTATGTGGGCCTGATTTACTGGGCCGAAGCTCACGGGCGGGCATCGTTTGATGCACACGACGTGGTTCCATGAATTAGTACCACCTCGCTTATACGTTTAAATTCAAACTGAAAGCGTAAATTCACAGGAAAAAAGCGTATTGTGACGGTGAACCCGAAGACCCAATCCGTGCTTTATTATTAGGGAGAGACTAGCACAAATGCCCTAGCGTTGCAACGGGAGAAAAATGACGGGTTGCTGATGACAAAAATGGAAGGCTGCTGATGACAAAAACGACATACCTATTGAGAGTATGGTTCTTTGGGACGCCGGTTCAGGATATGTGATATTTATTCTGGTCCTCCTAAGTCATAAACTAAATTTGATCATAGGCTCCTAGATTTTCAGTAACATTGTGCATCATATGAGTTGTGATTCATTTAAATCTCGGTGCAAAAATTCAGACCATGCATCCTACCTGTTGTTGCTTTTCAGCTTCAACATCATTTGAGCTAGGAAACTGAGCATTTTTACAATGGTTAGAAAATTAGACTGACTAAACAAATAGCAACGCATTTACAACAGATTGGAAACAATCTCAGCTTATACATATACTTGCCATCCATTGTGATATGTGCTGAAGTTACCTGTACCAATTATGAATAAGTGGTGTAGACATTATCCAACATTGAAAGAAACAAATAAAAAGAACTGCCATAATACCGCATGTCTTCCCCTGCACATGATATGCCAGTGCATTTGTTCCTCATATGAATGTTGATGCATTTGCGGGTAGATTGTCCTGTGAAAGAACAGTCAATATTTTTTTAGGACTAAATGAAATTTCACCTTTCTAATATTGCAGCTCAAAATCTTACACTGGTTCTACCTTTCTCATTGAGCAATAGATCTCAACATATGTTTGAAAAAAACTGAAATATAAGAGGGAATACTTGTTTAGCTATAATCCTACGCCTCTACTCTTTAACTGCACACATGCCCATATAGCTTGTTGCCTTTGTCATTCGGAGCACCCCTACTGCAGGATGGAGCCTTCGTATGACAAACACCACTTTGCTGCATTGCCGTCAGCGAGCTTGTGCATGTCCTCTGCAAGGATGTCCGTGAACAGATTAGACATGCGGTCGTGTGTAAACCGATACAGCAGGTCACAACAGTACCTCAGAATCATTAGTGTCCAACCTCTTGCTCTAGCGTGACACTGCTACAGCAGCCAATAGCTCCTCGTGGCGCCGTAGATTAGCTGCAATGCGCTTCTCCGCCATGCGATGCACACGGCGTGGTCCACCTTGCGGCATGGCATGCACCCACGGAAGATAGCGCCACTCGATGGGACAGTGCTTCGGAGAGCCGGCGCCCGCAGGGCCGGCGCTGCAGACTCCTCCGGTGTCGTTGACGATGCACGCGTCCAGCGCAAACAACACCATGCGAGTGCAGGAGGGCTGAATGCTTCCCATTAGCAGTAGCAAAGTGAACTTTGAACGGAGGCTGGGACGATTTGTTGAAGCAGCATGACATGTTGAGCTTCGGGAGGCAGCTAAGCTTGGAGGAAGGCCATGCATGGCTTCCAGGTCTTGCTGGGTGAGTGCTCTTGTGTTTGCCTCTCTAGACTGCAGTGAGGGCTGAGTCTCTTATCCAATTCATTCTGATCAATGGATCTAACCCAAACATGGTTTTGCAAAAAAAAAAAATTCTATCCAAACAAAGATTTACAATAAGTTTACTGAAGCTCGTTTTCATATAATTTCTCCTAAAATCCGTTTGCTAAAAACTGAAACGTACCCAGACAACCCCTATAGCAACTTTGAACCGGATGTCACTACAACTGAAAACATGAACGAAGTAACCAGAAGACAAATCAGAGGCAATAACAACTGTCAACCGAAACATATATAATCAAACATACACCAAAGGGAAACCAGAAAAAATGTAGTACATTCCCTCATATGCATAAAATCAAACACTATGTGGACACAAGCTCATGAACAGAGCGTCCCAAAATTAAAGAATCAGAATAGTACTTCTGCCATTGTATAAATCCATGTAGTATTAGAGAGAGTGGGATGTGCACGAACAGTGGCTTGGTTTTATCGCAGCCGGCAGCTGTTGCAATATCCTTGGACTGTTTCGATGGTTTGAGATGGGCTACAGGTAGGAGTGCATCGCAAAAAGTTATATTGTGGCGCATCGGCTAGCAGCAGCGACAGAGGTGGCTGGGTTGCGGCGGGGAATGGCGAGCGGCCGCGCCGGCATGGGGGGCGAGCGGGCTGAGGTGCGGCCGCGGCGGGCGTGGGCAGTGAGCGAGCTGACGTGCGGTGGCGGCGAGCGGGATGACGTGCGGTGGCGGCGGCGTGGGAGGCTTGGGCACATACCAGGGTCGAGGAGGAGGCAGATGCGTACGTTTTCTTTTTCAACGAACCGTTTTTTTTGTGGGTACCAGATTAATAGAACTGCGGGTTCATTATCAAAAAGTATAAGGACTATTGTATAAAAATGCCGTGACGGTGAATCCGAAAACCCAATCCGTGCTTTATTATTAGGGAGAGACTAGCAAAAATCCCCGTGCGTTGCAACGGGAGGAATTGTTACATGTGTCATGTCTCCACCTATTTACGTACATTCTCCTTTTCGTCTGCCACACGTCCGCGCATTGCAACGGGATAAAAATTCCTCGCAGTTCTATGCATTTTGTAAAAAAATAAAAAAATGACCAAGTGATGTGTTTATTTATAAACCACGTTATATGGTCTGACAGGTCATCAATAATGTTTTCTTATAACCAACTGATGAAAATTAGGTAGCAAGGTGGGACTATATAAGCTTCTGGTGTTGGCGGCTCTTTTCTATTGTATTTTTATTTTTGAGAAAATAGGCTCTTGGCTATAGCTACTTGGTTAGATTGGAGCTAAGCTAAAATGGCCAAAGCTTCGGTTGGGCCTATCCAATAGCGATATAGATTGATCTCTTTGCACCAGCCTTTTGACAGGGAATCGGAACGTGAGAGGCAGTCATACCTACGTGCGAGATAGGTTAGTACTCCCTTCGTCGGTACTTTGAATATTTGTCACTGTTTACTATTTATTTATATTGTATAGCAAACATGACCCTGCGTTGCAACGGGAGAATAAAATATCACATGCCCCTAGCCGAATAAGCATGTCTCAAGACCCCCTTCCAGACACATGTCCCCACCCTCAATTTCAACACAATGTCCCATTCGTGTCGGCACTTATTGTTCTTCATGTCCCATGCCCTAGTTATTCCCTTCCCTCTCTAACCCCGAACCGATGATGGTCGCGATGTCCACCTGATCACAATGCATCTATGCGTAGTCAATTCCAAAGTGATGAGTCCGGCATGAGGTGGGCAATGACCATCGACACACTTCTAGAAGCGGCTTCAAGTAGAGCAGACACGTAAACACAACACACAACACACAACAATGCCATCCTATGCCCATGTGGTGAGGTTTCTTCGATTAATGAATTTCCACGAACCAATTGCCATGAACCATGTGACATGCGGCTAAATGAATCAAACATTTGATTAAGTGATCTATGGTATACATAGGTATATCATTTTTTCATCCATAGTTTCTACAGGTATAATTGTTTCCTCTCTTGATTAGTATAGCAAATCATGATTTAATAGATGTCCTTCATTCCTATTGTTTTTAAGCTGAATTTGCTCTCTTTTATACATGATCAAACAAATACTCTTGCATGTATATGTCGGTAAGGATCAGTAATCCTCTCTTTGCTAGTCCCCTTCAAGTAATCATATGACATGATCCAAAATTACCTGAGCACATCATCCATGCATCATAGTAAAAGTACGTAGTAAATTAGGTATAAGAATTCGTCCTAATATGCAAACTTATGGTTTCAGCACGCACCTTCATAAAAAACGAACTATGAAGCCAATGGCGTACAACGATCCACGATGCATTGCCATACTCAATTGCTTCTATGGGTTAAGACTCCACGGGATAGAGATTCAGAGATTTAGATAGAAAGACGAAAAGGAGATTGGCACACGATAAATGTAGTACGCCGGGCCGTGTGACGATATGTTAGCACTAATAAATCTTTTTCATTCAAACAGTTCTTGGGCAGTCACCTTGAAACCGAAATTGGAATAAGAATTGACAAACCTCCATCTTGAGAATAAATTCAGAAGCAGAGGAACATGGCTATTCAAGAGATCGCAGCGCATCCCATTCAATGTCCAACAACTGTTCTCGTCACCATGTTCTGAACTTCTTGAGAATAAATTCAGAGGATCACATCCCGTTCTAAACTTCTAGCTGAAGGAAAGCCACATGAGCGCTCATGTGCTCTGCTCTCGTCACCACGACGTGCGTGCCGGCGCAGGCTGCTCATGTTCAACTTCGAGCACAAGCCTGCCACCTTGATGAGTTAAATATCTCTACAGTAGTTTTTTTTTGTCATTTTCAGATTTGCTTAGTTCATAATAAGGAAGCCACCCAATGCAGGGAAGGTGACATTGGTCCGAATTCTTATATCAAATTAGACAATATATTTGTTTCTATATATCAGATGATGCAGAAATTTTGGGAGTATATAAATAGGATAAATATTCCATCATACACTGAAAGACGCATCGAAACTCATGAAAATGTACCTACCAACTAATTCTATAAATAACCAAGAATTCTACCCTACGCTCAAATCTGCAGTTCATCAAAATATGTCTACCTAATATACTGCTCCCAAATTCAAAACACATGAAAATAGGCGAAGTGGAAAAACTGTGAAGTGGGAGGGTTACCGGGGTAGCAGGAAGACTACACTGGAACCCCAGGCGAGCCCCCATCTATGATTATCTGAATCCCTGAGTCTCGCCGCTGCCTGATCTTGACCACCCTCGACGCCAAGCAGCAGTGCTGTACCCAAGGGCACGATACGACGCGCTAGATGCCAAGGTCGGGGGCTGCACGCATGCATGCGCCACTGGCGTCCATGTAGGCCCGCACCTCATGCAGAGATCGATATTACGCTCGATTCCAATGATAATGTGGGGGTTGCCGAGCGCTTTCTCCGTGACCACCGTCGTTGCTCCATCTAGCTTATTTTAGGGGACTGCTCCATAGAATTGCATGCGGCCTCAACTTACTGTCGAAAAATAGCTAGAGCGACCTGAAGCCATAGCAAGACTCACCCCAGGTCGTAGCACGTCGGCGTGGTACTCCTTGTCATCCGCTACAACCGCAAGACGTGTGTGAAGCGTGTACAAGACAATGCGGAGGGCGTCAAGCGGTCGAATGCCTGGGTCATCGGCAGCGCGGGATAATGGATCCCTGTCCCCGCATGGCGTGAATTAGCCCGGGTTGGCTAGATGAGGTGGCGCCGGGGACAGCTCAGCGACCGCTCTTGGGGGCGTGCGGTGGTGTCGTGGACGGCTCATCCATGAAGGCCACGGCGCAGTGCTTGTGCGTCTCCATCATGACGGCCATGGCGTTGTATCAGCACGGTTCACCGGTGACTCGGCGGCGCCACGCTTCTCCATGATGACGGCCATGACGTTGGATCAGCGTGGTTCACCGGTGTCTCGGCGGCGCAGCTCACGCGCGTACCTATGATGGCGTCCACGATATTCGATCGGCGTGGTTCAGCGGTCTCTCAGATCTCGCTAGTTATATATAGGTGTGCCGGTCCAATCCCGATGGCTAGGGAGGTGACGGAGTCTCCGTATCAGATCGGGACAGGGATTCGTGTGCGTCTGGTATGCCCGGTATCGATGATGGCTTCGGTTTGAGAAAACCTGGTCAATTGCTCGGTCGTGCGTCAACAGGCGCCTTTCGCTCGCAATTTTTTTTCCTTTTATCTCGACATACTGGTTCGGTTGACCTATTATATGTACTGTGGGTTGAATACACCAAAACACAAGGACCTTTGTGTAAAAACGCCGCGACGGTGAACCCGGAGACCCAATCCGTACTTTATTATTATTAGGGAGAGATAGGGAAAGATATAGACGAGGCCACGCCGGGGGCAACCGAAGTTGGGGTTCATGTGTTGTGTTTCGTTTGCTGCATAGTCTTCCTTCTGTTGTTTTATTTTGTCGTTCTTATTTTCTCGATTTTATTTGTTTTTATTTTTTTTCTTATAGGTTTACTTTTACGCTTTGCTTTCTTCTTCCTTTTTTTCTTTTACACCTTTTCCTTTTTTGTGGTTCTATATACCGTAAACATTCTTTACTACACAGCAAACTATTTTTCAAATACACACTGAATATATTTTAATAAATAGTGAATAGTATTCTAATGATTGGTGAACCTTTCTTATATAGTGTGAACTTCTTTTTGCGGGATTTCAATGAACTTTTATAATATACACATTACCTAATTTGAATTAATTCCACTTTAATAATAATTTATGTATTTTAGCTCCATAAAGTAAAATCAAACCCTCTGTGTTTTGTGAAACAAACAAAACAAAACATGACAAAAGACGCTCAAGTGAGCTTGGACAATGGACTAGGTCATTTGATCCTCCCTTCAGGCGTAGACCCAACTATGCGGTGGTCCCGGCAAAATCTACTTCTGGCGTAACACGACGGCTATCCACCAAACATGCACCCTACAATCACTCTAGCACGCGATTTTGGACCGAATTTTATTTTCCTATGTTTCTCTTTTTCTGATTTTTCTGGTTCTCTACTTTCTTTGTTTCTTACTTTTTCCCCTTTTAGTTTTTTTGGAACATTTCTAAAATTCGAGATAGTTTTTTCAATTGATGAATGTTTTTATTCGAGAATTGATTTTAAAATTCATGACAATTTTAAAATCCTTGAACATTTTTATAAATCTGCGAACAATTTGAAAATTTACAAACATTTCTTGAAATGGACAGTAACTTTCTTATTCGTTAACATTCTCTAAATTTACCATTCATTGAAATTCATAGAATTGTTTTAAAATTGATGACCATTTTACTGAATTAGGAACATTTTTTGAAATTCCAAAATAAAATTTAGAGTTTGTTAGTATATTTATGAATTCACGATTGTTTGAAAATTCGAAATATTTTTTACAATATTGGTGCATATATTTGGAAGTTCAGCATCATTTTTTGAATTCATGATATTAATACAAAGTGACTGAATTGGTCGGTCCACTAAGTAGGGCCGGGTGGGCGATTGTGTGCTATGCGTCGCGTTTCGCTGGAGGGTGTTTGTCTCGCTTGTAGCGAGATAGGACCTCTCGCATCCAGTTTGCTTCGTCGTTCATTCGGTTATTTTCAATGTTCGTTCGTTCTTTTTCCATTTTCCTTTTTCCTTTTTTATATTTTGAAGTATTTTAAATATATATGTTTTAGAAAATAATTTACTTAAAATTTTTAAAAACATTCATCGTGCATTAGTTATGTCCATGCAGTTTTGAAAAATGTTCATACCATTAAAAAACGTTAGTGACATTTAAAAAGTGAACTCGTGTTCAAAAAAATATGTTAGCCCATCATCCGTCTACGCCATCACCATCCCTTCTCCATCTCTTTGGAATACATTAGCCCATGTGGACCCATTTTTGTATTACTAGGTATGTGCCCGTGCATTGCCAAGAGACCTGAAATTTTTAATACATAAAGGTGAGGTATGTGTTAAGGTAGAAAGGGACGTAATTCCACATTGTAAGGCATAGGGCAAGCGGGAGCACCAATTATTAGAATTTTGATTTTGGCGCTATTATAGTTTGATAGAATGGTCATGCATGGTAAGTAAATTAATGTCACTGAGCGGTGTACGAAAAGTTGCGGTAAAATATGGTGTTGAATTGGGTGTCGGTGTCAAAACCGGCAGATCTCGGGTAGGGGGCCCAAGCTATATGTCCGAGGATCGATGGTAACTACAATCAAAAGGACACATTGTTTACCCGGGTTCGGGCCCTCTTAATGGAGGTAAGACCCTACTCCTGCTTGATTATAGTCGATGAGTATAGGGGTCACAAGAGTTGATCTACCTCGAGATCGTAGTGGCCAAACCCTAGCTTGGCTAGCCTATCAATGTTGTGATCCTGCCTTCGATCTAACACTCCGGTTTGTATAGATACCGGAGGGGCTTAGGATTGTACAAAGTCGGTTTAACAGAAAGAAAATAGTATATCCGAACACCCTAACTTGCCATCCACGTATACGGGAGTCCCTACCGGACACGAGAGGTGGTCTTCTATCTTGTATCTTGACGACCCATCAGTCCGGCCCATATCCAGTAGACCGGACGTCCGAGGACCCCCTAGTCCAGGACTCCCTCATTGGGCGACGTACTTCAACGTTATTGGAAAAGGTAAGTCGGTTAAGGTGAAGTTGATGTAGTGCCTCATAGGGTAAGTAAATTAATGTGGTTTAGCAGCGTACTGGGAAGATGTGGCCAAATATGGCATGATGGAAGAAAAGGCTTGATGAAAAAATTCGGTGGAGTGACATAGTGGGAGAAGGGAAACTGGTTGACAAAGAGTTATGCCTGATAGGAAAAGATACACTGCTTACTTTTAAGTAGTAGAGATTTGGCTTTCTCAAAGAAAGTAGTAGAGATTTGACACTATCTATGTTTTTCACGTTCCTCTCATAATGTTTATGGTCACGATATGTGAGTAATTTTCCTGGTTCTCGAGGATATGGAGGAACCCTAGTATATTAGCTAGTGAATGATGATAAGATTTAATATCCTCTTTACATGTTCATGTTAATGATCATCTCAATGTTGGGTGAAGTCGAACGTCCAATATATGTCTCTTTTAGACCAAAGGTCATTATTATTGGTGTGACGGTGAGTTTGCGGCGGTACGAGCGGGCGTATTGCACTCTGGATTACTCATTGTGCCTCATGTCTACTTGTCGCTTCCATCGAACTTCCATTTCCTTCCATGCGGTAATATTCTTTCATGTTTAGGCTCTATCCATGTGGAAACACATTAAACAAAGATTTCATGATCTGTCGCATTCATTAATCCGAAATCACAGATCACATACCTACTCCAATCACACTGAATTTTTCGATCTGACCGATCTCATCAATCATCGCGAATCCGATTCGGATTTACGTTTCACTGTTAATCCCGATGGCGGAAACCGACCGGTAGGGATAGGTTGTGTCACGACTTCATCAATTCCGATAGACAGAAAATATGGCCACATTGATCCCCATGTGTAGTTCATCTCATCAACCGTGCACATAGCGGATCTCGTAAACGAGAACATATCTCATCTGCCACGTCCACATACCGATCTGAATCCAAATCCTACAGCAGAGGCTTTTATACTACTGTTGGGATCTACAGTAGGGTGTGTCAACTACAAATTAAAATTTTCCTAAGCGCAGAACAACCAGAAACATGCTATAGGAATGGATCACAGATCGTTACCACTAGACGCGTAGTGCCGTGCAGCGGAAGTAGGGTTGAGGCAACGTGTCTCTGGAGTCGTCTCCTCCTCCTCTGATCTTCCTCGAACAGTCAGTCGTTGGATCCCACATACAGGTTTGCCGGAGCGGCGCAAGCGCACCGCCTCTAACGGTATTCGCGTGTGTAGGAGGAACGCCATGGGGCGGACTGCTAGGTCCGATCACACAACCGGCAGTGAGTGGAGGTGGTGAAGGAAATATGCCCTAGAGGCAATAATAAAGTTATTATTTATTTCCTTATATCATGATAAATTTTTATTATTCATGCTAGAATTGTATTAACCGGAAACATAATACTTGTGTGAATACATAGACAAACAGAGTGTCACTAGTATGCCTCTACTTGACTAGCTCGTTGATCAAAGATGGTTATGTTTCCTGACCATAGACATGTGTTGTCATTTGATTAACGGGATCACATCATTAGGAGAATGATGTGATTGACTTGACCCATTCCATTAGCTTAGCACTTGATCGTTTAGTTTTCTGCTATTGCTTTCTTCATGACTTATACATGTTCCTATGACTATGAGATTATGCAACTCCCGTTTACCGGAGGAACACTTTGTGTGCTACCAAACGTCACAACGTAACTGGGTGATTATAAAGGTGCTCTACAGGTGTCTCCGAAGGTACTTGTTGGGTTGGCGTATTTCGAGATTAGGATTTGTCACTCCGATTGTCGGAGAGGTATCTCTGGGCCCTCTCGGTAATGCACATCACTTAAGCCTGGCGAGCATTGCAACTAATGAGTTAGTTGTGAGATGATGTATTACGGAACGAGTAAAGAGACTTGCCGGTAACGAGATTGAACTAGGTATTGAGATACCGACGATCGAATCTCGGGCAAGTAACATACCGATGACAAAGGGAACAACATATGTTGTTATGCGGTCTGACCGATAAAGATCTTCGTAGAATATGTGGGAGCCAATATGAGCATCCAGGTTCCGCTATTGGTTATTGACTGGAAACAGTTCTAGGTCATGTCTACATAGTTCTCAAACCCGTAAGGTCCGCACGCTTAAAGTTATGATGATAGTTTCATTATGAGTTTATATGTTTTGATGTACCGAAAGTTGTTCGGAGTCCCAGATGTGATCACAGACATGACGAGGTGTCTTGAAATGGTCGAGACATAAAGATTGATATATTGGACGACTATATTCGGACACCGGAAGTGTTCCGGGTGATTTTGGAGAAAACCGGAGTGCCGGAAGGGTTACCGAAAACCCCCGGGGAAGTATTGGGCCTTAGTGGGCCTGAGGGGAGAGAGAGGGCAGCAGCCCAGGAGGTGGCGCGCCCCCTCCCATGGGGAGTCCGAATTGGACTAGGGGAAGGGGGCGCGGCCCCTCTTTCCCTCTCCCTCTCCCCCTCTTTCCTTCCCCCTTCCTAGTTGGAGTAGGAAAGGGGAGTCCTACTCCTACTAGGAGGAGGACTCCCCCCTCCTTGGCGCGCCCCAAGGGCCGGCCGGCCTCCCCCTTGCTCCTTTATATACGGGGGCAGGGGGGCACCCCAGAACACACAAGTTGATCTTCGTGATCGTTCCTTAGCCGTGTGCGGTGCCCCCCTCCACCATATTCCACCTCGGTCATATCGTTGCGGTGCTTAGGCGAAGCCCTGTGTTGGTATAACATCATCATCGTCACCACACCATCGTGCTGACGGAACTCATCCCCGACACCCTGCTGGATCAGAGTCCGGGGATCATCATCGAGCTGAACGTGTGCTGAACTCGGAGGTGCCGTACGTTCGGTACTTGGATCGGTTGGATCGTGAAGACGTACGACTACATCAACCACGTTGTCATAACGCTTCCACTTTCGGTCTACGAGGGTACGTGGACAATACTCTCCCCTCTCGTTGCTATGCATCACCATGATCTTGCGTGTGCATAGGAATTTCTTTGAAATTACTACGTCCCCCAATAGTGGTATGAGAGCCAGGTGTTATGCGTAGATGTCATATACACGAGTAGAACACAAGTGAGTTGTGGGCGATATAAGTCATACTGCTTACCATCATGTCATACTTTGGTTCAACGGTATTGTGAGATGAAGCGACCCGGACCGACATTACGCGTACGTTTACGTGAGACTGGTTTCACCGTTATGAGCACTCATGCTTAAAGGTGACTGGCGGGTGTCTGTCTCTCTCACTTTAGTTGAACCGAGTGTGGCTATGCCTGGTTCTTGCGAAGGTTAAAACAACACCAACTTGACAAACTATCATTGTGGTTTTGATGCGTAGGTAAGAACGGTTCTTGCTAAGCCCGTAGCAGGCACGTAAAACTTGCAACAACAAAGTAGAGGACGTCTAACTTGTTTTTGCAGGGCATGTTGTGATGTGATATGGTCAAGACGTGATGCTATATTTTATTGTATGAGATGATCATGTTTTGTAACCGAAGTTATCGGCAACTGGCTGGAGCCATATGGTTGTCGCTTTATTGTATGAAATGCAAACGCCCTGTAATTGCTTTACTTTATCACTAAGCGGTAGCGATAGTCGTAGAAGCAATAGACGGCGTAAGCGACAATGATGCTACGATGGAGATCAAGGTGTCGCGCCGAGTGATGATGGTGATCATGGAGGTGCTTCGAAGATGGAGATCACAAGCACAAGATGATGATGGCCATATCATATCACTTATATTGATTGCATGTGATGTTTGTCCTTTATGCATCTTATCTTGCTTTGATTGATGGTAGCATTTTAAGATGATCTCTCACTAAAATTATCAAGAAGTGTTCTCCCTGAGTATGCACCGGTGCGAAAGTTCTTCATGCTGAGACACCACGTGATGATCGGGTGTGATAGGCTCTATGTTCAAATACAACGGATGCAAAATAGTTGCACACGCGAAATACTCAGGTTAAACTTGACGAGCCTAGCATATAACAGATATGGCCTCGGAACACGGAGACCGAAAGGTCGAGCGTGAATCATATAGTAGATATGATCAACATATTGATGTTCACCGTTGAAACTACTCCATCTCACATGATGATCGGACATGGTGTAGTTGATATGGATCACGTAATCACTTAGAGGATTAGAGGGATGTCTATCTAAGTGGGAGTTCTTAAGTAATATGATTAATTGAACTTAAATTTATCATGAACTTAGTACCTGATAGTATCTTGCTTGTCTATGTTGATTGTAGATAGATGGCCCGTGCCGTTGTTCCGTTAAATTTTAATGCGTTCCTTGAGAAAGCAAAGTTGAAAGATGATGGTAGCAATTACACAGACTAGGTCCGTAACTTGAGGATTATCCTCATTGCCGCACAGAAGAATTACATCCTGGAAGCACCGCTGGGTGCCAGGCCTGCTGCTGGAGCAACACCAGATGTTATGAATGTCTGGCAGAGCAAAGCTGATGACTACTCTATAGTTCAGTGTGCCATGCTTTACGGCTTAGAACCGGGTCTTCAACGACGTTTTGAACGTCATGGAGCATATGAGATGTTCCAGGAGTTGAAGTTAATATTTCAAGCAAATGCCCGGATTGAGAGATATGAAGTCTCCAATAAGTTCTACAGCTGCAAGATGGAGGAGAACAGTTCTGTCAGTGAGCATATACTCAAAATGTCTGGGTATAATAATCACTTGATTCAACTAGGAGTTAATCTTCCGGATGATAGCGTCATTGACAGAATTCTCCAATCATTGCCACCAAGCTACAAGAGCTTTGTGATGAACTATAATATGCAAGGGATGGAAAAGACTATTCTCGAGCTCTTCGCGATGCTAAAAGCTACAGAGGTAGAAATCAAGAAGGAGCATCAAGTGTTGATGGTTAACAAGACCACTAGTTTCAAGAAAAAGGGCAAAGGGAAGAAGAAGGGAAACTTCAAGAAGAACAGCAAACAAGTTGCTGCTCAGGAGAAGAAACCCAAGTCTGGACCTAAGCCTGAAACTAAGTGCTTCTACTGCAAGCAGACTGGTCACTGGAAGCGGAACTGCCCCAAGTATTTGGCGGATAAGAAGGATGGCAAGGTGAACAAAGGTATATGTGATATACATGTTATTGATGTGTACCTTACTAATGCTCGCAGTAGCACCTGGGTATTTGATACTGGTTCTGTTGCTAATATTTGCAACTCAAAACAAGGACTACGGATTAAGCGAAGATTAGCTAAGGACGAGGTGATGATGCGCGTGGGAAATGGTTCCAAAGTCGATGTGATCGCGGTCGGCACGCTACCTCTACATCTACCTTCGAGATTAGTTTTAGACCTAAATAATTGTTATTTGGTGCCAGCGTTGAGCATGAACATTATATCTGGATCTTGTTTGATGCGAGACGGTTATTCATTTAAATCAGAGAATAATGGTTGTTCTATTTATATGAGTAATATCTTTTATGGTCATGCACCCTTGAAGAGTGGTCTATTTTTATTGAATCTCGATAGTAGTGATACACATATTCATAATGTTGAAGCCAAAAGATGCAGAGTTGATAATGATAGTGCAACTTATTTGTGGCACTGCCGTTTAGGTCATATCGGTGTAAAGCGCATGAAGAAACTCCATACTGATGGACTTTTGGAACCACTTGATTATGAATCACTTGGTACTTTTGAACCGTGCCTCATGGGCAAGATGACTAAAACACCGTTCTCCGGTACTATGGAGAGAGCAACTGATTTATTGGAGATCATACATACAGATGTATGTGGTCCGATGAATGTTGAGGCTCGTGGCAGATATCGTTATTTTCTCACCTTCACAGATGATTTGAGAAGATATGGTTATATCTACTTAATGAAGCATAAGTCTGAAACATTTGAAAAGTTCAAGGAATTTCAGAGTGAAGTTGAAAATCATTGTAACAAGAAAATAAAGTTTCTACGATCAGATCGTGGAGGAGAATATTTGAGTTACGAGTTTGGTCTACATTTGAAACAATGCGGAATAGTTTCGCAACTAACGCCACCCGGAACACCACAGCGTAATGGTGTGTCCGAACGTCGTAATTGTACTTTACTAGATATGGTGCGATCTATGATGTCTCTTACAGATTTACCGCTATCATTTTGGGGTTATGCTTTAGAGACGGACGCATTCATGTTAAATAGGGCACCATCAAAATCCGTTGAGACGCCGCCTTATGAACTGTGGTTTAGCCTGAAAGTTTGGGTCTGTGATGCTTATGTGAAAAAGCTTCAACCTAATAAGCTCGAACCCAAATCGGAGAAATGTGTCTTCGTAGGATACCCAAAGGAGACCGTTGGGTACACCTTCTATCACAGATTCGAAGGCAAAACGTTTGTAGCTAAGTTCGGAAACTTTCTGGAGAAGGAGTTTCTCTCGAAAGAAGTGAGTGGGAGGAAAGTAGAACTTGATGAGGTAACTATACCTGCTCCCTTATTGGAAAGTACCTCATCACAGAAATCTGTTCCTGTGACACCTACACCAATTAGTGAGGAAGTTAATGATGATGATCATGGAACTTCAGATCAAGTTGTTACTGAACCTCGTAGATCAACTAGAATAAAATCCGCACCAGAGTGGTACGGTAATCCTGTTCTGGAAGTCATGTTACTAGACCATGATGAACCTACGAACTATGAAGAAGCAATGGTGAGCCCAGATTCGAAAAATGGCTTGAGGCCATGAAATCTGAGATGGGATCCATGTATGAGAACAAAGTGTGGACTTTGGTTGACTTGCCCAATGATCGGCAAGCAATTGAAAATAAATGGATCTTCAAGAAGAAGACTGATGCTGACGGTAATGTTACTGTCTACAAAGCTCGACTTGTCGCGAAAGGTTTTCGACAAGTTCAAGGGGTTGACTACGATGAGACCTTCTCACCCGTAGCGATGCTTAAGTCTGTCCGAATCATGTTAGCAGTTGCCGCATTTTATGATTATGAAATATGGCAGATGGATGTCAAAACTGCATTCCTGAATGGTTTTCTGGAAGAAGAGTTGTATATGATGCAACCGGAAGGTTTTGTCGATCCAAAGGGAGCTAACAAAGTGTGCAAGCTCCAGCGATCCATTTATGGACTGGTGCAAGCCTCTCGGAGATGGAATAAACGCTTTGATAGTGTGATCAAAGCATTTGGTTTTATACAGACTTTTGGAGAAGCCTGTATTTACAAGAAAGTGAGTGGGAGCTCTGTAGCATTTCTGATACTATATGTAGATGACATATTGTTGATCAGAAATGATATATAATTTCTGGATAGCATAAAAGGATACTTGAATAAGAGTTTTTCAATGAAAGACCTCGGTGAAGCTGCTTACATATTGGGCATTAAGATCTATAGAGATAGATCAAGATGCTTAATTGGACTTTCACAAAGCACATTCCTTGACAAAGTTTTAAAGAAGTTCAAAATGGATCAAGCAAAGAAAGGGTTCTTGCCTGTGTTACAAGGTGTGAAGTTGAGTAAGACTCAAAGCCCGACCACTGCAGAAGATAGAGAGAAGATGAAAGATGTCCCGTATGCTTCAGCCATAGGCTCTATCATGTATGCAATGCTGTGTACCAGACCTAATGTGTGCCTTGCTATAAGTCTAGCAGGGAGGTACCAAAGTAATCCAGGAGTGGATCACTGGACAGCGGTCAAGAACATCCTGAAATACTTGAAAAGGACTAAGGATATGTTTCTCGTATATGGAGGTGACAAAGAGCTCATCGTGAATGGTTACGTTGATGCAAGCTTTGACACTGATCCGTACGATTCTAAATCGCAAACCGGATACGTGTTTACATTGAACGGTGGAGCTGTCAGTTGGTGCAGTTCTAAACAAAGCCTCGTGGCGGGATCTACGTGTGAAGCAGAGTACATAGCTACTTCGGAAGCAGCAAATGAAGGAGTCAGGATGAAGGAGTTCATATCCGATCTAGGTGTCATACCTAGTGCATTGGGTCCAATGAAAATCTTTTGTGAAAATACTGGAGCAATTGCCTTAGCGAAGGAACCCAGATTTCACAAGAGAACCAAGCACATCAAGAGACGCTTCAATTCCATCCGGGATCTAGTCCAGGTGGGAGACATAGAAATTTGCAAGATACATACGGATCTGAATGTTGCAGACCCGTTGACTAAGCCTCTTCCACGAGCAAAACATGATCAACACCAAGACTCCATGGGTGTTAGAATCATTACTGTGTAATCTAGATTATTGACTCTAGTGCAAGTGGGAGACTGAAGGAAATATGCCCTAAAGGCAATAATTAAGTTATTATTTATTTCCTTATATCATGATAAATGTTTATTATTCATGCTAGAATTGTATTAACCGGAAACATAATACTTGTGTGAATACATAGACAAACAGAGTTTCACTAGTATGCCTCTACTTGACTAGCTCGTTGATCAAAGATGGTTATGTTTCCTGACAATAGACATGTGTTGTCATTTGATTAACGGGATCACATCATTAGGAGAATGATGTGATTGACTTGACCCATTCCATTAGCTTAGCACTTGATCATTTAGTTTTCTGCTATTGCTTTCTTCATGACTTATACATGTTCCTATGACTATGAGATTATGCAACTCCCGTTTACCGGAGGAACACTTTGTGTGCTACCAAACGTCACAATGTAACTGGGTGAGTATAAAGGTGCTCTACAGGTGTCTCCGAAGGTACTTGTTGGGTTGGCGTATTTCGAGATTAGGATTTGTCACTCCGATTGTCGGAGAGGTATCTCTGGGCCCTCTCGGTAATGCACATCACTTATGCCTTGCAAGCATTGCAACTAATGAGTTAGTTGTGAGATGATGTATTATGGAACGAGTAAAGAGACTTTCCGGTAACGAGATTGAACTAGGTATTGAGATACCGACGATCGAATCTCGGGCAAGTAACATACCGATGACAAAGGGAACAACGTATGTTGTTATGCGGTCTGACCGATAAAGATCTTAGTAGAATATGTGGGAGCCAATATGAGCATCCAGGTTCCGCTATTGGTTATTGACCGGAAACAGTTATAGGTCATGTCTACAGAGTTCTCGAACCCGTAGGGTCCGCACGCTTAAAGTTATGATGACAGTTTCATTATGAGTTTATATGTTTTGATGTACCGAAAGTTGTTCGGAGTCCCGGATGTGATCACAGACATGACGAGGTGTCTCGAAATGGTCGAGACATAAAGATTGATACATTGGACGACTATATTCGGACATCGGAAGTGTTCCGGGTGATTTCGGAGAAAACCGGAGTGCCGGAAGGGTTACCGGAAACCCCCAGGGAAGTATTGGGCCTTAGTGGGCCTGAGGGGAGAGAGAGGGCAGCAGCCCAGGAGGTGGCGCGCCCCCTCCCATGGGGAGTCCGAATTGGACTAGGGGAAGGGGGGGCGGCCCCTCTTTTCCTCTCCCTCTCCTCCTCTTTCCTCCCCCCTTCCCCCTTCCTAGTTGGACTAGGAAAGGGGAGTCCTACTCCTACTAGGAGGAGGACTCCCCCCTCCTTGGCGCGCCCCAAGGGCCGGCCGGCCTCCCCTTGCTCCTTATATACGGGGGCAGGGGGGCACCCCAGAACACACAAGTTGATCTTCGTGATCGTTCCTTAGTCGTGTGCAGTGCCCCCCTCCACCGTATTCCACCTCGGTCATATCGTTGCGATGCTTAGGCGAAGCCCTGCGTCGGTAGAACATCATTATCGTCACCACGCCATCGTGCTGACGAAACTCATCCCCGACACCCTGCTGGATCGGAGTCCGGGGATCGTCATCGAGCTGAACGTGTGCTGAACTCGGAGGTGCCGTACATTCGGTACTTGGATCGGTCGGATCGTGAAGACGTGCGACTACATCAACTGCGTTGTCATAACGCTTCCGCTTTCGGTCTACGAGGGTACGTGGACAATACTCTCCCCTCTCGTTGCTATGCATCACCATGATCTTGCGTGTGCGTAGGATTTTTTTTGAAATTACTATGTTCCCCAATAGGTGGTTATTCGCAACACATGCAAAACCTGGTGACAGCGCCGAAGCGATCAACCGCATGAGTGTGCCGCACCTCCACTATATATAGGCATCCGTCATGGGCTCAATACTTGGACCTCACACGGATCCTAAAGCCCAAATTCTGTTTGGTCTGGATCCGAGTCCGAGTAAGATCATATCTGACTCGTGGAGTCGTATCCGGCCTCACAGGTTTCTTCCCTTATGTGTGTGACCCCTTAGGTTCAAGTCGACTTGGTCACAAATTGGATCATCTCTGACCTGCTTGGCTGGTAGCGGCCTCTAGCAAGGTATGCCGACCACCAAGTAGACAATGAAGCCGGTTGGTGAACCTATACAACATGTCACACTTCTATTCCCTTTACCACACGATATATGTTGTCGAGCTCAAGGCGAGTCTGTCATCCTTGTGCTAGCCTGACCTCTTTCTCATTCCAGTGTGCCGACCACAAACCAAAATATCTCATAATCCATGTCGCATTGCTATGCTTATCTTTGTCGGATCACACGAGGGGCCCATAGTATATCTCTCCTGATCGGAGGGGCAAATCCCATCTTGCTCGACCATGTCTCGCAGCATGGGTATGAATAAGCCAAAAGCCTACCTTTATAACTACCTAGTAACAGAGTAGCGTTTGGTCGGCCCAAAGTAGGTCTGTCACCATCCCGAGTACATGCGCCAGCTCAGGTCTTAGGACATAGAACGTATGTTGTACTAGAGATTCACATATGACGTATTGCTGCATCTCAGTTGGGTCTGTCCGACTCAGACCTTATCTCAACTCGGATCCGACTATGTCGAATCCGACCAGATCCTTTCGAGTCCATATTATTCGGCTAGCATCCAATGCTCCATGGCTAGTGAGACCGAGCCATCCATCGTGTCATATACTAGTCTAGTCGGATGCGCGTCCACACAACCCTTTCGACTAGGGACCTTTTAGGATAGTCATCATACAATGCATAGTCCCACAAACAAACACTGGTACAACGAGCTGCTATACAAACGGTTTTTAACCCCTTTCCGTGATGACATTTTAAACCGTCGCCTAGTGAGTGTGGGCGATAGGGTGGAGGGGGTGTCCTTCCCACACGATCTAGAAAACGTCGGGGATTGGCCCTCCGGTCACACACGATGGGCAAAATGAACCCATGTGCGATCGGGCTAGCCCTCACATACAATTATACAAGCCCAATCATTTCCGTTCGTAGGTACATCCCACACAGTGATTCCCAGAGATATGTTTTCGTTCGTCTACACATCCCACACAGTGAATCCCATGGAAACATTTCCGTTTGTCTGCATATCCCACACAGTGAATCCTAGACAAACGTTTCGTTCATCTGCACATCCCACACAGAGAATCCCAGATGAACATTTCCGTTCGTATATACATCCCACATAGTTTTATATATAGCCTTGTGTGTGCTAGGTGTAATGATCACCGCGCTCTGCCTCCGTTAACCGTTTGCTTTATTCAACTATATCACACATGATTTGATGAAGAAAGCTATATGGCATTGGGCTATCCATCACAACCACTTTTACTGCTAGAACCGTTTGCAAAGCTCCATGACCCATTTAGCAGATTTATTAGTTTACAATTAATAATTTCAGTATTACGCAAATTCACATTTCATATCTAACAACTGTTTGCCAATACCAGACACACTAATATATTTTAACATCATAGTATGCTAGCTACATGAAGACAACACAGTACAACCAGTTCACCTTCATAAGAACAATATTAGAATACTATATTCATTTCCCTAATCGACTGATGCATGATCATCAGGTTCGTCTTCTCCACCTCTGCTTTTAGTTTGGTAAGAACCTATTGCACTAACCAACTGTGAAAGTGCCTCCTTCGTCGCCAACACCATCTTAGCAAAGTCTAATTTAAAAATCTGAGCTCATTCTCTATCTTCCTCTTTTTTCCCGCATCTTGAAATATTCTTCAGCGTTGACAGTACTTTCTCTAAGTCTATCTCTGTCCTCTTCCTCATATATGCTCCAGAGCTTTGCTAGGCACATCTTCAAAGACTGTGGCCATTTTTGATCAACCCACTCCAGGTAAGAACACTTCCCTTCATCCTATAATATTTAAAACTAAATCAATAACAATTGTAGGGAAAATGAGTTTCTAGCAACATAGAAAATCACCAAATACATATTTTAAAAAACTAAAGAAATATGTTAATTATGACATACCTTCTCAAAAAGATCAACATGCAAATGAATTTGCTACTGAGACAACAACCAAATTCAGAAACATCACAAGCTATAATTAACTACATCAACGCTACAAGTCCTTAGTCATGTACTATAAATAACAAATTGAACATTTTACGAAGAAACTAAATATAACTGCAACAACATATTAACCGTGTTTGGATGACATCAGATTGATACTAACAGGTGTGTACATGCACAAATTTAATAACATAGTGTTGACACCAGATTTTGGCATGGTCAAAAACACAATTAAGATGGCCTCAAATGAAAAAGTGACCAAAGTGAGAAAGTTTTGTATCTTCAAAAGGAGAAACTTTGATATTTGGTCCATAGCCATCCGATCTCATCTCTAAGGCCGAAGTTGTGTTCAAGTACTGGGATTTTGTATCCAGAACACTATTCAGCTGATTACGCCCCCAAGATGGCCTAATAGGGAACAATGGTCTACACAAATTGTCTTCATCTTGTCGAAACAATCTATTTTGATATAAAAATCGTCCCAATTCAAATTCGTATGCAAAATTTAGAGCCATTCGAATTCAGTCCTGCCCGGAGGCTACATATGGCGCGCCCCACCACACATGATGTCTGATGGGTAGCGCCACCCATTGGCTGTCTTGCATGAGCGATTCGGCCTTGATGATGGCCTCAAATCGAAAAACATTCAACATTAAAGTTGTTTGTCTCGTCGAAACGGTTAAATTTTATTTTGGGTACATCTTCATTCGAGGTCGTTTGTGGCCTGAGAGAGTCAAAAACCGAACTAATGTCCCAGACTTACCTAAACTCTGAGTTCAGTTAATTTTGGAAAGATTTGGACATGATCTGGACATGATTTGGAGTCCTTTTCTTGTATGGGAAGTCCATCCTCCTCTTATATTTACAAGAGGTGACGGCCGATTGAACAACACACAATTGAACAAACACATCTACTACTTTTTCGTGTCCATCTATCCCCTATCCTTGTATCTTTCTTCTCGTTCTTTGCCGTTCTTCAGCAATGGAGGGATGCAAATCCACAAGGCTCTAGGGGAGGCCAGGTCGACCTAGGGCAGCTCATAGCCTCCGCGTGCTTAGATGGGGTCCCTCCCGGGCGCGTGGGGTTTCGAGTCTACAAAAGCGCCCGCCGGATTGCTTGCGTACCGCGCTTCCGGACGGGTCTCCTTTGACATGAGCGGCGGTGCATCACCCTCGGCGTTGGAGGTACACGGTGACGTGTTCATGTGCGAACACACTTTTTGGCGACTCCGCTGGGGATGAAGCTTTGAACGGTCTCCAGCCCGTTCTTTCTATGAAGAGATCATCATCTAGGGTTTGCAATCTACAAAGGTAATATGAATACCCAATTCCCTACTGTAGATGCAAATAATTCATATGGTGTTACTAGATCGTTCAATGAGTATACTCTATCGACCAACCCTAGTTTTTTCAATAATGCATCTAATTACGTGCATAGGCCAATTCAAAGTAATTTACATGCTTCAACTTCTTATGATACTAGTAACATACAACATATGTATCCTAACTCTCATGCATCGGCAACCCCACAAATCCATATGCCGATGAACAACATGATGGGTTTTGTTAATCAATTTGAAACATCTCATGTTAAAATTTCCAATAGCATACAAGAAAGTGTTCCACCATTTTATTCATCGGCAACTAATTTGCAATATGTGAATCCAACCTTGCCGATGGATGGGAGAATTGACCATATTCGGCCAGTTGCTCTCAGCCATCATATGCTACACCTCATGACAGTAATTTTTTAGCACCATACACAACTGCATATGTTCATAATTCGGCTTCACACCTTTCTGGTCATAGCTGAATAAATGTAAATTTTATAGGAGCATTTGTGCCAAATATTGTAGAAGATGAGGTAGTGGTGGCTGCATTGAAGAGTTTAGCCCAGAATAAGAGGATTAGTGCTCTTTGCCTTGAATAACATGAAAAGGGGATATTTCCTGATTATGCGGCAAAAAAAGCTAGAGTTTTGTAAGAAAACGAATCTTTGCCAATTGATAAAACTGGTGAGCAAAAATATGCTTTTACAACAATGCATATGCCTTCACCTAGTACTACATCATATTATACACCCCCTACACAATTGCAAAAATTCGGCAACACTCATGTGTCATTGCCGAAAGAATCTAAAAGTATTGGGGTGCAATCATATCCAGAGTGGGCTGAAATTGAGAAAAAACTTAAAGCCAATTTTGCCGCTCGCCGCTAGAAACAAATAGAAAAAGAATTGGTTCAAATAAAAGAAGAATTGCTAATTGTTAGAATCAATGAAAGGAAGGATGATTCAGAATATGAAAGTGATTCGGTTGAAAAAGCCAAATCAAGTAGTATATATTTAGAGTCCATCAAATCGAAAGAGGCAAGCATTATTGAGAAAGGGCATGGCAAGCATAGCAAAACAACCATGCTTGATTTTTTCTGAAGTTAAGGGAACCTACTTCCTGCCCTATGAGTTTCGTGCCATATAAATTGATGAACTTCAAGGACAAGAACAAGTATACGATAAAAATTTTGGCCGACAAAAATCTTCAATATAAGGATGCATGGAATCAAGAAAAAGATGATGAAGAGACGTTGGGGAGCCATCCAAAGGCGGAGCAAGATATTGTTCAAGTCACAGCACCATAATGCTCTCCCAAGATATTTGAAGAGGTATGCATAGCGAGTAGTTTACCTATTTTTAGATTTGGTCGCAACTTCATTATTGATGCATCTATAAGAAATATTCTCATAACTAACTTTAGAAGACCAATGAAGAAGGGTAATTTACTTGTTAGCAATAGAATTGTTATAGAACATATCGGTCAACCCATTGTGCCATTTATAAAGACCGATAGTGACTTATTGTTGCAACCAAGGCTTTCCCCATTGCTTTATCTGAAGTTCATATCCAATTGGGTAGCTTTGCTTATTTCTCACTTGGCTTACACTTGGTACCAATTGAGACATGTATATTCTAACTATCTTCATTTCAGAAATTTAAAGCCAAGGTTAAATTCTGTTGAGAAAACTGATGCTAGTATAATATCTTACTCGAAGACATCGAAGATAGAGTGCAAAACACAATGCACAGCCGAATGGTGTGATGCAAAATCCGAACCATTCGCTTGCTTCCAAAGCCGTTCTCACAGCAAGATCGGCTAGAAAATAAAAAGTTCACCTTCAATTCAAGCATGTGTGATCAAATATTTGATTTGTTGCTAAAAAATAATTACATAAGAATTCTTGATCACCATTTAAAGCCATCAATTCAAGGACGAATGTATTGTAGGTTGCATCATTCATTCAAACATAATTTTGAGGATTGCAATATGTTTTGTCAAATAGTTAAATCGGCCATTGATAAAGGATGATTGAGATTTGTTCAAACACCAAAGGATGACCAGTCTATTCCAATTGGTCCTGATGGCAACAAGTTTTTGCATGGATGATGGAATCAAGTTTTCAAGTAAATAAGTTGTTCAAGAGCACAATGAAGATATTCTTGAAGGCAGGAATTCCCTCAAGGTTGCACATAAGACGCCAAGTACTGGGGGGCAGCAAGAAAATTCAGAGATCAATGAAAGCAAACCAAAAGAAAACAAAGGCCGAAATAAGCAAACGTGTAAGAGATCAAAAATCACCTTCACCGAACTATTGGATAAATATCAAAAGAAGAGTCAAGAGAAGAATGCTTATCGGCCAAATCATGCAAAGAAATCAAGATCACCCCCAAGGTGCAAATATGAGGATTGGTATTGGCAAAGTGAGAATTTTAATGTGACATATTCATATCCTTATTTTGGGCCGCCAATGCCAATGCCGTGGATGCCTCTCCATGCTCATTTAAATCCATATTCATAATGGGACAGGTATGATACAAGGGCACATTCTCCATCTTATTTTAGACCATCTCACCAATACTATGCAGCTCCAAGAAGTTCACCATTTGAACAATCACGCGTCAAAGACCGTTTCAATCATAAGGAACTGGTCCAGAGCTCAGTGAAGAAGAAAGAGGTGGTCAAGCAAGTTTACCACATGAAAAGAGATGGTCGTAAGTGTGCTACTTCAGATTTGATCTCAAATAACAAAGAGCCAATTAAAGTGTTGACATTGGCTACAAAAGACAAAGAAGTGAAGCAATCAATTGATAAAAATTAGGGTGCCAAATCCGAAGAAAAGAAGTTGAGGGTGCACAAAGCCAAAAAAGAATTGCCATTGGTCAAAACAGAATCACAGCCGAAATGCCCACTCGGCTTATCATATTGGAAAAAGAAGGAATTACAAAATCTTAGTGCACAAGAGCTAAAAAAGAAGAACATGGCATGGTTTCCCAAGAGGATCAATCAAAAGAAAAATGATGTGCATGCTTCTATTGTAACAAGTACAACAAAAGTGAAGAAAGAGAAGGATGGAAGCAACAAACAATTAAGTCGAAGGTGTGCATCACAACATCAAAATCTTCGGTTAGCACATCATCCATTTTCTTAAACCATGCCATTGATGCCTTTGCCATGGAATTCATCCCTAGGTATGATCAATTACCCTCCATGGATTTATTTTGATCCATGGATGCAACATAATTTTCTATATCATGAGAGGGTATTACCAAATCACTATGCATTTGGTTAGTTACATTTTTATTGCTAATACAAAGGGGCCAAAATATTTTATTACTATTTCATTTGTTTATTTCGGCTATTAATGGTTTGGTGGGTGAATTCTACATGGACCTCATGGTAATGACCGATATTTATTTATCACCCTAAGAGTATATCTAAGAATGGCCGGTTTGGTATTCTAACATCGTCCTTAGTTTGAGTAGAGATTGAGATAAGTGCTTGCATAGAAATCTGTCAAATTAATGCCATTGAAGATATTATGCATAGAACAATTCACCAAAACTGCAAAGTGGACTTATGTTTTGATTGGGTGTGCTTTGGCTTATTAGTTTTCAGAATTCACGTAAAGCCAAATCATGGTTGATTTTATTGTTGAGCATCATATTGACATCATGCATAATACTGATTTTAGCTTTATCTCTCTAGTACCATGGTGGTTATATATTGATGGTTAAATTTGTAGCAATGGCCAAGGTGTTGGTGTTGTTTATATATCTCCTTATGGTGCTATTATGTGAAGCCGCATGTCGCTTAAAATACTTATGCACAAATGATCAAAGCCGAATATGCATTGTTATTTGGATTGGAGCTTTTCCTTGCTATAGGTGATGTACACAGTGAGGCTTTTGGTGATTCGTTATTAGTATAGCGTAACCAATATCCAAGGGTTATCAGTGTTTTGACGAATCACTTTTAGTTTATCTTGAGATATGTCTAGACATAAAATTTACCTTGGGTTGTTTTAATATTGTTCATATATCTAGACATGACAATTGGAAATAATTGGCATCATGAGCATTTGGCTACCATGTTGATCATGGTGTATTGCATATCTATCAATAGCCAATGCTTAAACTCATCGAAATAGGTAAGGCCGAACTGAAGCCCACCGCTTCGGCCACTAATGAAACTTTTATGCAGGCAAAGTAAGGATTGGAGGAATTTCATTCTTGATTATCTGCAAAATCCTCGCGAAAGGGTGAACAATATGGTTCGGAGGATGGTTTTGATCTATGGAACCATATCACTGGATTGTTATAGAAGTTGAGAAGTTTTGACCCAAGTTTGCATCAAGAGGTTCAAACAAGCAATGGCCGATATATACTTATGGTCCTAAGAACAGCCAAAATGGCCGATGGAGTGTTGACATCGTCCTTAGAACAAGCTATGTGCAAGTTATTTTTCAGCACACAAGCTTTGCGAAAAACAGGGGCATGTGTTGACACCAGATTTTGGCATGGTCAAAAACACAATTAAGATGGCCTCAAATGAAAAAGTGCTCAAATTGAGAAAGTTCTGTATCTCCAAAAGAAGAAACTTTGATATTTGGGCCATAGCCATCCGATCTCATCTCTAAGGCCGAAGTTGTGTTCGAAGTACTGAGATTTGTATTCAGAACACTATTCAGCTGATTACGCCCCCAAGACGGTCTAATATGGAAAAATGGTCTACACTAATTGTCTTCGTCTCATCGAAACGATCTATTTTGATATAAAAATCGTCCCAATCCAAATTGGAATGCAAAAATTAGAGCCATTCGAATGCAGCCCTGCCCGGAGGCTACATATGGCGCGCCCCACCAGACATGATGTCTGATGGGTAGCGCCACCAATTGGCTGTCTTGCGCGAGCGATTCGGCCCCGAAGATGTCCTCGAATCGAAAAATGTTTAACATAAAAATTGTTTGTCTCGGTGAAAAGGTTAAATTTGCTTTTGGGCACATCTTCATCCGAGGTCATTTGTGGCATGTGAGAGTCAAAAACCGAACTAATGTCCCAGACTTACCTAAATCCGAGTTCGGTTAATTTGAAAAGATTTGGACATGATTTGGAGTCCTTTTCTTGTATGGGAAGTCCATCCTCCTCTTATATTGACAAGAGGCGATGACCGATTGAACAACACACAATCGAACAAACACATCTACTACTTTTTCGTGTTCATCTATCCCCTACCCTTGTATCTTTCTTCTCGTTCTTCGTCGTTCTTCAGCAATGGAGGGCTGCAAATCCACGAGGCTCTAGGGGCGGTCAGGTCGACCTAGGGAAGCCCATAGCCTCTGTGTGCCCAGCGGGGTCCCTCCCGGGCGTGTGGGGTTTCGGGTCTACAAAAGCATCCGCCGGATTGCTTGCGTACCGCGCTTCCGGACGGGTCTCCTTTGAAGTGGGCTGCGGTGCATCACCCTCGGCGTTGGAGGTACACGGTGACATGTTCATGTGCGAACACATAGAACTAATAGCACCAAAGCTGTCCACTATGTATGACAAAACCGGTGTCAAGACAACTATTGCTACATTTGGCACCAGTGCCCTGCACTGGCGAGTCTATGTAGAGGAAAAATTCAGGGAACCAGACTTCAGAGCACCTAGTTTCTCCGATGCCCAGTTTCTTCGTGCCATAAAGTTTAGTATTTTACTGCTTGGCTGCTCAGAGGTGTGGACCAAAGTTGGCTTCACAAACTGCTAAAGCAGTGTCAAATAATTTTCTAATAGCACCGCTGATGAGATGGCAAATTTTTAGATACTAGGTAGAAATTGTGACACTATCTTAATCACATCCAAAATAACATAGCACAATGACAGTGCCTAAAACACATCTAACAAATGATTTGTAACAACGAAAGTGGGGCTAGCCTTCTCTTCACATGCCAAAAACTTTCTCCCACTATCCACAGATTCAAACGCAACTAACTTCATGCATGGAGATTGATGGTGACAACGAGCAGACAGATCTTTAGCCACCCCGCTCCATTCATTGCAGCTGATGGTCCTAGGGAGATACAGGAGGAAGAAATGACTCAAATCAACCGCCGAGTTAAAATCCTTCCTTCCAAATCATAACCCGAGAGAGAGGAGAGAGGCATACCCGGGTGGTGAAAGAGTCGTCGTCGCCGGAGGAACCGCCGGATAGGTCATTGAAGAAGACCATGGTGATCGCGACGGTCGGATGCAAGATGGTGAAAGCGAGGAAGCAAGCGAGGAAGCGACTATAGCTTGGGAAGGAAGGACGACATCGGCAACACGGACAGCAGCACGAGCGCTCTCGGTGTTTGCAGCCCTTGTCACAGTAGCTGCTGCAGCCGTCTCGGCTGCTGCAGCTGCCCTGTCGGCTTCCACACACGCCCTCTATGTGGATATGTCCACGCTCAATGCGGATGCGGCCATGCTCTTGGCGTAGGCTCTCAGGGAGGACGCAACCACCATACGGGACTCACGAAGCGTTTCCACTACGTCATTCTTTGCAAGAAGGGGTTGCGGGAATGGGGATCATGGTTCTTACATTTGGGGGAGACCGACACTAGAGCAGACGAAGCCGACAAAACTTATGGAGGAAGACTCAAATAGACCCATGAATTTCATCGCAAACGGTTCCTGCAACAAACTGTGTGTGATGTTGATATTTTGTAATAGCCGTGAAAGACGAATTTGGAGTACAATAGCAACGGATGGTGTTTTAAATGTACGAGAA
This sequence comes from Triticum aestivum, assembly GCF_018294505.1. Taxonomy (NCBI): domain Eukaryota; kingdom Viridiplantae; phylum Streptophyta; class Magnoliopsida; order Poales; family Poaceae; genus Triticum; species Triticum aestivum. Next base: position 400,020,017 of record NC_057795.1, on the reverse strand, counting down.
AATTTAGAGTACTAATACAACTGTCATGTCAAAATTTGGAAAATTTCAGGGGCCATTTGACCTTTTTAAGACATTTAAGTTATTTTCTAGCCAGTTAATTACCGTAACTCAAATTTGAACTACATGTACATGCAATAGCTAACCATAACTATTTGAAAAGTCATATTTGTATACTTGTGTGCGAGTTAATTCCATGTGAAGTAAATTGGAAGGAATTTTCAAACATATTGGTGTCATGGTTTGGACACAAAGCATCGAGTGCCATGGCTTTTAAATTCCAAAAAATTCAAAAAATATCAGACATACATTAAACCTTGCTTGACGTAATGGCACGGCACCAAGGTGGTGTGGTAAGAAAATTGGCCCATTTGACGAAAGTTTGGACACACACCCCTCACAAAACGGAGCAACTCACTAGAAGGCTCGTGGTTTCAAGAGGGCACAACGCATGTCTGATGACGAACCAGCGATAGCTTCCTCTTATTGCCATCAAACTTTTTCCAACATTAACGTGCACTAATACAAATGTCATGTTAAAATTTGGAAAATTTTAGGGGTCATTTTTCCTTTTTAAGACATTTAAGTGATGTTCTAGCCATTTAATGTCGTAATTCAAATTTGAACTGCATGTACATGCAACATCTAACCATAAGGGTTTGACAAATTATATTTTTGTACTTGTGTGCGAGTTAATTCCATGTGCAGTAAATTGGAAAGAATTTTCAAACATATTGGTGTCACGGCTTGGACACAAAGCATCGACTGCCATGGCATTTAAATTCCAAAAAAATTAAAAATGATCAGAAACACATGAAACCTTGCTTGACTTAATGGCATGGCACCAAGATGGTGTGGTAAAAAAATTGGCATGTTTGACAAAACTTTGGACACACACCCCTCACAAACCGAAGCAACTCACTAGAAGGCTCGTGGTTCTGAGAGGGCACAATGCATGTTTGATGACAAACCGGCGATAACTTCCTCTTATGGCCTTAAAAAAATTTCTACAGTTAACATGCACTAATAAAACTGTCATGTCAAAATTTGAAAATTTCAGGGGTCATTTGACCTTTTTAAGACATTTAAGTGATTTTCTAGCCATTTAATGACCGTAATTTGAATTTGAACTACATGTACATGCAACAGCTAACCATACGAGTTAAAAAAACATATTTGTGTACTTTTGTGCGAGTTAATTCCATGTGTAGTATATTGGAAGGAATTTTCAAACATATTGGTGTCACATCTTGGACACAAATCGTCGACTGCCATGGCATTTAAATTCCAAAAAAAATAAAAATGATCAGAAACACATGAAACCTTGCTTGACTTAATGGCATGGCACCAAGATGGTGTGGTAAAAAAATTGGCATGTTTGACAAACCTTTGGACACACACCCCTTACAAACCGAAGCAACTCATTAGAAGGCTCGTGGTTCTGAGAGGGCACAATGCATGTTTGACGATAAACCAGCGATAACTTCCTCTTATGGCCTTCAAAAAATTTCTACAGTTAACGTGCAGTAATACAACTGTCATGTCAAAATTTGGAAAATTTCAGGGGTCATTTGACCTTTTTAAGACATTTAAGTGATTTTCTAGCCATTTAATGACCGTAATTTGAATGTGAACTACATGTACATGCAACAGCTTACCATAAGAGTTTAAAAACATATTTGTGTACTTTTGTGCGAGTTAATTCCATGTGTAGTATATTGGAAGGAATTTTCAAACATATTGGGTGTCACAGCTTGGACACAAAGCATGGAGTGTCATGGCATTTAAATTCCAAAAAATTAAAAAATGACCAAAAATACATGAAACCTTGCTTGATGTAATGGCATGGCACTAAGATGTTGTGATAAAAAAATTGGCATGTTTGATGAAAGTTTGGACACACACTCCTCATAAACCGAGGCAACTCACTAGAAGGCTCGTGGTTCTCAAAGGGAACAATGCATGTTTGATGAGGAACCGATGATAGCTTCCTCTTATGGCCTTCAAATTTTTTCTATAACATGCACTAATACAACTCTCATGTCCAAATTTGGAAAATTTCAGGGGTCATTTGACCATTTTAAGACATTTAGGTTATTTTCTTGCCATTTAATGACCGTAATTCAAATTTGAACTACATGTACACGCAACAGCTAACCATAAAGGTTTGAAAAATCATATATGTGTACTTGTTGTGTGCGAGTTAATTCCATGTGTAGTAAATTGGAAGGGATTTTCAAACATATTGGTGTCACGGCTTGGACACGTGCATGGAGTGGCATGGTAACACAAAATAAGCATTCGTGCCTTATATGAGGAAAGAAATGTAAATATATGGCAAGACAACTGGGCCCCACATGATTGGCACTCTATTTCGCGCCTCGAGGTTTGGAAGGTGAGTGGAACAGGTTATTAATCAAACGCAACTCTGTATTGGAAACCGTCAACTATTAAGTTAACACACAACTTTTGCTATGAAAACCATGCGCAAATCAAACTACAGTACTCGTAAATTCCGGCGACCGACGTGTGTACTATTCCCGTCGATCTATGTTCCGGCCGCCAATAAATACTACCTTGCTCACGTCGTCCCGCCTACATTCTCATCTACATCTTCCCCTGGCTCGCCCTCTCTCTCTCTCACACACATACACACACACACACACATATCTCTGCCATAGCACCGCCGATCTTCCCACACACCGACAAGGAGGTGCCCCCCGAGGACATTCAGTTGAAGAGCAGCGACGAGGAGTACTCCTACAAGCCACCGGACGAGGTTGCGCCGGACCCCCCAACTTTGGAGTGGTTTTGGGGCTAGTACAATCTTTGTCTGTGGAAGTCCCTACCGCCGGCTGAGAAAGCCAGACAAGTGGCATTCAACAAGGAGATGGCGGAGGAGGAAGCCAGGTACCAGGCAACCTGTGAAGCCCATGAGGCCGCCTAAAAAAGGAGTCGATGGAGCTTTAGGGGCGGGCGCGTCAACGTGCGGAGGATGTGTATGAAGACGGGTACTTCGCCAGGAAGGCCAAAGGAGATAGGCACCTCATAGCTACGTGGAGGTGGGCCGATAATCTCCAGCGTGCCACCGATGGGGAGCTCCGATGGCCGCCCAATGAAATTGCAAGATCGTTTGCAACGTCCACCAACAAGAGGCAGATCGGTACGTCAAGCACTACGAGGCAGAGCAGGCATAGTACCTCCTCCACGCTGGGAAGACGCCGCACACCAGGAAGCTGCTGGCAAGGGCCGGAATATTGCTCCTGTAAGGAGGGACTTTTTTTAATATTTTTCATTTTCATTTTTATGCATTGTACATAGTAGTTAAGTATCATCACGTATATGTGATGATATTATATATATAATGTGATTAACTAATGAACAATTAATATAAATTATGAATTCCATTTTTCTATCTGTTTTCGTATACTAATTTGTATCTAGTTGTTATCATCCACATATACAGAATGGAAAGCATATATATACACATTGAAACAGAACATATAAGAACGGAAAATAGAGTACATAGATTGAAACAAGTAATAGACAGAGCAATATTATGATTGTTGTGAATACATAGCGATCCACATTGAAACGACTCAACAAAATAAGACGTGTCCATGACCATCAACCCTTGCTATGGTAGATCTTGGCTCTGCCTGAACTCGTGCAGGCGTTCGTCCAAGTGGTTGACACGCTCGCGGTACATTTGGAGCTCAATCTCATGCTCCAAGTTGGCTATTTCATTAGAGATCACTAGCTCGAGGAAGCGACAAAACCATGTTCCTCTACTATGTGTAGGTGGACACCTGGTCCAAGGAGGTGGTCGAGCCTAGCAACCAGCGCATTGGCATTGAGCGGGCCGCGGACAAGGCAAACTGCGTGACCCATGCAAACGACGCAGCAGGCGCCCGGTACAAGTATGGCGCGGCCGGCCTTTGGTGCAAGCACGGTGCAGACGGCCTCTGCCCACTCCTGGCAAGGAATGGGGGTACCGACGGGCCGTGTACCCAGCTTTGACACCCTGTTGACAGCAGGCAAGCATCATTGGATCCGCTCTTACTGTGCGGCATGCCGCGCCTCTCGCTTTGCGACGCTCCAACGGTCTCGTTGTGTGGTGAGCCACAACCTATCAGCACGGACACGCCTAGCTTGCTCTGCGGTGCACCATCGATCATGTTGTGTGGCGAGCTGCAGTCTCTCGGTGATGACATGCCTACCTTGATTTGCGGTGCTGAAGTGCCATGCGCTAAGGGTCTGCTCAACCCTGGTGATGACGCGGAACAAGACTTCGTTTGCGTTGCCGGGGAGTGCCTCGGCCTCGATTGGCCATGGCACCTTCTCGTTTTCCTTGTCGAGGAGGTAGATGGCAGAGGCGGCGCTTCAGTTGGTTGGCATGCTTGGAAAAGGTGGATGTGCTATAGGCTGTGCTTGTTACCTTAGTGCATCGCGTGCCAACTAGGTTTATATGTGCAATATCGCTGGGTGGCGGCGGGAAACCGATCAGAAAATGGCGGGAAATGGTGGCGTGTTCATAAAACACCATTAATTAATGGAAACTTAGTATAGAAGGAACATCGAGCTATAGCACGACACGTATAGGCACATTGCTCGCCCATGACTATGTAATTGGATGTTTAATTCGGTTGTGCAATCATGTTCTTATTAGTATATATGTTGTTGTTCCATATGCAATCACATCGCACACGGAGCATAATAGAGAAACCGTCGATGATGAATTCATCGCTGGCAATTGTATACCAGGACGCGTTTTCCCATAACACACATGTCTTATTAGCAGTAATCGTATATGTTATTATCGGTCTTCGCATACATTTCTAATTATAGACCTGTTTGCCGCGTACCACACACATTTTGATAAGTTGAACCATTTCTGTTCTCTTGGCTCAACGTAAACAGTTCATCCAAGTGAACTATATGCCGTATATCGCACACACCTTTGATCTGGCTGACCGTTTCTGTTGTGTTGCCTAATCACAAACAGTTTATCTGAGTGAACTGCATGCCGTATATCGCGCACACCTTCATCTAGTTGACCATTTCTATTGTTATGCTCATCGCAAATAGTTCATGCAAGTGAACTTTGTGCCACACATCGCACACGCAACTATAATCTGAATCGTTTTTTATGTCTCCATCATTGCAAACGTTTTGTATATTTTTTGATGGTTTTTTACAACACCATAAGCGATTAATGCATCACACACAATTCCGTCGAAGGGTCTCTGATTGTAGTGTCGTATTTGGACCATCCTGCAGTAGTGAAGTCACGTACTTGCTGATACACATCATTGATAATGTACAAACACTATGTTTATTCATAAACACATAGGAAATGTCATCATACATGATTGCCTCTAGGGAATATCTCCAACAACAATATTCAAAATATCGAACTAGACTCAGCTTCATAACATTAGTAGCAACAACATTTATCCCATGTCATTAAGAACTTAACGGACCACTCACAACACATCATATTATTTAGGATCCATGGAGATGAATATATGAATAACAATCTGAACATATGAATCTTTCACCAATACAACTTCTAAGTGTCAACTACAAGTAGTAATAAACACCAGAAACTAATCTCAGCAAAGGATTTGAGGTATAAGTTCACAGAACTGAGAGATGGGGTGAAGGGACTTGATGAAGATGACAACATTGATGTTGATGGAGATGGTGATCCCAATGATGATCAGAGTGTTTTTTTATCGAAGTGTCTATGATGACAATGGCTTCGAATTCCCCCTCCTAGAGGGATGGATCTCCGTCATAGTTAGCTCGTCGGAGGGCAAAAGTGCTCCGCCTCAGTTCCACCTCGCAGAAGATGGTGAAAAAATCCCTAAAAAATCCACAAAGTTTTATGTCAGATGGGCTTTTATGGCAAGAGGGCGTGAGAAGATGGTGGGCAGGGGATCCATGCGGCCAGGGGCACCTTGCCCTGCCGCATGGAAGCACTGTGAGTCCCTTTGTCCCGTCTTCTGGCTCTTGGCTCTATTTCTTCAGGAAAACAATTCAATAAACTTTCCAGACTTTTTGGAGCTCTAGAAAAATACCTTTTTGTGTTCTAATTTTAACCCTATTTTCCAGCTATTCGATACTTCACTCAGAATTTCCCTCTCCATGTATTACATGCAAATTTAAGGGGAAATGCATTAGAACTGAGCAATAATGTGCAAAATATCATTGAGAAAGAGGAAATTATACTAAGAAATAGTGATGCAAAATGGATATATTAGGCGTTGGTCTGGGCTTGAGGCGCGGAGGCGCGAGGGAGCTAGGCCGACTCTGAGGTGTGGTGATGCAAGGGCAGCCGGTTGTAGGCTGACATAGATCTAGTAGGGGCACCGACATGGTGCTTGTGGGGTGTGCATGGTTTTTTGCCATGCACGCGAGGGTGTTGTGGCTAACACTAGAGCAGGGGTGGTGAGTGGGATCTGGAGCCTCCGGTCTCCGAAGGGCGCATGGTGGTGTGTGTTGCATTTGCCAGCGCTCCTAGTTCATGGTTGCGGCTTGGAATTGTGGTGGTTCTCGGCCTCAAGAGGTGGTCCATTGTTCCTCTGCTAGCATGGTGCCCGGTAGGGCACAATGGCTGGTGCTGCGTCTAATGGCCCTGTTTTTCGATCAGCGGTGTATGGTGCTAGTTGGTGTCCATGAGGTGCGGTTAGGTGCAGCGATAACTTCGTGCTTCTTCGTCGGCAGGTTGGATCGTCGATGCGGGTGGTAATAGTAGGCTTGTTGGTGCTGGTGCAGTTCAACATGCGACTGAGGGTGTGATGGGAAGCTTGGGTGAATGACCTGTCTGGGCTTTAGGCCTATGAACGACAATGGCGACAACTTTGGTCATTGTTGACCTTCATGGAGGCATCACTACATTGCTGCTACACCCCCTGCATGGATCCAGCTCCAGGGGAAACCCTAATTCTTGTGTGATTAGGTAATGGCGACGCTTTGGCATTGTTTCCCCTCTCAAGGGCTTCATCCTTAGGACTGGGAACTGGCAAGTAGGATGAGTGTAAGGTGTGGATGTTCGCGTAGAGGCTTGATATGTCTCAGACGTATCTATGATTTTTTATTATTTCATTCTATGATGATACCACCTTTACATATTTTTGGCAACAATTTATATTATTTCTGTTTGGAGTGACTTATTAATCCAGTGGCAAAGGCCAGTTCTTATTTTCTATTGTTTGGGGGGGGGGGGGTTAGTTGAAAAATTCGTGGAACCGGAATGCTCTGATTTAGTGTGTGAATGTTTTATTAGAATTATAAAAAAATGGCACAAGAATCAATGCAAGATGATGCCCATGGGCCCCACAAGGGCAGGCCATGCGGGTACCTCCCGCCGTGTCGGTAGGGCTTGTGGGCAAACCGTAAGTCAGTTGGAGCTCTCCTTCGGCCACAAGGAATCTAATTTTTGGAGAAATCTCCCCTCAAAATTTCACCCCAATCGAAGTTATAGAACTCCGGCTATTTAAGAAACAATGTTCGACTAGAAAGCAGTACCAAAATAGAGAAGAAAAACTATAGATAAAGAGACGGGAGATCCAAACTTGGAGGGGATCCGCACTCTAGGAGCCATGGAGGCCAAGTGAAAGTGCAACTAATCCCCGGGAGGTTTTGGTAATTAATAACATATAAGTCATTGACCTAATGCTCATTGATAATAGATTTCAGAGAAGACCAATGATTAGCATGGCAAGGACTAGTGATTTTGGACCCCTCAAAATGCTAAGGACAAGAATTGGCCAAGCTTCAAGACTCTACATTTTTGGTTAAGTGATCCAAGATCACATTGAGTCCATAGGAAAGCCAACACTATTAAAAGGGGATGATGTTTTGATCATGGCTCAACTTCTCGAGTGCTTAGTGATATTGCTCCAAAATCCTCAAACACTTCTCCACATCACATCTGTCTAAAACCCTAAAGTATCATCTCGGTCCCACCGAAATTCTCTGCCCCGGACTCACCAAGTTGATCACATACACTGCTTAAGCCAAACCATAGATTTTCCAGTTCTTCCGATATGAATCTCGGTCTAACTGAGATGGCGTTACCAAGGTTCTGTTGTGAAGTTGCTTCATTACGGAATTACCGGGATGAAATAATCGGAACTACCGAAATGAGGTCTTGCCCTAGCCATTGCACTTCGATCTCACCGAGACTTCCAACGTTCGAATCTTTTACATAGTCGGTCTTATCGAGAATTTGGTCCGGTGTCACCGATTTGGGTCAAAGACTTGTAGCGGTTGGATTTTTGGGTAAGGCTATATATACCCCTCCACCCCACTTACTCTCTAAGAGAGCCATCAGAACGAACCACTACTTCCACTACTCATTTTCTGAGAGAACCACCTACTCATGTGTTGAGATCAAGAGATTCAATACTACCATTTGAACCTTGATTTCTAGCCTTTCCCAAGTTGCTTTCCATTCAATCTCCTCTCCTACAAAAGCCAAATCTATGAGAGAGTGATTGAGTGTTGGAGAGACTATCATTTGAAGCACAAGAGCAAGGAGTTCATCATCAACAAAACCATCTATTACACTTTTTGGAGAGCGGTGTCTCCTAGATTGATTAAGTGTCATTTGGGAGCCTCCAAGAGATTGTGGAGTTTAACCAAGGATTTTGTAAGGGCAAGGAGACCGCCTACTTCTTGAAGATCTACCCGAGTGAGGCTAGTCCTACATGCACATAAGCCATGATAGAATAAATAAGGTTGCTTCTTCATGGGCCCTTCATGGGTGGAGCCCTCCGTGGACTCGCGCAACCGTTACCCTCTGTGGGTTGAAGTCCCCATCAACGTGGACATACGATAGCATCACCTATCGGAATCAAGCCAAAAATCACCGTGTCTTCATTGCATTTGATTTCTATGATCTCTCCTTTAAGTTCATATGCAAAGTCTTTACTTTCCACTGCTCAACTCTTAGACTTGCATGTGTAGGGTGTATGTGACTTGGTATAATCGCTAAAACTTGCCTACAACTAAAATTGGGAAATAAGTTTTTATTTGGTAAAGTAGTCTAATCACCCCCTCTAGATATACTTTCAATCCTACACCAAGTAACAAAGGGGGAACCCTTCTCCCATCTAGGGGGAAGGCCAAGCGAGAAGAAAAAGGAGGGGGGCTTCTCTCCCCCTCTCTTCGGGTGGTGTTCGAGTACCGTCAGGGGAAACATCGTGACGACAATCATCTCCATGAACTTTGCCACTGTCATCACCATCTTTCTCCCTCTCCGTGCAGTGATGTACTCTCACTCACCCCGTTGTAATCTCTACTTAAACATGGTGTTTGATCATATATATTATTATTCAATGATGTGTTGCACCTCTATTATGTTTGAGTAGTTTCTTTTTGTCCTATGGGATAACTGTGGTACGGTATGGTTGATATGAGTTGTATGTTATTATGGTGTTGTCCTATGGTTTTGGCCATATCATGCAAACATGTGGGATCCCCAGTCTCAGGGTGTTGCAATATGTTAATGATTTTCTTATAGTGGTTTGTGGGAGTGATATAAGCCTAAATGCAATCATGAGCTGTTGCCTATGGGGTAAAAGGGAACTTTATGTTTGGGTTTTACCTTAATGAATCTTTAGTATTTTCACATGCTTGTTAGAGTTTTGATCATAAGAACATATGATCCAAGTACAGATAGTATGTTACCTTAGGCCTCTCCCTCATAGGTATGGTGAGCATCACTATCGTTTCATATTCAATTGCCTAGGGACAATCATTTTCTTTATTATTCGTTCAGAAACCCTTACTTTATTGTACTCTTTATTATCTTACAAATCTACCTTTTCATTTTGGGATAATTAGATTTATGCCCCTAGTTGTGTCCCACTCGTCTTTTTTACCCCTAATTCCCAAAAGTCGCCGGTTCTGTCCAAATCACTTTGCTCCTCTTATGCTTTTGCCCTTTGACCATTTTACTGTCATTTTGAAAACTTCATAACTAATTCATACTAAATCAGAAAAATGCAAATAAGATACCAAAATGTTCAGAAAAACATCACATATGTTAGTGTCATTTGCATTCATGAAAAAAGTGTTGGAAAGTGCCCATCCGAGTTTTAGCTTTTAAGCTACCACCATGAATAGTAAAATCTAAAAAAGTTCAAAAAAATTCAAAAATAATTTGGTGGCAAAGAATGACAAATGTTTTAAGTGCCTGCCAAGTTTCATCAGGGATTAACATTCGTGGGTGCCGCGAGAAAAAAACAATCAACACTCCAAAATAGATTTTTTTTGCCACGACTTCCACGAATGTTGTTCCCTAATGGAACTTGGCAAGCACTTAGAACACTTGTTGTTCTTTGCCACCATATTTTTTTTGAATAGTTTACTATTCATGGTGGTATCAAAAGAGCTAAAACTCGGATGTGCACTTTCCAACACTTTTCTCATGAATGCAAATGACACTGACATATAGGTGATGTTTTTCTGAACATTTTGGTATCTTATTTGCATTTTTTTGATTTAGTATGAATTAGTTATGAAGTTTTCAAACTGACGGTCAAACGGTCAAAGGGCAAAAGCATAATAGGATCAAAGTGACTTGGACAGAACCAGTGACTTTTGGGAATTAGGGGTAAAACAAATGAGTGGGATACAACTAGGGGCATAAATCTAATTATCCCTTTCATTTCATAAAGTACTTCTAGTTTTATTCTCGTAAAGTAGTTTTTATTTCTTGTTCTAGTTAAAGCAAACACAAGTGTGTGTAGAGTTGCATCGGTGGTCGATAAAATTTGAGATAATATTAATTCTACCTTTAGCTCCTCGTTGGATTCAACATTCTTACTTATCAAAAAGGCTATACCTGATCGCTACACTTTGGGTTGTCAAGGCTTCTCTAGCAACAATGACACATGGTTGGGGGGAGTGATACGTCTCCAATGTATCTATAATTTTTATTGTTCCATGCTATTATAGTATCAATCTTGGATGTTTTATATGCAATTATATATCATTTTTTGGGACTAACCAATTAACCTAGTGCCAAGTGCCAGTTAATGTTTTTGGCCTGTTTTTTGTTTTCTAGGAAATCAGTACCAAATGAAGTCCAAACGCTATGAAACTTTTTGGTGATTTTTTTGGACAAGAGAGACCCTAGAAGCTTCGAGAGGAGGCTAGAAGGAAAATGAGGAGACGACAAGGCAACAGGGCACGCCCGGGGGGTAGGCGCCCCTTGATGGCTTGTGGGCCCCCTGTGGCTCCGTTTGACCTAATTCCACCTCTATAATTTCTCTCAAATCAGGAAACCAACAGAGAGCCACCCAAAATCAGTTTTCCTCCACCTCAAGTCTCTATTCTTCCGTGATCCCATCTGGAGGCCTTTTCCGATACTATGCCGGAGGGGGAATCAATCACAGAGGGCTTCTACATCAACCTTCCTGCTCTTTTGATGGTGTGTGAGTAGTTTACCACAGACCTACTGGTCCATAGCTAGTAGCTTGATGGCTTCTTCTCTCTCTTTAATCTTCAATACAATGTTCTCCTCAATGTTCTTCGAGTTCTATCCAATGTAATCTTCTTTTGCGGTGTGTTTGTTGGGATCCGATGAATTGTGGTTTTATGATCAGATTATTCATGAGAAATATTTGGATATTTTTACAATTCTTTTATGCATGGTTATTATAGCACTGTATTTCTCTCTGATCCATCGGTTTGGTTTGGCCAACTAGATTGATTTATCTTGCAATGGGAGAGGTGCTTTGTAATTGGTTCAATCTTGTAGTGATCTATATCCCAGTGACACAAGGGGACAAGACACTTATTTGTATTGTTGCCATTAAGGGGAAAATTATGGGTTTATTCATATTGACTGGATTTACTTTGTCTACATCATGTCATCTTGCTTAAGGCGTTACTCCATTTTTATTAACTTAATACTCTAGATGCATGCTGAATAGCAGTCGATGGGTGGACTAATAGTAGTAGATGCAGGCAAGAGTCGGTCTACTTGTCTCGGACATGATGCCTATATACACGATCATTGCCTTGAATATCGTCATAACTATGCACTTTTCTATCAATTGCCCAACAGTATTTTGTTTACCCACCGTATGCCTTTTGTTCGAGAGAGAAGCCTCTAGTGAAAACTATGGGCCTCAGGTCTACTTTTATCATATATAAAATCCAAAAATACCTTGCTGCAATTTATTTGCCATACTTTTATTTTCTGTTTTATTTTATTTATCTATCACTACGAGATTTGATCCTTGCAATTAACCGCTGATGGGAATTACAACCCCCTTGTTTGCGCTGGGTGCAAGTTTTTTACTTCTGTGCGTGTAGGTGCTACTAACGAGGTTTCGCGTAGTTCTCCTACTGGATTGATAACCTTGGTTCTTAACTAAGGGAAATACTTATCTCTATTGTACTGCTTCATCATCTCTTCTTCAGGGAAATCCCAACACATCTCACAAGTAGCAGGGAGTGCAGTCCAAGGCGCCACGATGGATGTGGTAGTTGACTTTCTCCAACGTGTCAGTGGGATTTACCTTAGGTTATTTTGTTGCGTTAAAGTTGGAGCTACGACAGTTGGCCCTGGAGGTAACCATGATAGGTGCCAGGTGACCTGTTCGGTGGCCCTTCGTGGCGCTTACATAGTTCTTTGTAGCTTTTCATCAGATTCGGAGTTGTGCTGCCCTCAGTGCGGGTGGCTGGAGCTGTCTTGCCGCCAGCATAGATGGTCGAATACTTGCATGGGTCTTCTCGTGCTTCCACATTGTCTTCACAGTGAGGCTTTGGGCAGTGTTTGTTTTGGTGAAGTTGGAGTCGCTTGCTTGCAGATTAGGGAGAGCGGTTGTGTCTGTTGGGATGAAGTGATGCCGATGACGTTTGTGAGCTATCTTGGTGAGGTCCTCTTTGTTGAGGCTTGTGGGCCACCTTGGCGTGATGGTGATGGCACCCCATGTGCTAGAGTGTTATGATTCCTTCGGTGGGAGGCCAATGGCCTGGCTGCCTCGGTTACCTTTACTACCTCTCGCGGGCGGCAGCTCTGACGACATCAACAACAGTGGTGGGTGGGAGGATGGAGAGATCGCCAGACACCTAGGTTAGGACGCAAGGAATTCTACCTGTCTTAGATGGGGGCAGGAACAGGGAGAGGGGAATCGACCCACGAGCCGAACTCGTACATATTGCAGGCGATGCACAGACGACTTCGCTGAGTCCGTGAGCGGCTCGAACTGCTATGCGAGGTGATTATCCTCCACTTGCGAAAAATACTCACCAAATAATGGTCTTCATATAGAAACATTCATTTGAGATTTAGTGGATGAAAACACATACACTTTCCTTCTTCAAAACATCTCAAAGATGGAAAACCCTATTTTCAACCGACGAATCTTTTCCTCCTGTAGACCTCCTCCTCTGCTTGGCACGCATTCCCTATAGGGCCACCCACCACAACCTCTCTCAACCTTATCCTTTCCACGACATATTCTTCTCCGCATGTTCCCTATGGCGCCTGATTCATATATATTGCGGGTGGGGCTGGGAAGGTTTTGTCGTGTGTGTGGGCGGCTCGAACCTGATTATCCTCCTCTTGAGAAAAATACTTGCAAAAACATGGACTTCATAGACACCTTCTAATTTAATTCAAGAAGTTCATTAGTAATAACTTTGCCTCTTAAAAGGACTAGAAAATAAGGAATGCACACAATATCTCATTGGCATAATATACTTCACAACCATAAATAAAAATAAAGTAAATGGCCCTAATGAAAGAAAGTGTCTCTACCACAACAGAAATAATCATAAGTTTATGTAAGTGTGGTAACAACATTTTTTGACATCGTACAAGCAGGCAAATTGTGATGTTAATGTTTTATTAAGCATGCTTCATTAACCCATATGGATTTGACCTATCCCTTCAAACTATATGTCATTGAGCAATGTAGTGTTGCGATGCACCCTAAATATGTCCCATTCAGGGCTTTGTGGGCATAAATGACATCTTATAGCTTGTCAAAGTCGATGTATGCCATAGTTTGATCACTTGAGACTTCAACACCTTCAATCTTTCCAAACTTTTGAAACTCTTCGTCTACCTCCTGCTTTCAAATAGATGAATAATTCCTCCAACCCATAGGTTCCTAAAATCTCCAATGTGTCAAAACCAATCAAAAGACACAAGCCATCAGAAGGCATGATATTTCTGTAATGAAATAGAAGAATAAAATTCTCATCCAAGTAGTCCTAGCAATAAAGATTATGAGATAGCTATGAATGGTCTAACTTAAAGTGTAACAGATAAAAGATAACATGCACATAGTTATATGAAACCACAACTTGAATAACATCAAATTGTGTCATTTGGTGCACAACTCATTACACAACAGTAGCACATGAATGGAGCAATTTCACTCTAGAAATACACAACTATGACTAACCAAGGATCATTCAATATTAGTACACCATTCAAATTAATCAGACCATACGACAGTAACTAGATATTGACCTATTCCATGGAAAATTAAAGATGGAATTACACTAGTAAGTATCATGAGGGCAACAGTCTTTACAGAACACCAGCATAACAATTTCACCATAGAACAAGGAACAATCACAAATATAGGACTATATAACAAGCCAACACATCCTAAAATGCATAAAAGAGCTTGACCACAGGATGATAAATCTCCCTCTTGTGCGGCATCATGTCAAATCACCAGCACCAAAACCGTAACTGCCCAAGAATCTCTTCACGGGGTGACAACCTACAGCGAGATCATGGGTGATCCAAGGTGGGTACAGATCCGAGCGGTGGAGAAGTGAGTGGTGAGATTACTGGCTGGAAAAACTTGATCCGAATGAAGGAGCCTGTCTGCGTTCTGGGAACCAGGGTACCTAGACTTGCCTGCCTGCAGCCCATGGCGTGGCCTCATCGACGGCCTGGTACGGCCCATCTACGACACCAACAAGTCAAGACCCTCGCGAGGGGCCAAGCCTTGCGAGGCGGATGGTGCCAAGACCTCCGGAGGGAGCGGCCTTCCCAGGCTACCTCTTGAGGAGCGGAGATTTCTATGCAAGTGCTCAACCACATGAGGTTGCGGTGACGCAAGCCATGACGACCAAGGCCATGCGGGCGCAAGCGGGCGCAGAGGAGTAGGTTCCCTCTTTGGTTCTAAGGACGCAAGCACACACTACAAAATAAGTACACTTCTGTGATGATACGTGTTTGTCACAGTAGGTCACCTTTTCTGTCATGTATGTACATCCATGACGATTTTATGACAGAATCAAGATAGTCATACCTATGCTGTCGTGAAGTGTTCCATGACAATACCAAAATCATCATCACGGAAGTGTTCACTTCCATGACGATAAATGACGCGTCATGGAAGTGCTTTCGTCAAGGGTAACCGACACATGGCATCCACCGTAACGGGTCGCCGTTAAGCTCTCGGGTCCGGTTTTGGATCCGATAACCCGTTAAGAGCCCGGAACAATGGCGATTTTCCACGTGTAAAGTTCTCATTGGCCGAAGTTATGTCGACACTGGGTCAGATAGGCGCCTATGATATGTCGACACGTGCGACGGCCCGCCACTGGCCCATTTAGTGATGATCCGATAACTCGTCATTGGGTCATATAGGCGCCTATGATATGTCGACACGTGTGACGGCCCGCCACTGGCCCATTTAGTTTACAAAGGCCGGCCCATTTGACTTGGTTAAAACTTAGCGGGCCGACCCATGAAAAGCCTGTTAACGGTCCGTTAGGGCCTTCCCAAAATTGGCCCAACAACGTCATGTGGGCCATCGAATATAACACCATCCTATTTCACTTTCGGCCCATGTATGGCCCATGACGTCTTTCGGCCCATATGAGGCCTTTCGTATCTTTAGGCCCTTTAATGGCCCACGATGACCCTAGCCCATAATGTACAGTAAATTACTTTGTACCCATTAAAGTCCCATGATTCACATGGGCCGTTTCCAGCCCGTGTTAGCTTTCAGCCTACTGATGACCCATACGTTCTTGGGCTCCTTTCCGGCCCTCGATTACTTCCAGCCCATTACTGGCCTGTTCCCCTGATGGGCCAAATTCGGCCCATGGATAGAATTGGCCTGTTTGTGGCCTGTTAACCCATTGCGCCGTTGTTGGTGTCAAAACCGGCGGATCTTGGGTAGGGGGTCCCGATCTGTGCGTCTTAGGCTGATGGTAACAGGAAGCAAGGGATACAATGTTTACCTAGGTTCGGGCCCTCTCGATGGAGGTAAAACCCTACTTCCTGCTTGATTAATATTGAAGGTATGTGTAATACAAGAGTAGATCTACCACGAGATCGTAGAGGCTAAACCCTAAGAGCTAGCCTATGATGGTATGATTATAATTGTGATCGGCCTTCTAAGGACCATGCTCTCCGGTTTATATAGACACCGGAGAGCTAGGGTTTACATGGAGTCAGTTACAAGGAAGGAAACATAATATCCGAATCGCCAAGCTTGTCTTCCATGCAAAGGAGAGTCCCATCCGGACACGGGCCGAAGTCTTGAGTCTTGTATCTTGACGCTTCAATAGTCTGGAAGATGTATACAGTCCGGCTGTCCGGATACCCCCTTATCCAGGACTCCCTCAGTAGCCCCTGAACCAGGCTTCAATGACGATGAGTCCGGCGCACCGTCTTGTCTTCGGCATTGCAAGGCGGGTTCCTCCTCCGAATACTCCAAGATGGTTATCGAACACGTAGACTGTGTCCGGATCTGCAAGATGATCTTCACATACCACCGTAGAGAGAATGATACTTAAGCTGACAACTTTTTAGACGACATGATATGTCATTACGATTAGATCGAACCATTTTTCTTTTCACAACCAGCCAGAGCGCGTATTTCGAGGCAGTTCCCTTGACACGTATTGTCAAAGCAGAGATCATGTCCCCTTATCACGGGATTCTCATCAATACGGGTATGGGTAATACCCCTGTGCCATCAATCGCGGCGCTTGGGAAGTAAGCGATTCTCAATAGGCTAGTCGGGAGGCGCAACGCTTCCGTCGCCTCTTTAAAGGGATAAGAGTTCCTCATTTTTACCCACACCTTCTTCCTCCCTCGCATACTCTTGCCCCCTCGAGCTCCAGCGCCCTAGTCCAGGTCTTCTCCGCATAGTTAGTCATGCCCGGAGCAGGAGGCAAGTGGGTGGCTTCCACCGCAACGGAGAAGAAGATTGCGAATCTCCGGGCGACCGGATACTTGGCCGCAGATATAGCGCACCGGCTTCCAGACAAGGGGCAGGTCATTCCAACTCCAGGACCCCACGAGAGGGTCGTGTTCCTTGCCCACTTCATCCGTGGACTGGGGTTTCCACTCCACCCCTTCATCCGCGGGCTCATGTTCTACTACAGGCTAGACTTCCATGATCTAGCTCCAAACTTCGTCCTCAACATCTCGGTGTTCATTGTCGTATGCGAAGCTTTCCTCCGCATCAAGCCTCATTTCGGCTTGTGGCTACAAATCTTCTGCGTGAAGCCGAAGATCATGAGTGGCCAGCAAGTGGAGTGCGGAGGAGCCATGGTGGGCAAGATGCCTAATGTCACCTGGCTTGACGGCTCCTTTGCGAAAACTGTGAAGGGGTGGCAATCGGGGTGGTTCTACATCATCGAGCCACGCGACGCTAACTGGGCGGCGGCCCCCGAGTTCCGATCCGGAACCCCTATGCTGCTCACCTCCTGGGAACGGAAGGGCCTGTCCTGGGGCGAATCTACCGAGCTGACCGGACTCATAACCTGCATCAAGGGCATGAAGGACAAGAAAATCAAGCTTGTCAACATGATCCAGGTCATGCTCATTCGCCGAATTCTGCCGTGCCAAAGGCGAGCATTCAATCAGTGGGAGTTCGTTCCAGCTGAACACCAGACGCTCCAGAGGCTCTATGGCATGAAGCACAAAAATGCATGGAAGGTGTTGTTCAAGGCCTCCGAAGTACCTCCTCTCATTCGAGGACCGTGGGCTCCATGCCGCGCGGCACCCTACCCAGGTGAGTTCTCAGACCGCCATCGGGTTCGGTTCTCCCTGATATATTCATGGGGGAGCCCTCAAGTAATTGTGTCTATTTGTTCAGGATTATGTGGAGGTGGCGAAGCGGATTGACTGTCCGGCTCCACTGCCGGAAAGCCTAGCTAATGCTCTCCTGACGGAGATGCTGGTTCCGACGCCCTACAAGGGGCCGGAGAAGAAGGCCAACAAGAAGGCCCGGGGACTCGAAAGAGTCTTCGGCGTAAGGCTGCGCCAGAAGCCTCGTCTGAAGAGGACGACGAAGACTCCTCCCCCGAAGGGGAAGAAGGAGAAGAAGAAGAGGCCGCCCTATCCGGATAGGATGGGGGGCCTGAGACGGCGGACTAGGGGACCAGGAGAGGCCCCCGGCGCAAGGTCGTCATACCCTTGTCGTCTGACGATGACGAGATAGATTCCTCCCACAGAGGCGGGGAGGAACAAGAAGAAACACCACCTCCTCGCTTCGGGGGAGGGAAGAAGAGGAAGGCCGCCCCAGTGGGAGAGACTGGGACGTCCAAGAAGGGAAATGTGTCCCTTCCAGACTACTCCGCCACCGCCGCCGATAGCGAGGAAGGGTGGCCGCCCAGGAAGAAGCCCCTAGTGCGATCGTAAGTATCCGCACTCAATCGTAATTTTACTGCATAGTTTAGTTATAACGCTGAACTTGTATTCAGTTCAGCTAGAGCCCATCCCGAGGTATCGTCTTCGGACGGGTTGTTGAGTGAGTCAGCAATGAACTCACTCCCGACGGCCACTTCTCCTCGGCCTGTAGATGACATGGAGGTGTTGTCCCAAAGGCTCCCAGAGATGGGGGAGGTGGCCCTGGAGGCGCCTGAAGGCGGCGTCCCTGACATCGGACTTGTGGGGTTCAAGATCCCCGCGGATCGTGTTGGTGAGAGCTGAAGTAAGCCGGACTCTCAGTCGAACACTATCTCGGAGCCTTTAGTGGTTCCGGATTCAGGAGGGCAGTCCCTCATTAGGGAGGGAGAGCCGTCTGTCTCGAGGACTTCCGTTGTGTGCGAGGCGCCGGATTGTCTGCTGGAAGCGCTTCGTGGCGCTTCCATAGATGAAGAGCACCGTACTCTCATGAGTGCGGTGATTCAGAAGGTTTCGTCCGCCAAGAGCGGACTAACCGAAGCCTGCACCAGCCTCCTAACAGGCTTTGAGGTAAGCAGTAAAAATGTGTGAAGTTACCACCCGATAGGTAGTAGCCCTTGATACTCTGTTTGGTGTTCGGAAGGAAAAACCAAACGGAGGGTCAACTAAAATCCGCAGGAGTCTAACAATAAGTTTGAATGTGAATAAACAGGCTGTGCTTTTGGCCGCTGCTGCTCGTACGGCCGAAATCGCCGGCCTAACGCAGGACTTGGAGCGGGCACAGGGAGAGCTCGGCCTCGCGAGGAGGCAGCTCAAGGAGAGCAAAGATGAATGATTACCCTCTCTCATATAATAAAGTATAAATGGAATTTCATTATGCTAACGACAAAACATCGTGATTTGGTAACAGACGCCACCACCGAAGTGGCGTCTCTCAAGAAGGCGCTGTCCGAGGCCGAACACAAATCGGCCTTGGAATACAAGGAGCGCCAGAAGCAAGAAGCCCGAGTGGGCGAAGTACAAGAAGAGCTCCAGGAGCTCGGCAAGAAGCTCGAGTCCATGGAGCATGAGCTTAAAGCAAAAGAGGCCGAGATTGCGAAGGTCCTTACAACTATAAAAGACGCCAAGGCTGAAGCCGAGAGGGCACAGCAGGAGATCCAGGAGGCCAAAAAGATAGCGGCGGGTAAGAAATTTCTTATGCAAAGCAAACATGTGGAGGGGGCGTTTCTTTTACTTACTCGAATCCGGAGCTCTCCATGGGCATTCGCACATCTGCCATGCAGCGTCTCAGATGCCGCGGAGTTCTACCGCGCTCAGGAAGGGAGCTCAACGGAGAAGCTGCTCTGGTCCCAGTATGCTGGGGCCGAACATCTAACGCCTCCGAGTGACCAACTGAAGCAGTTGGTCGAACTCCACAAGGCGGCCGAAGTGGCTATGAAGGATCTCATAGTCCGGATATGGCCTGGTGAGCTTCTGCCTACCAGCTACTTCGGCCTGATCAAGCGGATGGTGGATGCCTGTCCACGACTGGAAATCATCAAGCGATCCATTTGCATTGAGGGTGCCCGCTGGGCCCTTGCCCGTGCAAAGGTGCATTGGGGCAAGCTGGATGTGGAGAAGCTGGTGAAGGACGGGCCGCCGGAGGGCAAGCCGCATCGCGTCCCCGAGAAGTATTATGATGGCGTGATGAAGGGTGCTTGCCTCGTGGCCAATGAATGTACCAAAGACATAATTTTTGAATGAATTCACCTCTGTCATGTTTGTAATTTAAAGACGAAGTTACTTGCGCTATGTAGCGCTTTTGTTATTTAAAATATTACCTTCTGTGCGGCTGTTTATCAAATTCTGAAAGTAGGCCAGTCGTCGGCTTCCGTCCCCATGTAACTAGTACTGGGGTGTTCGTGGAAATCCCGGACACTCTTTATCCAAATGTTTGGTCCCTTAAGGAGGTGTCCAGCGCAGCGAACAAGGCAATCGGACTATGCGGCTTTATAACCTTCACTTAGCCATAGAAGTCTACAATTTTAAATTTCGGCAAAGCCCCTAGAATCCGGAAGGCTGAATTGGGGCACTATACACGCCTATATCGGACAAAGCCCAATTATTGCCTAAGGCAGAAAAATCTTTAAGGATTTTAAGACCTCTCGAACAACGACCAGCTCTCGCCGCATCATGCCGGTCAGTTTTGTGCTTTCTCTACTGAGGTGCTCGTCTGGAAGAACCAGGGCACAATCGCAGCAGTTCTCCCTGCGCTACCTTAGCCGAATTAACGAAACGTAAGGCACCAAAACAAGGGAGCCGGGCTATCCCAACTATAGACCCAAGACATGATTCGAAGCTGATGCATATAATGCTATAATTTCGGGGTGCCGCACTGTTGAAAGTGTTCGGACTTGTCGTGCCTTATTATGGGGCGCCATAAGAAGCCCCTGGCAAACTCAACGTACCGAAGTGTACGGATGCAATATTAAACGACATTTGTAAGAAAAAATGCTCAAATAAAAATAATAAGCTAACGCTATATATGGTCTCCCATTGATAAATAATATGTTTAAGCGTATGTTTACAATGAATGCATTACATGGAGATAAATAGGATTATTTGACATATCCTATCCAGGGGCAGGCTACGTATAGATAGATAAAGCAGGAACAACAATCGTAAATAGATTCCACCTAGGTGTTTCCTGCTGTGCCCAAAGCCTGTTGCCTCCTGGGTTTCTTCTCTATGTAAGTCCGACAATTCGGCTCTTCTGGAGAAGCTGCACTAAAGCAATGTAATGGTAAATGGAAAGGTTACGAAGCGATACCGTACTGTTGACTGAGCCACTGATACGCCTCCGCCTGTGCCCATGGTATTTTGAGTGCGTAATTGTGTACGCGTGGTGCGAATGCTGCTTTGATGGGATTTGAGCGGAGGTCGGACTGCTAGTCATGCTCCTGGCGTGCCTGCTGATCCTATTGAGGGGTGTTCCACCCTCGCTTGACGGAGCTTGAGGTTGTCGTCGCCGGATTGGTGGTTTGCCGGAGGAGGCCGCATTGTACTTCGGCCGCAAGGGCTGCAGTGTGCTCTTCTGTACGGAGAGAGCGGTCCATATTTCCGTTGACTGTTATGACCCCGCGCGGGCCTGGCATCTTGAGCTTGAGGTACGCATAGTGTGGTACCGCATTGAATCTAGCGAATGCGGTTCGTCTGAGCAGTGCGTGGTAACCACTGCGGAAAGGGACGATATCGAAGATTAGCTCTTTGCTTTGGAAGTTATCCGGAGATCCGAAGACCACTTCCAATGTTATAGAGCCCGTGCACCGGGCCTCTACTCCAGGAATGACACCTTTAAAGGTGGTTTTGGTGGGCTTAATCCTTGAAGGATAAATGCCCATTTTTCGCATTGTATCCTGGTAAAGCAGGTTCAGGCTGCTGCCGCCGTCCATAAGGACTCGCATGAGGTGGAATCCGTCGATGATTGGGTCTAGGACCAATGCGGCAGAGCCGCCATGACTGATGCTAGTAGGTTGGTCCCTACGATCAAAGGTGATCGGACAAGCTGACCATGGGTTGAATTTGGGGACGACTGGCTCCATCGCGTATACGTCCCGTAGTGCTCGCTTCTGTTCCCGCTTGGGGATGTGGGTGGCGTAGATCATGTTGACCGTTTTCATCTGGGGGGGGGGGGAATTTCTTCTGTCCCCCCATGTTCGGACGCCGGGGCTCATCGCCAACGTCGCTGTGCAGCCCCTTGTCCTTGTTTTCGGTGTTAATTTTGCCGGCCTGTTTAAATACCCAGCAGTCTCTATTGGTGTGGTTGGCTGGCCTGTCCGGGGTGCCATGAATTTGGCACGAGCGCTCTAGTATGCGGTCTAGACTGGACGGTCCTTGATTGTTGCGCTTGAATGGCTTCTTCCGCTGACCGGATTTGGATCCGCTAAATCCGGCATTGACTGCCGTGTCTTCGGTGTTGTCGCCGTTGTTCCGTCGCTTGTGTCTGTTGCGCCGTGGCTTGCCATTATTGTCCCGGACATTTGAAGTTCCAGAATGTGGCGTAGTGCTACTGCGAGCCAACCAGCTGTCTTCGCCCGTGCAAAAGCGGGTCATTAGTGTCGTGAGAGCTGCCATGGACTTTGATTTCTCCTGGCCGAGGTGTCTGGCGAGCCACTCGTCACGGATATTATGCTTGAAGGCCGCCAGGGCTTCGGCGTCCGGACAGTCGACTATTTGGTTCTTTTTAGTTAGCAACCGAGTCCAGAATTCCCTGGCTGATTCTCCGGGCTGTTGAGTAATGTGGCTCAAGTCATCGGCATCCGGAGGTCGCACATATGTGCCCTGGAAGTTGTCAAGAAATGCATCTTCCAGATCTTCCCAACTGCCAATGGAATTTGTGGGCAGGCTGTTTAGCCAGTGTCGGGTAGGTCCTTTCAGCTTAAGGGGAAGATACTTGATGGCATGTAGATCATCTCCGCGGGCCATGTGAATGTGGAGAAGGAAATCGTCAATCCATACCGCGGGGTCTGTTGTGCCATCGTATGATTCGATGTTTACGGGTTTAAACCCTTCTGGGAATTCATGATCCATCACTTCATTAGTGAAGCAGAGGGGGTGTGCGGCGCCTCTGTGCCGGGCTATGTCGCGGCGCAGTCCGGCTGCATCTGACAGGTTGTATTCGGCCCGGTCGGATTTGTTGTTAGTGTATCCGGTATGATGGTCCTCGTCATGTGCTTTGGCACACCCCCGTGATCCGTAGATCAATCTTGGTTGTCCTGCGGCGTTACCCAGTTTATCGCGTAGGTCCTGAGTATTGCCCCGGGCCATAGTAAACCGACGCGGGCTGCAGGCTGGTATTTCCGGCTGATATGCCGTTTTGTCCCGATCTCGAGGCGGCCGGTCAGCCGTTTGGCGCTCGAGTCCATATTCCTCGGCTGCCAGGACTTCTATCCATCTGTCTGTGAGCAGATCTTGATCAGCTTGAAGCTGCTGCTGCTTCTTCTTCAGGCTTCTCGCAATGGCAATAAGCCGGCGCTTGAAGCGCTCCTGCTCTGCGGGGTCTTCGGGGATGCTGAACTCGTCGTCGCCGAGGCTAACCTCGTCTTCGGAGAGGGGCATGTAGTTGTCCTCCTCCGGATACCCATCCGTCGCCTGTTCATCTGGGCTGTCATGCCCGTCTTCCTGTTCGGCCTGCTCGAAGGCGGGCTGTTCGGGGTTGTATTCATCATCGGCACCGTCCGGATTATTATCGTCTCCGGTGCTAGTATTGCCTTGGCGGGGCTTGGAGCGGCGCTGGCGACGCCCATGCTTTGCTTTCTTTTTGGAGGAGTTAGCCTCCGTTGCCTCATCGCCATTGGTTTCTTTTGGAGTGTCCACCATATATATATATCATATGAAGAAGTGGTTGTCCACCGCCCTGTGAGAGGTGGCTCCTGTATGTCTCCTGCATCGTCGTCCATATCATCGATGTCTTTGAAGTTGAAGTCAGCACGTCGGTTAAATCATCGATCGTGGCGACAAAGTGGGTGGTGGGTGGGCCGCGAATTCCTTCGTCGCCCGCTTCCCACTCAAGCCGGACATAGTTTGGCTCAGAGCCTCCTGACAGAGAGAGAGAGAGACTTTAATGAGTTCAGCATGTCGCCAAAAGGCGAGTGCCGAAAGATATCCGCAGTGGTAAACTCCATTACCGGAGCCCAACCTGGCTCGGCTGGCTCGAGAGTGTGCGGACCAGGACCAACAGCCGGATATGAGTCCGAGGGCCCAGGGTTACAGGCCTCCACAGAGGTGAGACCTGTGTTTGGTTCCACCGCCGATGAGTGTGCGACCTGCGGGGCGGGGTCCAACCCTCCGTCCATAGACAACGCAACCTGCCCTGGATTTAGATCCGGGGCTGCTTCGGGGATGATGTCCCTAGCATTGTCCGACAGCAGGTCTAGGACGTGCTTGCCGTGACTGTCCGGCGTTCCTGGCACAGGCCCGAATCCGTCGAAGATCAAGTCTCCGCGGATATCTAACGTGTATTTCAAGTTTCTAAACCTGATCTGGTGGCCAGGGGCGAAGCTATCGATCTGCTCCAACTGGCCAAGCGAATTGGCCCGCAGTGCAAAGCCGCCGAACACAAAGATCTGTCCGGGGAGAAAAGTCTCACCCTGGACCGTGTTGTTGACGATTGAAGACGCGATCAAGCCTCTAAGCGACGACACACGAGAACTCTCAATGAAAGCACCAATGTCGGTGTCAAAACCGGCGGATCTCGGGTAGGGGGTCCCGATCTGTGCGTCTTAGGCTGATGGTAATAGGAAGCAAGGGACACAATGTTTACCCAGGTTCGGGCCCTCTCGATGGAGGTAAAACCCTACTTCCTGCTTGATTAATATTGAAGGTATGTGTAATACAAGAGTAGATCTACCACGAGATCGTAGTAGCTAAACCCTAAGAGCTAGCCTACGATGGTATGATTGTAATTGTGATCGACCTTCTAAGGACCATGCTCTCCGGTTTATATAGACACCGGAGAGCTAGGGTTTACATGGAGTCGGTTACAAGGAAGGAAACATAATATCCGAATCGCCAAGCTTGTCTTCCACGCAAAGGAGAGTCCCATCCGGACATGGGGCCGAAGTCTTGAGTCTTGTATCTTGATGCTTCAATAGTCCAGACGATGTATACAGTCCGGCTATCCGGATACCCCCTTATCCAGGACTCCCTCAGCCGTTTCCAGCTTGTCCTATATTCTGGCCCATTAATGACCCATTATGCCTGTGACAGAATTAAGCCTTTACTGTCTTCCAGCCTGTTAATGGCCCGTTACCATGCTGGTCTGATACCAATTATGCCTGTTTATGGACCATGTGGACCCATTTATCCAACGGCCCGAGGCCCATAGATTCTACGGCCCATTGGAGGCCCATTTATCTGACGGCCCGTAGGAGGCCCATGGATCCTATGGCCTGTAGCAGGGTCAAGGTTACCATGGTCCGTATATGGCCCATGGTTATTGCAGCCACTAGCAAACCAGGGAAAAAGAAGACTAGGAAATAAGTAAGCTCGAAACTAACACTAGGCTATTAAGGCGATTGCACATATTACTTCCACTAGGCATCAAAGTTCGCCACTAGTGCAAATATAGGGAACACCCTACACTATACAAAAATGGCTTGTTGTTTTCTTCAGTTGGTGGCTGCACGTTTAAAACAAATTTTGTATCACAAAAAAAATTACAACCATAAAACAAAAGGAAGGTTGGCATAAAAGTTAACAGTCCGGCAGATAAATGCACCACCAGAAGTTCAGAAGCTCAGTCCATTTGACCTGACTATTACGTTTTCATGTTGTATTGTCCGATGGAGCACCATAACCTTCGCCTTCATTTCTCCTAGGCTCCAGAACAACATAGCAAATGTCTAATAATCTGGTTGCAAAACCATGCATATCCTGACGACATCGAACAGTGGCTGTCCTTGTTTCACAAAGGGTATCTATTAGGGGATATACTTGTGTCTAGAGCGCAGATATAACATTGTTTTGAGCTTCCATATCTTGATCATGAGGCAGTTTGGATGAGATTGCCTTGACAACCAACCTAGTATTACATAGGAACGTGCTTTTGGCACTGTTAGTCGACATGTACTGACCCACTGCAGCAAGAGGTGACATTGCGGTTATAGTTGCCTCGTCACCTTCAGAAGGTGGCGGTTCCACCATTTTTTCCATAGCTTGCTGAAAAGTTGAGTTTTTACATTAGTAGTACCAGAACAGAACATATTAAGGAGGCAACAAAACCAAACAAACTAGCTTTGTTCTATATACATAACTTATTCTAGTGAACTCGTGTAAAATATTAGTTATATTTTACTGCAAAGTACATAATAAAACCAGGTTCCAAACATATGACCATGTACCATGGCTAATGTATTGTCTATTTCTTCACATTGTATTGACAACTAAGGATAAAGAGACAAAGTTTATAATATGGTAAGCATAGTATGAAATCATTCATATCACAAAACAACTGAGAACAGACAAACTGGCAATTGTAACATGGTGTGGGCAAGTCCAGCATGGAACTAGATTACAGATCAAGATTAAAGGAACATCACTCCTCTCTTTTAAACCTTGTAATGTGCAATTACACGCTAAGACAATTGTGTATAAACTTGAAAAGAGTAATAGACATTGGATACAAACCATGCAGTACAATGCACGAGTCAGAGTAAGTAGTAGTTAAAAAGCATGAGGATTAAGGACTTCCAATAGTGGCTTTGACTGGTGTAGTCATGCCCTTCGTCTTGCTAGTGTGACAGTCCTTGAAGATTTCCACATCATTTGGTTCAGGTACTTTTTGGTCCTTGTGGGTTTTCCTCTGCATTTGGAACAAGTCAATATAGATATGATAATATGGCACATCGAAAAGAGTGAAACAACAGCTAATTACAAGAGCCTCGCAGTGTGCAATATAGCTACGAGACCTGTCATCTGTTGGAATTTCACTTTCGTATGGTTGACCTTGTTCTTTGAACAGTTCACCTACAAGAAGATAGATTTGTGAGGCACATGCGTAAATAGGAGTTCAACATGTGATCTGATCACATACATATAATGTACCTGATACTTTGGATCGGATCAGTGTTTAACGAGGCCTCTCTAGTCTTCATCCGATATATTTTCCACTGGAGATGTTTGGGCAAGTTCACTGTTAGCCTTGCCTTCAAAGTGAGTTTTCCTCAAGTTATACTGATACTGTCGCAGAGCAGACTTGAAAACATGGGTGCAAGCTTGTCTGGTTGCATCATCTTGGCTATCCAACTTGAACCTTATCTGTTGAAAATTATAGGAATCTCATTATTAGCAACCTACAAAGTATGGGGCAGAGCAAGACGATATTACTAGTTTCCATACATAACCATACTTACAGATAAATGGTCGAGGAAGGTGTTGAACTGGGTTTCGTCTTTATCATTCTTGTACTAAATCCATGTTGGGAGGATACGTGCATGACACCTAACGACAACCATTGCCTCTGATACTAACTTGGCTGAATCTGTAGCATCACATGGCCTTTTTAAACTTGCCTCAAATCGGATCTCCATTCTTCCTCCTCTAGATTTAGTTAACCTATCGAGCATTATCCCTGATGTTTGTTTCCTCTTGCCCCTAGGTGCTAGTCCAACAACGAACATAGCAAGTGTTAGTGTACATCAAACTGTGAGAGTACATATAAAGAAGCATGCAACTACAACTTGACTCCAGCAACTACCTTCTTGTTGTTGAAGCTCACAAGGTTCATATGATCTTGCCAACTCGTCTTGTGTCAAGAGTGCTTCAGAAGCAGTGTCAGGTGGCAAGGGAGCTTGGGAACATGCTGCTAGCTGAGTTAACGAATGAGTAACTCATGTAGCTGGTGGTGCAGTGGAAGGTGTTGCAATAACTAGGTCTATCTCTGCTTGTTTGGTGGAAACTATTGGTTTCTGTTTGGCTTGTTTTGCAGCTTGTGTAGCACGGGACACCCCGTTTGTACAATTTTCCGCTGGACTTTGACCTTCTATTGCACCATTAGTACCAGCGGAATCTGTAGGATTCTTCCGCTTCCCTTTCCGTGTGTCCTTAGTACTAACACCATCCCCTGTCATTCTGTGTTCCTTCCTCTTTCTCTATGCCATGTTAAGTCAAGACAAGAAAAAGGAATAACAATTTAG
Source organism: Triticum aestivum (assembly GCF_018294505.1). Classification (NCBI taxonomy): domain Eukaryota; kingdom Viridiplantae; phylum Streptophyta; class Magnoliopsida; order Poales; family Poaceae; genus Triticum; species Triticum aestivum. The sequence continues at coordinate 399,991,706 of NC_057795.1, read as the reverse complement.
TTCTTAAGAACAAATTGATGCGTGATACAAACGAACTGAACTTTGATGTTAGACAACCACATGATAGGAGGATGTAATATGTACGAAAAACATGATGACATGAGATAATCAGAACTATGATGTGTAAACTAAGCAGAAGGCATTTCACTAAATTAGAAGCAATGCAATGGAAGGTAGACACAATATGAAAGATGCTACAAATATCGCTCTGCCAAGTTAACAGTGTCTCGTCATAACTGTCGTTTAAACAAATGTGAAGCACTACAAGAAATAAATCATATGCAAGATACAAACAACATCACACTACCAAGTTAAAGATCTCTCGTCATTAGTGCCATTGCATATTCATAGCATTGCATATTCACAGCTTATGATGTGTAAACTAAGCAGAAGGCATTTCAACAAATTAGAAGCAATGAAAGCTAGACACCATATGAAAGATGCAACGAATATCACTCTACCAAGTTAAAACTGTCTCGTCATAAGTGCCATTTCAACAAATTAGAAGTAGTACAAGCTAGAAAAGAATGCGAGATGCAAGGAAAACACATGATACCAGGATGGAATATGTACGAAAAACAAGACGGCATGGCATATTCATGATTGTTTGTGTAAACTATCCAGAAGCCATTTCAACAAATAAGAAGCAATGCAAGCTAGACACTGTATGCTACATGCAAGACAATATCACACTGCCAAGCTAGAGAAAGCACCTGGGATGCCGGTTTCACCGGAAGACCGCCATCAGTCCCTGCCTTATTTTTTCCCTTCCTCTTTCTTAATTGTATTGCCTTGTCAAGTCAAACCCACAAGAAAAATGAATATGCTTTTCAGAACTCATTGATGTAGGATGCTGATGAGCACTACTTTAATGTAAGGTGACCACATGATAGGACGATTGAATGGGTAAGAAAAAAGGACAACATTGCATATTCACAACTATGATGTGTAAACTAAGCAGAAGGCATTTCAACAAATTAGAAGCAATGAAAGCTAGACACCATATGAAAGATGCAACGAATATCACTCTACCAAGTTAAAACTGTCTCGTCATAAGTGCCATTTCAACAAATTAGAAGTAGAACAAGCTGGAAAAGAATGCGAGATGTAACCTATATCACACTCCCAAGTCAAACGTGTCTTATGATAAGTGATTGTTGCAGGTTACACAATAGTAGTACTTTGATGTAAGAACATGGTGTGATAGACAAATATTGTATGTTCTAGAAACAGGAACACGTGTTTTATTCACAAGTATAATGTGTAAAGTAAGAAGATGAAATTCAAAAAAATTAGAAGCAATACAAGCTAGACATCATACATAACATGCAACCACATATAACAGTGCCAAGTTAGAGGGAGCACCTGTGATGGTGCACTAGGGGAGACATGCTCATCATCAACACACCTACGTTGAGTGTCTATGCATGTGTTGTCTTGCAAATCTTCTTGGGGGATGGCGGAGTAGAATCTATAGAGGCCCTCCATTTTGAAGGAGCACCTTTATCCGCTGCCTTGCTAATTTCCTTCCGCTTTATTGATTTTGAATTGTCAAGTAAAACCGACAAGAAAAAGCAATAAAATTCACTCTACAGAAATCATTCATGCATGATACTAACAATCACTACTTTGATGTAAGGCAAACACATGATACCAGGATGGAATATGTACAAAAAACAGGACGACATGGCATATTCACAACTGTTTGTGTAAACTAAGCTAGACACCACATGAAAGATGCAACCATTATGACTCTACCAAGTTTAAAGCGTCCCATCATAAATGGTGTTTCAACAAATTAGAAGCAGCGCATGCTATAAATCATATGAAAGATGCAACTAATATCACACTGCATATACTAAAGGTGTCTCATCATATTGATTGATGTGGGATACAAAAAAACAATAGTTTTATGTAAGGATATGCTTAATAGACATATGTACTATGTACTAAAAATAGAAAGGCATGTCATATTCAAAGGTATAATGTGTAAGCTAAGCAGATGCAATTTAACCAAATTGGAAACAATACAAGCTAGACATATGGCTGGAGTGGTGAGCATGATTATCGAGGACCTGAGAGACTGGTGGGAGGCGGGCTGCTTTGTCACCATCGTGTCTTTTTAGTTGGCTTCCAGGTGATGCCTTTCTATGCTGGGCTTGTCACTGGCTCGGCCAGTGCCCTGACTAGCTATTTGTCTTCTGGTGCTCCCGGGATGGTGGTTCATGTAAAAAATCTCTTTCCTTATCTTAATATAGACCAACTTTGGCCTTTCGAATATAAGCTAGACACCATATGCAACATGCAACCACATATGACACTGCGAAGTTAAAGCAAGCACCTGGGATGGTGGTTCATGGCGAGCGAGATCATCAACTCCAGATCTACATTTACCGTCTCCATCTGTTGAACATCCAACCTTTAAAGCATGGACACATGTCTTGCCTGCCCGCGAAGCAAGCAGGAGTGACTTCTCTCTCTTTTCTTTTGTGCTTCTGTCAAGGCAGAGTCTGAAATACCCTTGCATAAAAACACAATAGTGAGAGTATGGGTGAAGTGTGTGAAGAACTAGTGCACTGTAAAAGTAGCAGATAGCAGGTGGTTGAAAAATAAATGACAGGAGACATATGATAGCTCTACAACATTGCATGGCAAACAAAATTAGATTCTACTCCGTATGATTTTGTAATATATGAGCATAGAGATGGCTGGGAAATGCAGGTACTCCTCCAGCACACCACCACATGTGGTCCTATCAAAATAATAGTCGACTGAATATAAATAAGTCAGTTGATTTTTTTATGAACCGTTCGATCTATAAGGAACGGGCAGATGGCCTTCGTCTACCTCCCGCCAGTCACTATTGACGATCTTTCTTGAACTGCCAGCGACCACTGGCTCAGACCCCTACCTCTGCTGCCCCGCCCTTCCCTCGACCTCACACCATCGCTGTGCTTGGCAGCACCCCCAGCCATCCCTTTAATCCAGGCCTACCTCCATATCGGGCGCCAGCAGCTTCTAGGCCCCACACACCCCTAAGATAAACACCGAGGCGCTGCTTCCCTGGCATAATAGGCGGACTAGCACCTGTTACGCTGGGGAATGCTTCCTTTAATTGGGAATCAACTGACTAGGAATTGAAATCCAGGGGGGCGACGGACCTCTAGCTAAGGTGAAATAGTATATGAGGAGAAACCTTGTGCATTGCGAGTTACTAGGAACATCTAGTATCAGTAAGAAGCGGTCAACTTGTGTCTTCTGTGGGATGAATACCGTGCAAGCAGACACATAAGATTTGCATGAATAAGGGAAGAGGAGTACCATTTCCGGTTGCCAGTGTTGTGTCCTCCGGATGTAGCGGCGATTTTCTTGTTTTTACCAGGGAAACCGATGTTTTGGAGGAGGGAGGAGTCTTGGATGAACCCATGGCCAAATTGTTGACTGTGTTGTGGTGGTTGTCTGTCGGTGGAGGGGAAGAAGATCCGAGGCAGCGAAGGACAGCGTAGCGGGAACAGCTCCAGTGCGGTGGGCGATGGCGAAGTTGGAGTGGCAGCGGTGAGGTGCAGGATGGCGTGGTTGAACTAGCTCGAGTATGGACAGCTTGGCCTCAGCTTCAACTACTAGCCGTGGAGGGCGTTGCGGTTGCGGTTGCAGTGGACGACGACGTCGGGGTATCAGCTCCGGCGTGATGGAGGAGGGTGGTGGTTGATGAGTGGGATGGGGTGGAGGATGGAGGACGCCGGGGTTTTTCGGCTGGTGGAGAGGTAGTTTTGTCGCCCACGAAGTACGAATAGGGAATTGGACCGGGGGGGGGGGCTAAGGGAGAACCATGTTTCGGTCTGGGACGTGCTTATTTTTGTTTTTTTTAACAGATGGGACGCGCTTGTTTGAAATTTGGGGAAAGTACAAACTTTGCCCCCCTCTTAAATTTCGGACCTACTGTGGGTCAGGGGTAGGATGGTAATCCCAGGTGTCCCAAATAGTGGACGGGAGCGATTTTGGCCGCGCACATGTGTGCTTAGGCGACCATTGTGTATGAATGTTTTTCGGAGGCGGTTGTGTGGCGTCTAGATGAAGCTACAAACCTACCCCGTTTTAGACCTTTGGACGTCGGGCCAGTAGGTTTCACGGGTCAGAGCTAGAAAAGTAATTTCCTTCTACCAAACATTGGTCTCACGTGGTTTCACGCGAGTAGAGGCTCTTTTGGCGCTTTGTTCAAAATTTTGAAACAAAAGCATTCACGTTGAGAGTACTCTTGAACTTTGAGGATTGACCTAAATAGACAATGTTAAATTTGACCTTGCATGTTTGAAAACCTCATTAAATTATGCAATTCTTTTTGAAATTTTGACACTTGAAAATCCTATAACAATGATTATTTTGGAATGGAGGAGGTAAATTTGAATCTATTTTGTACATGACTATATATATGCTATTATGTACAAAAGCAGAGCAAAGATTGGTGCCCCCATAATTTAGGTATGATTTACAAATGCCATGATATTGAATTCAAATAATTGAATGGACTTCATGTTGAATTCGAATTTTTTAAACCACCTTAAGTTGAAGTCAAATGTATGCTAGTTCATAGCTAGCTATTTATAATGTTCATTGTGTAAAATTTGTATGTATAATGTGCTTTACACACACAACATGAACTATACTCACGTTTATATTCGATTGCTAAAGCGATGCATTGTCTGGAGTTCAAAATACTAACTATGTGGATCAATTATGTCGAATAATAACATAGACATGCTCAAATTCGATAGAATATAGATGTCTAATGGATCAATGACTGTTCCTTACGCCAATTGCAAATATCATGATCCCATCCAAACATTTGGATACAATTTATATTTTTAATCAATGTGTACATCAGTCTTTTACGTGTAGTTTCACTCTCCATCGGTGGTCTCTCACACATGCTCACACACTCTCTCCCGAGGTGTCTTTCTCGCAGACATGCTCTCGATATAACCCTCACTCCCTCTCGTAACCATTTACGACTGTTTCCACTAACCTTTATCACAAACACTCTTCCTCTCACAAGCATACACACGCACAATCCCCATCGACCCTTTCTGTATACATAGACTTGCCTGCGTGTCTCCCGCATGCACATTATCTTTAGGCCTGTCTTTCATGCATTGTCTCCGCCTCTCTTCCTAATTGACGAGTATGATTCTAGCAGAGCATTATGTAGGATGCCCCTTAAAGTTAGGTTGGATGAATAGTAATATCAAAGATAAGGGGTTACCTTAGTCCGAGGACCTAGGGTTACAAATCCTAGCCGTCTTTGTCAGTGGACACAGAGTCCTTCACGACTCTGCTATCTTTGTATTGTATGACTAGTCCTCCATGGGTCTCCCTAATTGCGTCACGGGCCGACCAATGTGGCGTAGGACAGAACCGAACCAAGGACCTCACCTCGGCCCACCGGACCTCACGCGGTGACAAACCCTCTGCTCGCAGGTCTCGTTATCTTCTCACCCCACACATACCAACACAGACACCACACAAAAAAATTCTCCTTGTGCCTCTATCCCCCCCCCTTGCATATACACACTCAAGGGCATCTCTCACCATGACATCATATTCGTCTCTCTCTCTCTAGACCTCTCTCATTTCTTGTGCTATCTCCCCCCCGCCCCCGCAGGCCCCTCTATCCATGCCTCTCTCGAATACGTAATACACACACATACCTCTCTAGGCCCTGCCAAATACATCAACTACACATTCACACATGTTACATCACGTACCCCGTTGATCTAAAAATCTCTCTCTTCACGTTTATTTCGCATACAACATTCCTTTTGAATAAAACCACACAAAGTGTGGCCAAAAAATTATTTTAGAATTTCTACATATATACAACATTACAAAGTTATATGGAGGAGTATGAACGTTAATTTGCACTACATGGTGCCCACAATGATATTTATTCCGCACTATGAATTTTTATATTTTTATACTATATATAAAGTTAGTCATAATAAAGAGAAACGAATAGCATCTCTCTCTCCATCGCATACACCCCCTCTATGCCCCTTTCACGTACACACACAAACTATCTCCAGGTCCTATAAAAGTACACCCCAGCACATTCACGCATGTTTCATCTTTCTCTCATGATATATACAGTGACAATCATTGTATTTGAAGCAAAAGCACGATACGTACATTGGACTTCAGAATCCACTCATTATGGTCACCATTTACGTTTTGTGGTTATTATACAGTCACGGGCTCACCATACAGCTCTGTATTTGCTCAAGACACGACTAGTTGACCAGTTAAACGCTCCATGTGGCACCTCTAGTGTTGCATCACATTATCGCTCTACCATTGGGCCCACCTGTTGGCGTGTATCTACTCTACTCTTATAAAAACCAGAGTTGGTGATGATGGTGTGCCTGCCATCCTGCAATATAGGCCGTCCGATTTATATCTGGCGGATAGGAAGGAAACTATGGCAATTTTTGCAAAAAGGTACCCACACTCCTCTCCACATTTGCAAATACGGCCTTCCCTCATTCATCCTTTCCTCTCACAAGATAAACTACTCATACAAATGCATCTTGATGTTACGTGCAACGCATGGGCATCTTGCTAGTAAGAATGAAAACAAACGATAAAAAAATATTGGACGATGGTTTGAAGTCATGACCGCGGGCACAACAGACAAGGTGGCCTTGTATTGGTATGCCGAGCCATCTATTTTAACACACATGAGCTGGTGTGGTGATTATACACACACACACACGCATGCATGCACATGAACTACATGCACGCAACACTCACACGAACACACGTAGCCACGCACGCACGCAACACTCACACGTACACACACAACCACGCATGCATGCAACACTCACACGCACACGCACGCATGCATGCACACACCACACGACCAACACACACTCTCATGCTCAAGTGCTCAACCTACACGTGCATGCGCACACATCAAGCCCTAACAGACACATACACAACCAGGTGGTTCCCGCGCACGGGTTGGAGTCTTCTCGCTCCTACGTAAATTTGTGTTTATCCGACCTTTTTCCTATTTGAACTGACAGGTGGGACCCACAAGGAACATGGTCAATTTAAGTAGTGAACATTGTGCCACGGAGACTATTTGGCCGATTAACAGAGTGCAATCCGATGCTGAACGGTGAGCAAGTGACTGTATAATCACCATGAAACGTATATAGTGACCGTAATGAGCGTATTCTGAAGTTCGGTGACTGTATTACACTTTTCTCTCTTTAGGCCCTCCAAAACTACATCTCTACGCATTCTTGCATGTTACATCTAACAACTATGCAATACATCACTACTACTACACTCTAACACAATAAATCATATGTGTTTTTAGTTTTACTAGATCTCATACTGTTACTTAATTATTTAGTTTGCATACATTAAAATTGCCTTTGAAATGTATGGCTAGTATCATCTATCACGCAGGAAAAATCTGCCCTTTCCTGTTTAATCGGGTTTGTATCGATGGATCGTGCGAAACAACAAAACTATAGTAGTACTACAATACAAGAAATAGTTCACTGGGCCGCCGTGTCGTGTATTCCTCTGTCGTAAGAGTAGAGCGCTCGCTTTCATAAATGTTCTAGTCCCTTTCGCCAACATGTGGGACATCAAGCAACCGGGTCCATGTGCCATACCAAAATAATAGTGCAGAGCAGCAGGGGTGAAGCACCCCAGTCATGGCGCAGATGTAGTAATGAGCAATGAGGCATCAAATCAGAAAGCTACACCTTTCCTGCAATTCAGTTGGAGGGACGAAGTAATAATGCTAAAAAAAGAAGTTGGAGGGACGAAGCAACCATCATTTCACTCGTTGCTGAATCCGCTTCTCCCTCATCTTCTTCAAGTTAACCACATGTTGCTTCTACCATTGTTCTACCTCATGTGGGATGCGGATCGGCTTGGTAAAGCACTGACACATGGGACCACATGTTAGCAAACCGCCAGGCCAACGTCCTCTAAAAATAAGAAATCTCCCCCGCCATCCGCATGGCAAAATCACCTCCTTTTTACTAATCTTGATACTATAATTTTTTAGATCAATATAATTTAGATTTGTATAGATAGCACACAGGAGCAAAACCAAGTGGTATGGTTAAGGGCATCCATAGTGTGTAGCCAAATGTGAAAATAGCTTTTGGCATCGATGCGAACCATTGTGGACGATGTTGCCAAAGCCAAAAAGATGGAACCGAAGCTCCCTAATTGATTGATTGAAGGAATAGAGAAATGCAACGTCTCTCCTCTTTCTCCCGTGCTTGGATGCATGTACAGTATAGAGCACAGAGTCTACTCCCCTGTCCTTCTATCACAAATCACAAAGCAGTGAGGCGTCATATCACAAAGCACGGACAACCATCAATTCACTCTTCGCTGACTCCTCTTCTCCATCGTCTTCTTCGAGAAACCACCTCACTGCACTAAGCTGGACGAATGACGCTATTGTGTAGTACTAGTACATTTACGCGTCCTTTGGTTCAACAGACTTCCTGGATGCAAATAAGGCGGTTGTCTTGGCTTGTAGGCAGCACTTGCAAACGATGTACCGTGGTCTCCCTCAATGGTGTTCTCCGTCGAACGCACTTCACCAAACCACAACATTAGAGATATTGTTGACATCACCGCAATGGGGAAGGAAGTCAAATAGTTACTACCTCCATTTTTTTGTACACAAGGCCAGTATATCAAAATTACAATTTGCAGAAGGCCACTAACACTAATCAAGGCAAAATTGATGGGGTTTTCCTCGTACTAGCAACCAAGGACATTAATATACCCTTGCATGCATGCGGAAGTGAGAAGGTTGGTTTGCATGGCGCTGCATTAATCAAGCGATGAGGAGTGAGATGGTTAGCTCTTTGAGCGTTGGTGGAAAAAATATGCATTAATTGACACGCCAAACGAGGATTTGTATCGATCAATCCCATGAAGGAAAACCCCGCCTTTGTTTTTTAACACAGGTAGTACTCCTACGTACGTACTTGTATCCTGTTTGGATCTAGGCCTTGCATTGCTATACTTCACCACACATTTTTGCCAAGCTTTCCTAAAGTTTTCAAAATGAAAAGGAGGTACACTTGCGCACGGCTGTCACGGTCACACCGCACCCTCACACAGTCGCTCCTGCACGCCGCGGTCACACCACACCCTCACACAGTCGCTCCTGCACGCCACAAGCCCAACCAAGGGAACGCACCCTCACTGACATGTGCTACCGCATGTGATCAAACCAAACTCAGCCATCCTACCGCTAACACATAATTTTCGTTCATAAAGTATGTTTATCCAACCACATGTTGGGGAAGATCCGTATGGCCCGTGCCGTGGTCTGTTGGGGAAGAATAAGAGGTGAGGAAGAATGGTTAGGAGACGTAGGATATTCATCCAACGGCCTGAAATGGTCGACTGACCCAAATGATGAAAGTCAGGCGACTTGCATAAATATATGTTTTTACACAACAAAAGATCCCTAAAAACAACAACATAAAGAAAAACTATCATTGCTCATGGAATGAGACGACCTCGTCTTCTTTGGCTGCCGGCGCGAACCAGCCGTAGCTGCCGATGTGTGTCTCCGCACCGTTGTTGCCCCGGCCTCCAGCTACTCGTTCATATGGAGCGTGCGGGCGCTCTGCATGGACGAGAGCACCGCCCAGTTCAAGTTCAGTACGTCTGGTTCCGCCTGTAGGAGGGCCTCGATGGCTGTGGCATCCGTGTGCTCCATGTTGAGTTGAGCCTCCACCACCCGGTTCAAGTCCAGGATGTCTGGTTCCGCCTATAGGAGGGCCTCAATGGTAGCAGAATCCGTGCGCTCTGCGTCGAGTTGAGCCTCTGCCGCCCGGTTCAAGTCCAGGACGTCAGGTTCCACCTGCAGGAGGGCCTCGATGGCAGCGGTATTCGCATGCTCTGCGTCAAGTTGAGCATCCACCGCCTGGTTCACATCCAAGACATCCGGTTCTGCCTGCAGGAGGGCCTCGATGGCAGCGGCATGCGCACACTCCGGGTTGAGTTGAGCCTCCGCCTCTGTAACGCCCCGAGACCGTTGTGCCAGGTGTCCTCCAGTTATTCGCTATTGTTGCCATGTCATGTGCTTGCGTGTTGCATCTTATCATGTCATCATGTGCATTGCATCATCATGTTTTGAAACTTGCTTTCGTCCGGGTTCTCCGAGTTCTCTCCGTTGTCCGTTTTGAGCCCAGACACACTTGCACGCGCCCGCGGCATGTCCGAAATATTATTTTATAAGTGGCCGGAAAATGTTCTCGGAATGGGATGAGAGTTGACGTGCGGTCTTATTATAGTGTAGGTAGACCGCCTGCCAAGTTTCATCGCGTTCGGTGTTCGTTTGATAGCCCAACCGTTAAACTATAGCGGCATTATAGCCGGTCTAACGTCGGACGTTTTCGGTCTCCGGAAACAGTCGCCGGGCCTCCCTCTCTTCTCTTCTCTCAGCCCGAGACCGTCTGCACAGCTCACTACCTACCGCCAGGTCCACCTAACCTCTCTTGCCAGCTCGCAGCACCCTCGTGTGCGTGTCCGAAACTTGCCCGAACCCGACCCGGACAGTCATCACCGTTGGGTTCGGATCATCCCCCAACATCTACAAAACATCCCCGTTTTATTATTCGGGCTTCCTAACCTATATTTTCTCGACCGCCCGATTATAATCAAACGGACCGGATTAGTCCGTACCCAGTCCCCTACCTATATAATCAGACCGAACCCTAATTTCTAGGAAGCTGTCCCATCCATCCTTCCGCCGCTGCCACACTTAAATCCCACCTCGGGATCCTCCCAGATCTGTTTCTCTTTGCGTCGTGGATCCCCTTTGCCTTGCTTGAGCTCGCCAGGGAGCAGAGCACCACGGCGCCCCGATTTTCTCGCGCCCCCACTCGAACCAGGAGCCAGAGCTCGTCCACGCGCTGGCCAGTAGCAGTGCGCCCCGCCTTGACTCGCCATGGAGACCACCGCGGGCTTCGACGCTGCCGTCCTCGTGCTGCATCGCCGCTGATGCCCGTGTCTTCGAACGTCGCTGCCTCCTCTGCTTCAGACCAACGCGCCGGCCGCTGGATCCGAACCCCGCCGTCCTCGTCTGTCGCGCCGCCGGCAACCACCAGGTCAGTTCCCCGCCACACCGTTTCCTCACCACCGAACCGCCATGGCCGCCCGATGGAGCTCGCCGCCGTGCCTCCTCCAGCTAGATCTAGGCTGGAGCTACCTGGATCCGCCGCCCTCGCATCCATCCCCATCGTCTGCCGGAATGCCCCGCCGTCGATGCGCCACCCCTCCCCCCCACCGGTCGTCGCCGTTCCTGCCTGCCAGCGTGTGCGCATGCGAGCACAGGCACGTCTCCCGCGCGTGGGCCTCGGCCCACCGCTCGCGTTGAACTCAGCCTCCCAAGGCCCAACAGCCTCCAGCCGGGCCAAGGCCCGATGTGAGCTTTCCCCTCCAGATCCCTGTTCTTCTTGGGCCGGCCTCTGTTTCGGCCCGCATGTGTTTTTTTTCAGCGCCTGGGATTTAGCTATTATTCCTGAGTCAGCAGTTTTGCAGTATAGCCCCCCCCCTAGTTCATGCATTTAATAACTCACTAACCGTGCATCGGATTAAAATGTTTTATATATGAAACTTGCTCAGAATTTTGTGTAGATTAATAACATCCAACTTTCATCTATGTTTGAGTTGATAAAAATGTTGTTTGCATTAATTTGCTCATATGCCATGCTAAAATGCTTTATTTCATAACTAAATAACCGTAGCTTCGATTTAAATAAACTTTATATGTAAATGGGGTAGAATTTTGCCTAGTTTAACATGGTGGCATCATCTTGCATGTTTAACAACTCTAAAATATTGTTTAGGGCAGAACAGTACCAAACCTAATTTATGCTCATGAGGAGTTTCCGGAATTGTTGTTCGTTGCTCCCGGCCTCATTTAAACTTGACTAGATAGGTAGTTTTACTTTGCTTCACCCTCTTGCCATGTTAACCAACATTTAATATTGTTGAGTACATAAACGAGACCAAACTAAATAACTTGTTGTGGTGTTTCGTCAATATGCAACCCGTTGCATATTGAGCTCCACTTAACTTGTAGTATTGTTTGTTGCACTTTGCCATGCCATGCTTCATTAAACCGGACATGCATCATACTCGTTTGTGCATCATGCCATGTTGTTGTGGTGGTTATTTACTAGGTTGTGTGCTTTTTTTCCGGTGATTGCTTCTTCGGGTTGGTTCCGATAACGTCGCGTTTGTGAGGATCCATTCGTCTACGTCCGTTTGTCTTCTTCATGGACTCGTTCTTCTTCCTTGCGGGATTTCAGGCAAGATGATCATACCCTCGAAATCACTACTATCTTTGCTATGCTAGTTTGCTCGCTCTTTTGCTATGCCAATGCTACGATGCCTACCACTTGCTTGTCAGCCACCCAAATTGCCATGTTCAACCTCTAACCCACCATATCCTAGCAAACCGTTGATTGGCCATGTTACCGCTTTGCTCAGCCCCTCTTATAGCGTTGTTAGTTGCAGGTGAAGATTGAAGTTTGTTCCTTGTTGGAACATGGAGATGTTGTTCCTTGTTGGAACATGTTTACTTGTTGGGATATCACAATATATCTTACTTAATTAATGCATCTATATACTTGGTAAAGGGTGGAAGGCTCGGCCTTATGCCTGGTGTTTTGTTCCACTCTTGCCGCCCTAGTTTCCGTCATATCGGTGTTATGTTCCCGGATTTTGCGTCCCTTACGCGGTTGGGCTATAATGGGAACCCCTTGACAGTTCGCCTTAAGTAAAGCTTCTCCAGCAATGCCCAACATTGGTTTTACCATTTGCCACCTAGCCTTTTTTCCCTTGGGAGTCGCGCATCCCGAGGGTCATCTTTTTCTTAACCCCCCCGGGCCAGTGCTTGTCTAAGTGTTGGTCCGAACTAGAGTCCTGTGCAGCGCCCCCTCGGGGCAACTCGAGGTTTGGTTTTAGTTGTACGGAGCGCTCATCTGAGTGTGCCCTGAGAAAGAGATATGTGCAGCTCCTATCGGGATTTGTCGGCACATTCGGGCGGTGTTGCTGGTTTAGTTTTACCCTGTCGAAATGTCTTGTTGTACCGGGATACCGAGTCTGATCGGAATGTCTCGGGTGGAGGTCTATTCCTTCGTTGACCGTGAGAGCTTGTCATGGGCTAAGTTGGGACTCCCCTGCAGGGATTGAACTTTCGAAAGCCGTGCCCGCGGTTATGGGCAGATGGGAATTTGTTAATGTCCGGTTGTAGAAAACCCGAAGTTGACCTTAATTAAAATACATCAACCGCGTGTGTAACCGTGATGGTCTCTTTCCGGCGGAGTCCGGGAAGTGAACACGGTGTTGGAGTTATGCCTTCTCTTCTCGCTCTCATTTGCGTTTGTTAGCCACCATATATGCTAGTCGCTTGCTGCAGCTCCACCTCTTTACTCCATCCTTACCCATAAGCTTAAATAGTCTTGATCTCGCGGGTGCGAGATTGCTGAGTCCCCGTGGCTCACAGATACTTCCAAAACCAGTTTGCAGGTGCCTATGTTACCGAGCAGGTGACGCAACCAAGCTCAGGAGGAGCTCGATGAAGATCTTGCCCTTTGTGTTGTTTCGTTTTAGTTGATCAGTAGTGGAGCCCAGTTGGGGTCGATCGGGGACCTTTGTCGCATTTGGGGTTCTTCTTTTATTTTGGTTCCGTAGTCGGACCTTGATTGTATCTGGATGATGTAATGCTTTATTCATGTAATTGTGTGAAGTGGCGATTGTAAGCCAACTATGTATCTCTTTCCCTTATTATATTACATGGGTTGTGTGAAGATTACCTCACTTGCGACATATGCCTTCGATGCGATTATGCCTCTAAGTCGTGCCTCGACACGTGGGAGATATAGTCGCATTGAGGGTGTTACAAGTTGGTAATCAGAGCCTTCCCCGACCTTAGGAGCCCCATTGCTTGATCGTTTTTAGCGGCCGAGTTGTGTCTAGAAAAATGTTTTGAGTCCTTTAGGAATTATATATCGGAGAGTTTAGGAATTCTTTTTACTCCCCAGTCCCTTCGTCGCTCTGGTGAGGCATCATGATGTAGAGTTTTGACTCTTCTCTTCTCAAATTTCACTAATTTTTTTTTTAGGATCACGCGGGTATCTTGGAATCGTTCCGATGGTTTTATGATGAGAACATTGTCTTGGTGCCTCCTGTCAGGGGTTTTGTGGAAGTGTCCCGGGGAGTTGAGCTCTGAGGTGTTGTCATCATAATTTTATCGTTGCAGTTCTGGTATACTTGAGATATGTTCGCCGACATCGAAAATCTCTTTTATGCAGTTCGTTGGTGAGATAACCTCGACGCCACCCAGTACTGGGGCGGGAGTTCGGGAGTATCGCCATAACTTGTATAATGGATGATTTTCGAAGGTTGAGGTAGATGATTTCCGAAGGTTTCTTGGTTATGTGTTGAAGGATGGATACAGCTGGATGTAGGATTTGCTAGTTTGGGTGAGATATTATGCTTCCCCTGTATCCCCAACACCTGATTGCATAACCGGAAAATTTCGGGAGTTTCATAAGTGGGAATTCAAGTAGCTCTTAGGATATCTTTCCGACAGATGTATGATATGAAATTGGGGTTCGACGTCTAGTGGTCCGCCTATTCACGGTTGGTTTTACAGTGGTCTCATTGTGTCTTAAAGAGTCCTTGGCTATGCCGACTCGGGGACGCTTCATATGTCATGTGCACTGCCTTGTACATGATGGTGCTGTACGATCGAGCCCGTGTAGGCCCCACCACGAAAACTTCGGACGAAATCTCTATCATATGTTTGTTCCGGCTTATTCTGCAAGCCAGTCCTTTGTTTTTGTTTTGAGTTGTGGTATTCGAGTTGCTTCAATGTCAAGTGTTGATTCCATACCTTTCCGAAATGGTGTTCTCATACTCCGATGTGAATACCAATCCTTCTCGACAATCGAGATTGTCATGTCAATCCTTTTCAACCGGCGTGTTTCTCTTCAAGTGGATCCGTTCACGTCAACATTTGCAAGATCATTTATCACTTCTTCTCAACGGTGTTTGTTTCATCCGTCTCCAAGTTGCCTTTGTTTTTCCCACCCTCCCTCCCTTTGTTTTTCTCCAAGGACCCAGATTCTTATTCAAGTATCCATTTTATTGGTGGAAATCTCTCCATTCTTTTCCGTCAATATTCTTATCCGGTGATTCTCATGAAGATCATAACGGAGCTTCAAGTTATCATTCTTTGTCTTTTCTCTTCTCCGGTGGATTCAAGTCAAGATTTGTCGATTATATCCCCTTTTTTTTCTCGTCTCAAATACCTTCTCTTGACGGTGCTCCTCATATTTATTCATTTCTCGCTATTCTATTGTTCCGGAGTGCTCAAGATATCTCGAAGATTCGTGTTTCCACTATGCATTCGTTCAAGATCTTTCGAGGATGTTCTCTCATTCAAGTCTTTTATTTCAACCGGTGCATTATCTCTCTTCAAATTGTTCAACAGTGTTCTTTTGAGTGGGCCCTAACCCACAGGTCTTTTCCCAGGATCTTACCTGACTCTTCTAATTCTCCCGGAGATGTCCTTAAAATTCTTGTCGAAGTTTGACGTAAGAATGAGTTATCATCAGTTAAATGCTTTTCTCCAAGATCTTTCAAATTCTTTTCATAGTTGGCTCAACCTCTTCGCTTTTGATTCTTCCGGTGTGCCTCAATAATTCTTGGTGGTGTTTCTCATCATCATTCTCAGATATTGAAGACCGATGAAGACTTTTCCTTCATATCTATCCGCTCTCTCAGAGATTCGTGATTCTAGCTTGTTGCCATCCTCTCATAATTATTTGCGATTGTGAGATATTCTTTTTATCCATCCGGTGCAAATTCAGGAGTCTTTTCAGTTTGATTCTCTGAAGGCCATTATTTCGGGATTATTCATTCTCAGCTTTCAGTTATCACTCTCCAATTTTACCGGTGCATCAAGTGATCTCTAATCAGCTTGTGATCTCTGCGCTCTCATGTATCTAAATCCTCTCAAGCACCTTCGTTCATTTGCTAATTCTTACCGGTGATGCATCCCTACTTCGATCATTTTCAATTCCTACGGTGGTTCTTTCAAGATCTCTCTTCCTTGTTCATCATATCAATTCATTTGTTGTTCCAATCCTACCGGTGGTTCGTTGAAGACCTTCTCAAGTTTTGATATATCTCTTTTAATCTTTTCTACGAGAATAAGTAGTATGCCAAATCCGTTGATTGTCGTCAATTTAATTGGTTAAGGATACGCATAACATAATTCTTATTCTGGTTTCATCCAAGTGATTAATCCATTCCTTCAGAGTTTGTTCAGGAGGAATAAATTCTTGGCTGCTTGTTGTTCATCTTTCTTCCGGAGTTCTAAGTTTTCCGCATTATCTCGTCGCGAAGCTCCATCTAAATCATTGCAAGGATTCACCTTGTGTTTTCAATTTCTCTTTCTTTTTATTCTTTTGTTACCGGAGTTTCTTCATGGAGGCTATGCATGATGGTTCATCAAGGATTTATATCACTTCTCCAAGTGTTCATTGAGATTCTTTTCTAAGGAGCTCAAGCATTCTTCATCTTGCTACCCGGAGTGCAATTCTTTCTTCTGAATCTTTGAAGGTGGTATTATGTCATTCTTGATAATTTGAGTTCTTGTTTCGTGATTCACATGTTGTTAAGAATGGGGTATTTTAAATCCAGCAACCTCATTGTTGGAGTTATCTTGTGTCATATTTCACCCAAAGCCTTCCCTAAGGTTTGTTGCTATCTATGGTGCTTATAAATGACCCAAGTTCTTCATTTATCCTCCCGGCGAAATAAGTTCTCGTCTCCTTGTTGATATCAATCCAATCCCTTTCCCGTGAGTGGCAGGTTGTCACCTCATAGTTTTGAGATGTTTTCCATAAGCCCACTACAAGCTTATTCGTTTCGTTGTTGGTTTTCCAACAACTCCGTTATAACCTTCTTGGAAGGGTGCTTGGCATTTTCTTCTCCATTCTTCTATTTCAATTATCTATCTTCTATTCTTTTGTTTCGGAGGCATTGTGATGTTGTGCTCTTCAATCATCATCTTGTTTTGTCAGGATCGTGTTCTTTTCATGCTTATCCATTTAACCGGAGTGTCCTGCCTTTTTCTTTCAAGTTCTTTTTCATCTTATCAAGTCTTGCATCTCTTTCCAACCGGAGTGCTGTCCGATTTTGATCTTCCTTGTTCCTTGTTTATCTCGTTTCAATCAGAGTGATTTCAATTCCTTATTGTCCATTGTACTCGTCATTCATAGCTTCGCTACCTTCAAGTCCTCGTAATGTTCCTTGTTCCTCTTTTCTAACGGATTGTTTGCAATCTCGTTCATCTCTGCTGTACTCTTTCTTTTAAATTGCTCAACCTCTCAAGGTTCATGGTAGCACTCATTGGTCAAAGAAGCAACTTAGTTTTACCAATTCTCTTTCCCTTTCGTTTTCCCTCCGGTGCCATTCTAGATCTCGGGACGAGATCCTCTCGTAGTGGTGGAGTGTTGTAACGCCCCGAGACCATTGTGCCAGGTGTCCTCCAGTTATTCGCTATTGTTGCCATGTCATGTGCTTGCATGTTGCATCTTATCATGTCATCATGTGCATTGCATCATCATGTTTTGAAACTTGCTTTCGTCCGGGTTCTCCGAGTTCTCTCCGTTGTCCGTTTTGAGCCCAGACACACTTGCACGCGCCCGCGGCATGTCCGAAATATTATTTTATAAGTGGCCGGAAAATGTTCTCGGAATGGGATGAGAGTTGACGTGCGGTCTTATTATAGTGTAGGTAGACCGCCTGCCAAGTTTCATCGCGTTCGGAGTTCGTTTGATAGCCCAACCGTTAAACTATAGCGGCATTATAGCCGGTCTAACGTCGGACGTTTTCGGTCTCCGGAAACAGTCGCCGGGCCTCCCTCTCTTCTCTTCTCTCAGCCCGAGACCGTCTGCACAGCTCACTACCTACCGCCAGGTCCACCTAACCTCTCTTGCCAGCTCGCAGCACCCTCGTGTGCGTGTCCGAAACTTGCCCGAACCCGACCCGGACAGTCATCACCGTTGGGTTCGGATCATCCCCCAACATCTACAAAACATCCCCGTTTTATTATTCGGGCTTCCTAACCTATATTTTCTCGACCGCCCGATTATAATCAAACGGACCGGATTAGTCCATACCCAGTCCCCTACCTATATAATCAGACTGAACCCTAATTTGTAGGAAGCTGTCCCATCCATCCTTCCGCCGCCGCCACACTTAAATCCCACCTCGGGATCCTCCCAGATCTGTTTCTCTTTGCGTCGTGGATCCCCTTTGCCTTGCTTGAGCTCGCCAGGGAGCAGAGCACCATGGCGCCCCGATTTTCTCGCGCCCCCACTCGAACCAGGAGCCAGAGCTCGTCCACGCGCTGGCCAGCAGCAGTGCGCCCCGCCTTGACTCGCCATGGAGACCACCGCGGGCTTCGACGCTGCCGTCCTCGTGCTGCATCGCCGCCGATGCCCGTGTCTTCGAACGTCGCTGCCTCCTCTGCTTCAGACCAACGCGCCGGCCGCTGGATCCGAACCCCGCCGTCCTCGTCTGTCGCGCCGCCGGCAACCACCAGATCAGTTCCCCGCCACGCCGTTTCCTCGCCACCGAACCGCCATGGCCGCCCGATGGAGCTCGCCGCCGTGCCTCCTCCGGCTAGATCTAGGCTGGAGCTACCTGGATCCGCCGCCCTCGCATCCATCCCCATCGTCTGCCGGAATGCCCCGCCGTCGATGCGCCACCCCCCCCACCGGTCGTCGCCGTTCCTGCCTGCCAGCGTGTGCGCATGCGAGCACAGGCACGTCTCCCGCGCGTGGGCCTCAGCCCACCGCTCGCGTTGAACTCAGCCTCCCAAGGCCCAACAGCCTCCAGCCGGGCCAAGGCCCGATGTGAGCTTTCCCCTCCAGATCCCTGTTCTTCTTGGGCCGGCCTCTGTTTCGGCCCGCATGTGTTTTTTTTCAGCGCCTGGGATTTAGCTATTATTCCTGAGTCAGCAGTTTTGCAGTATAGCCCCCCTAGTTCATGCATTTAATAACTCACTAACCGTGCATCGGATTAAAATGTTTTATATATGAAACTTGCTCAGAATTTTGTGTAGATTAATAACATCCAACTTTCATCTATGTTTGAGTTGATAAAAATGCTGTTTGCATTAATTTGCTCATATGCCATGCTAAAATGCTTTATTTCATAACTAAATAACCGTAGCTTCGATTTAAATAAACTTTATATGTAAATGGGGTAGAATTTTGCCTAGTTTAACATGGTGGCATCATCTTGCATGTTTAACAACTCTAAAATATTGTTTAGGGCAGAACAGTACCAAACCTAATTTATGCTCATGAGGAGTTTCCGGAATTGTTGTTCGTTGCTCCCGGCCTCATTTAAACTTGACTAGATAGGTAGTTTTACTTTGCTTCACCCTCTTGCCATGTTAACCAACATTTAATATTGTTGAGTACATAAACGAGACCAAACTAAATAACTTGTTGTGGTGTTTCGTCAATATGCAACTCGTTGCATATTGAGCTCCACTTAACTTGTAGTATTGTTTGTTGCACTTTGCCATGCCATGCTTCATTAAACCGGACATGCATCATACTCGTTTGTGCATCATGCCATGTTGTTGTGGTGGTTATTTACTAGGTTGTGTGCTTTTTTTCCGGTGATTGCTTCTTCGGGTTGGTTCCGATAACGTCGCGTTTGTGAGGATCCATTCGTCTACGTCCGTTTGTCTTCTTCATGGACTCGTTCTTCTTCCTTGCGGGATTTCAGGCAAGATGATCATACCCTCGAAATCACTACTATCTTTGCTATGCTAGTTTGCTCGCTCTTTTGCTATGCCAATGCTACGATGCCTACCACTTGCTTGTCAGCCACCCAAATTGCCATGTTCAACCTCTAACCCACCATATCCTAGCAAACCGTTGATTGGCCATGTTACCGCTTTGCTCAGCCCCTCTTATAGCGTTGTTAGTTGCAGGTGAAGTTTGAAGTTTGTTTCTTGTTGGAACATGGAGATGTTGTTCCTTGTTGGAACATGTTTACTTGTTGGGATATCACAATATATCTTACTTAATTAATGCATCTATATACTTGGTAAAGGGTGGAAGGCTCGGCCTTATGCCTGGTGTTTTGTTCCACTCTTGCCGCCCTAGTTTCCGTCATATCAGTGTTATGTTCCCGGATTTTTGCGTCCCTTACGCGGTTGGGCTATAATGGGAACCCCTTGACAGTTCGCCTTAAGTAAAGCTTCTCCAGCAATGCCCAACATTGGTTTTACCATTTGCCACCTAGCCTTTTTTTCCTTGGGAGTCGCGCATCCCGAGGGTCATCTTTTTCTTAACCCCCCCGGGCCAATGCTTGTCTAAGTGTTGGTCCGAACTAGAGTCCTGTGCAGCGCCCCCTCGGGGCAACTCGAGGTTTGGTTTTAGTTGTACGGAGCGCTCATCTGAGTGTGCCCTAAGAAAGAGATATGTGCAGCTCCTATCGGGATTTGTCGGCACATTCGGGCGGTGTTGCTGGTTTAGTTTTACCCTGTCGAAATGTCTTGTTGTACCGGGATACCGAGTCTGATCGGAATGTCTCGGGTGGAGGTCTATTCCTTCGTTGACCGTGAGAGCTTGTCATGGGCTAAGTTGGGACTCCCCTGCAGGGATTGAACTTTCGAAAGCCGTGCCCGCGGTTATGGGCAGATGGGAATTTGTTAACGTCCGGTTGTAGAAAACCCGAAGTTGACCTTAATTAAAATACATCAACCGCGTGTGTAACCGTGATGGTCTCTTTCCGGCGGAGTCCGGGAAGTGAACACGGTGTTGGAGTTATGCCTGACGTAGGTTGTTATAGGATCACTTCTTGATCATACTTTTATCGACCGTGCTTTGCCTTCTCTTCTCGCTCTCATTTGCGTTTGTTAGCCACCATATATGCTAGTCGCTTGCTGCAGCTCCACCTCTTTACTCCATCCTTACCCATAAGCTTAAATAGTCTTGATCTCGCGGGTGCGAGATTGCTGAGTCCCCGTGGCTCACAGATACTTCCAAAACCAGTTTGCAGGTGCCTATGTTACCGAGCAGGTGACGCAACCAAGCTCAGGAGGAGCTCGATGAAGATCTTGCCCTTTGTGTTGTTTCGTTTTAGTTGATCAGTAGTGGAGCCCAGTTGGGGTCGATCGGGGACCTTTGTCGCATTTGGGGTTCTTCTTTTATTTTGGTTCCGTAGTCGGACCTTGATTGTATCTGGATGATGTAATGCTTTATTCATGTAATTGTGTGAAGTGGCGATTGTAAGCCAACTATGTATCTCTTTCCCTTATTATATTACATGGGTTGTGTGAAGATTACCTCACTTGCGACATATGCCTTCGATGCGATTATGCCTCTAAGTCGTGCCTCGACACGTGGGAGATATAGTCGCATCGAGGGTGTTACAGCCTCCCAGTCCTCCTTTAGTATCACCAGGTTGAACTGCTCACCATGGGGGAGATGGACGCCGACACGAAGTCGATGTCCATCGTCTCATACACATCGGGGGCCTTCTGCAAAGCGACCTCCACCATGAACATTGGATCAGATTCCTCCTCCCCGGAGCTTGGCTCCAGAGAACTCAGGGATTTGCCTGCCGCAAAGCGATCTAGGGAATGGAGGTCTGTGGCACCGAACACCGCCGCGATATCTGCGTGGCGCTCCAGCGTCAACATCTTGTAGTACGTGATCTTGCGGCGCACCATGGCTTTCCAGCAAACTAGGGGACGCTTGATGCGGGCTAGGGGATCGAAAGGTGGGGGACTGGGATGGATAGGAGGTGTGGTTTTGGGGCAGTGGCTGGCGTAGGCCGAGCAACGAAGGTTCTGGTGTGAATAGTGGTTCCGTTGACGCCGGTTAATTGGTTTTGACTGTACATCGCTCTTGTCGCGTTCGTGTTGCGCCCTGGCACGCTGGATCCTCCATGTCGCTCCCCGAATGGAAGGCGCTTCGTCTTGCATTTTCGCTCGCTTGCGGGACTACAACTGAGAGCAATCTGACTTCCCTCCCCCTCCCCGCCCGCGTCATTTATACTACTACTCCCTCCATTTTATGCGGAGTATATAAAAATATAGGGAGTAGACTACGGATGAGGATCCCCTGACGTCACCGAACCCATTGACTAACTAACATGCGGGGCCTAACAAGCATGGGGCCCGCCAGTCAGTGACCGAAAGGCAGGGATACCTACGTCAGAGGATCAACTTCCACTACTACTCCCTCCTTCCATCTATACAGGGCCTAATGTGTTTTTTGAGGCTAACTTTGACCAAATGTTAGGGTAATAACATATGACATGCAACTTACACAAAGCATACTGTCAAATTCGTATGTGAAAGGAGCTTCCAATGATATAATTTTCACATATACATCTCATGTATTATTAATCTTGTCAATAGTCAAAGGCGGTTTTGAAAAACACATTAGGCTCTATATAAATGGAAGGAGAGAGTACTAGTACTATGAGCACTGCATACTCTACTGCAGATGTTGTCAGTACTCCACTAGTACTATTGGACACGGAGCTTAAGAAAAGTCACTATTGGACTCGCTATACGTGGTGAAATCCTAGTAGGAAGAGCATGCGCGAGAACAAGCACATTCACTTTTTTGAAAACAAATTGGAAACCATCTCTGTTTGAATACAAATCTAGGACTATGTACAAATCTAACAATATTGATTGGGCGTTGTTGAATGTTGATACTTTTTTCTGTAAGTTTGATCAAAGTAGAGATACTTTGACTACACATAAAACTTATATGTAAACTAGAAAGGATCGGAGGGAGTATATTGTATGTTCAAAAGCAAAACGAACATTGAATATGCTTTATATATGATTTGTTGATGCTATGATCACGGATTCAACATTTTGAATCCGCCTTAGGTATCACACATGCACCCACTCGTTATCTCTAGGCTTCATCTCGGGGTCCAGAGATCGATTGAAAGAGGACTAGGGTGGGTACATTATGTTCGTTTCGCTTATGAACGTACAATATACTCCCTCCGGTCCCGACAGACCCCCCTGTGGGTCATTTTTATCATAGAAACAGACCAAACCTTTATCTCCTTGCACGACACGCAATTGATCTCTCAACATCAATCGATCTTGTCAAGATGTGTCGGGGCATGAACCGAATGAGATGTCAAAACTAAGACGGGAAGCGACACATAGTGGAGGCAAAGTGAAACTTTAAACGAACCATTTGTCTATATGCATGTTGGACAAATTACAACATTGGAAACACAAGCATGGTCTAGGCCCACATGTGAATGATACTTGGCGGAATGTTCAAATGAGGCATGTGGGACGATGGACTCGACTGGAGGGCGGCATGATCGATGGAGAAGAGGGTTGGAGAGGAATGAGAAATAAGCAACGCCACATGATTATACTTGACGACTCAAATACACAATAAGTTGTCTCATTTTCCCTTCCGTCTTGGTCATGGAGTAAGATACTCCCTCCATTTTTATTTACTCTGCATATTAGGTTTGACTGAAGTCAAACTTCATAAAATTTGACCAAATTTATAGGAAAAATATGAACATTTAGCAAATCTATATGATGTGAAAATATGTTCAATAATGAATCTAATGATATTGATTTGTTATTGTATATGTTATTATTTCTGTCTATAAACTTTGTCAAAGTTTACAAAGTTTGACTTTGAGCAAAGCTAAAATGCAGAGTAAATAAAAACAGAGGGAGTACGCAGGGACTAGTATAGTTACTACTGCCGGAACATGGTAAGTTGGACCCCTAAATGCGGGCATGGACCGGGCACACCTCAATTATTCCTTCAAACAGTTGGACACCTACATTAGCACACCATCCGGCTACTGAATCAAGTGTTACACTTCACTAGTTGAAAATGAAAAGGGTGGTACCGTACCCAAAACCACCACACTTGGGGCTTGGGTAACAACTTGGTATTGTACCACATTTGAACCAGGGCACAAAAACCACCTGTTCTACACCTAATGCGCAACGCGGAGCACTGAGGCTGGTCATAGTGGGGAGTAACTTATACTAGTGTCATGCATATAACACTAGTCTAAGTTACTACCTTCATAGTGCAAAGTAACATAGTAATAGTGTCATGGATGGCTTTATTTATTAGCTTGTAGACTCATCCTTTCTTGGGAAGCGATATGTTATAGTAACATATTATGTGACTCTAAGCACCTCTCTCCTCATTAACTACATGCCACATAAGCAAAATTTTCTTAGAGTGCGCTATGTTACTATCTAAGTTACTCCCACTATGACTAGCCTGAGGCTGGTCATAGTGGGAGTAACTTAGCAAGTAACATAGCATATTCCAAGACAAGTTTGCTTATGTGTCATATAACTAATGAGGAGAGAGGTGTTTGAAGTAGGAGTAACATAATATGTTATTGTAACATAACGCATCTCAAAGCAAAATGAGTCTATAATGTAATAAATGATATCCTCTATGATACTACATGTATGTTACTTTGCACTATGAAGGTAGTAACAAAGACTAGTGTCATATGCATGACACTAGCCTAAGTTACTCCCCACTATGACTAGCCTGATGCTCGAATTTGGCCGGGAAAACAGGGAAACCGACATGTGGGGCACATCTGTCAGGACGACGTGGCGCAGACTAGTCCAATGGAGGAGCTGGCCCACGACCTCCTTGCCACTGGTAACCGTTCATGTGGGTCGTGGGGGCCAGCAACATGGCGCAGGTCCCGCCCCGCCTCTGGACACAGCGACCGTGATGAGCGACACGCTCATCATTGCTAGACACAGTCGACTTCAGCATGCCGAGTGTGGGATTAGCGTTGTGGCACGACCAGCAGATCAACACCCAGCTCGTCGAGGATGCACGGGGCGCCGAAGTGCGCACGTGCCGTGATGCGTCCATGGAGTGTTGTAGCACGCCCAACTGCATCCCCAGGACCTAATACCATGCCGGGTCATCTTGCTTTTTCAATGACATGTGGGGATCACATGTGAGCAAAGGGCATCTCCAACGTTGCCACGACTGTAGCTGACTACCCTAGCACACCAAAAACCCTCGTCTCTCGCGCCGTCGCGTGGTGCGTTCCCAGCCGGCGCTAGCTACCCAAATTCATGCCGTCCATCCGTATGATGTCATTAAGAGGCTTGGTGCCCAAGGAACCAACTCCGTCGACTTAATGACGCACCCGGACGCTTGGCCTCACCGGAATGCGCTACTTAAAGCGGAAACACCCCACACCATAGCACATCGTCTTGCTACCTGGCACCACATCCGCAATGACCGCGAGGGCGAACGCTCTGCGAGAGAGCTTGTCTTCGGGGATGAATCTCGAGGTCGCCGCCCTTGCTCTAGTCGCCGCTCGCGATGCAATAGCGGCATAGCCCGACGCGGACGCGATCGCACAAGCGGTGGCCACGCTGGCGGCCGACGACGGGAGCACCATCAGCCATGCATCCTACTAGCCGCCGTCCAATGTTTGTTGGGGGATGTGGCAGGTGAAGCGACGGACCGTCCACGTCCATCATCATCGACCTCGCATCCACCGGCACCGCCGAGATTGGGGACTCCTCCGAGGATGAGTAGGGCATTGGAGGCGGCAGGGCATGGTGTGCCAACTGGTCGGTCCATCTCCCGTGTTCTACTCTTCCTTGCCGGAGACCGCACCTTCACTTCATGGGTCTTGAACCCCGCCCCCGTACATGGAGATTGAATATGGAGGACATCGGTCGCCGCAGTAGAATAGGTTTAGGGTCGGGTTTCTTTTATTTTCCAGTCCTATAAAAGTTTGAAATGTAATGAAAATCTGCCGTGTTTGCATTAATCTCGTCCCGTGTATATGAACTTTCACAAAAATAGTAAGATATATTGGAGTATGAAAATAAGTATATGGAATGATGATTCGTTTTTGTGTGTATAAACTTAGAAGGTTTGACCCGAGACAAAGCTAACATGCGAAGTAAATAAACACATAGGGTCTACATACACAATTTATCTTAGGCACTCCAATAGTATGTCCACTACACATTCACACATTTCACATCTTTCTACATCTATGGGAACCTACGAAAGGGTTAACGTAAATTGCCTCTCTCCCCCCTGATTTTCATGGTGGTGGGCCCCTCCCTCCCCCCAATCTACAATCAACAGCTCATACGTTTCAGATTACGTTAATTACGTAACTGGGATTATGTAGGTGTAGCATTACTCATCCTAAAAAAACTAAGACAACCTCCCAACATATCGCACGAGAAAAGACTCGGCCACGCCGTTTTAGTTGGGATTACCAGATTACTAGTAGTAGTATCGATGGATCGTGCAAAGCACCAAGTTTTCTTTGAGGGGGCGAAGCACCAAGTTGAAAAGGAAAAAAAGTGGTACACTCATAGCACGCTTGTCGTGGTCGCATTGCACCCCACACACGGTCGGTCCTGCACACGGCTCACGCAAACGGAACGCGCTTCGGTTTGCCTCTTCACTGACACGCGGGACTGCACTTGGAGAAACTGACCATGCACCAAACTCCCCCCGCCCACCGCATGAAAATCACCCCCAAAAATTCCCCCCAAATCCCAAATTCAACTGCCCTTTGGACAACTAGCCAATAATATTCCCCAAATCCCCTCCCCTCGCCCCCTCCACTCCATTCACTTTGCCAAAGCCGTCCTCCCTGCCGCGCTGATACGTCGGCACCGTGGTTCTTCGAGGGGACGTACGATGATCCTCTCGCTCCCATAGTACGCTCTCATAGACTGCCATCCTCTAGCCGCGCTGCCACCGCTGGCGACGTTCTTGTGGAGACGCACGGCGGTCAGCGCCGCCACCGCTGGCGACGTTCGTGTGGAGATGCACAACGGCCAGATTCTCCCACGGTATGCGCATTCTAGACTGAGGCCCCGTGCATGCCGGTGTAGTGCTGAATATTAGCTGATAGACGTTGTTAATCTCACTGTTTGCTGAAGTAGTTTACAGTCAATATGCTCTACTTAAGAAGCTTCCTTGCCTGTTCTGCACTCAATCTGCTTAGCTGAGATGGCATGCCAAGCCCGATTAGTTGCTAAAATATCCTGCCATATATTTATTCTGACGTAGATTGCGATGGTCTAGTAGCCAATCCGTTAGGTGAAATAGCTCTACACCATATTATACTCGATTTTTGTTGCTGAGATGGCCTTCGATGGCTATGTGCTTG
Organism: Triticum aestivum; assembly: GCF_018294505.1. NCBI lineage: Eukaryota > Viridiplantae > Streptophyta > Magnoliopsida > Poales > Poaceae > Triticum > Triticum aestivum. Next base: position 399,964,391 of record NC_057795.1, on the reverse strand, counting down.
GCCTCAATGACTACTGAAACAACCTGCCATAATTTAGCACTCAAATCTGTTTGCTAAATTAGCTTTACATATATTTTGTTACTTAGATCTGCTTGTCCAAATATCTTGCCGTAGCTTTAGACATCGACCTAGGTATTTTTTCTGGACTTCATAAAAAAGCATATATGCTTTTCCTGTAATATCTAGTAGAAGAACTAATTTGTATGTCTAACAGATGGACATGACTTGGATAACTTTTGCTCGAAGATTCTCTGCTGCATATGTCGAGGGGGTTGAAAACTTCATGAACTTTATCAGAGCTAAGTACGATGGCCTGAAATCAGATGTGCTCTGCCCGTGTAGCAGTTGTATGAACTCAGTTACAAGACCCCAGTCAACTGTGCAAAATCATCTACACTTGTATGGGATGTCAGTCACATATACTAGGTGGGTTCATCATGGTGAAGCTGCGAACGTCAATGTTACTGACTATGTGGAAGCAACAGATCACCATCTTGATCTGCCTGATGCTCAGGTGGAAGAGGAGGTGGTGGCGGAGCCAGTGAGTTTGACCAACATTGAAACAATGCTACGAAATGCTCGTGCATTTCGTGAACTTTCACCTGCAGAAGGAAAACAGTGGGCCCGCATGTTGGAACAATGCAACGTGGCTGTCACCCAAGGAAATAAGTTGTCATTATTCTCAGCTATGGTCACCTTTCTTTAGGTGAAGACATCTAAGTGGATGACCAACAAATCATTCGATGCGATGTTGGCTGCTTTCCGCAAATCTTTCCCAGATGCGTCTGAGCTACCACACACCTATAGTAAAATGAAGAATTTCCTTCGTGCAGTTGGAATTGGATATGATATGATCCATGTTTGTAAGAATAATCGTGTTCTCTTCCAGAAGGATTATGCCAACTTAAGTGAATGCCCAAAATGCAAATCATCAAGATGGAAAGATGCCGATGCTGTGAAGAGGATTCCTCATAATTTCCTGAGTCATTTCCCAATTATACCAAGATTGCAGAGGTTGTTTCATGATGCTGAAACAAGAGAGGATGTACTGTGGCATTCTAGGAACCAGGAGTACAAAGATTAGAATGTAATGAACCATCAATCTCATGGTAGTGACTGGAAAAGCTTCAATCAAAAACACAAAAAGTTTGCTGCTAACTCTAGAAACATTAGACTTGGCTTAGTTTTAGATGGATTTAACCCATTTGGCCACCAGAGCGCCACATATAGCATGTGGCCAGTGCTTGTTATCCCTTACAACATGCCTCCAAATGTCTGCACCAAATAATCAAACTACATGATGGCCTTGCTCATCCCAGGTCCAAAAATTCCTGGAAAGGATTTTGATTTATTCATGGAGGCTCTTGTAGAGGAACTTCAACAACTATGGAGGGGTGTTCTCACTCGAGACCTATATAGCAGCCCACCAGCTGATTTCTTTCTCCGTGCTATTATAATTTGGTGCATCCATGATTATCCGGCTTTGGGCACTATGTTAGGGAGAACGACACATGGTTACAATGCATGTGTTCACTGTGACAGGAATTTGTTGTCATGCGCAATACTTAGCAAGATCTATTACATTGGACACTGCCGTTTCCATGCCAAGGACAAGCCGCGTCCTACAAAATACCGAAGATATGTGTTCAATGCAAAGCATGAAAACTGTGATGCGCCAAAGAGGCTCACCGCCGATGAGTTACAAGTGGAATTAGAGAAGGTCAGGCATATTACACCAGGAAACCATCCTGATAATGGTAGCAGGAAAATGAAGCATGGCAGGGTAGAAGAGAGATTGTTGTTTACCCATATGTCCACTTTGTGGGACTTGGAGTATTGGAAAGATTTTGATCTGTGGCATAATTTTGATGTGATGCACATCGAGAAAAATATATGTGACAGCTTTATCAACACACTTCTTAATATTGAAGGCAAGATGAAAGATACCTTAAAATCTAGGATTGATTTGACACACCTGGGTATCAGACAGGATTTGCAGGTGCAAGATGAAGGTAAACCACGGGATATGGCACCAGCTGTGTACGTCTTGGACAAGGTAAAAAGAAAAGAATTCTGTGAGGTCCTGTCATGTGTGAGATTCCCACATGGATTTGCTTCCAACCCTGAAAGGAGTCAGTGCAAATGGAAACAAGGTACAAGGGTTGAAAACTCATGACTGCCACGTCCTACTTCAAAGGGTTTTACCTGTTATCCTTAGAGGATTGGGCCGCCCTGACTTATACAGAGCAGTTGCAGAGTTGGGACAATTCTTCAAGGAACTCTGTAGTAGAAATATCAGGATAGATGCTTTGGAGCGTCTTAGAGACAAGATACCAACTATCCTATGCGACCTGAAGAAGATATATCCTCCAGCCTTCTTTGATGTGATGGTGCATTTGGCTGTTCATCTACCTGATGAGGCACTACTTAGAGGTCCAGTACAGTATGGCTGGATGTACCCTATTGAAAGGCGGCTAGGCACTTTCAAGGGCTATGTTAGGAACAGAGCTAGACCCGAGGGTTCCATTGCAGAGGCCTACATTGCTACAGAAGCGTTGACATTCTGCTCAAAATACATTGAAACAGCTGATCAACTTAGCAAAGAGGTGGGTGAAGACAATCCCGGGCTCAATGTTTTTGATTATTCTGTTCGAGTTACAGGGAAGAGTCGACAAGAGGACAAACCTAAAGATTTGGACAAAATGGTTTGGTATGTGTTGAATAACTATCCTGAGATACTACCTTATATCAAGTAAGTGCTAAGTACTGCAGCTTATACATCATAATCTACTAAACTTGCAACACATTCTTATATATTTAGTTGTTTGACGTGATCACTATGTTGTGCAACATCTACAAAAAGGAGTTACTGCCACAAAATCCAAGAAACATTGACAAACTGGTTATGGCAGGATTTGCGAAATGGCTCAAGAGCCATGTAAGCTTTTGAATTGCACTATCAGTTTTTTTAATATATTGAGTACATAAGATGATCAGCTTGTCCATTTTCTAACCATAGGTTAAGAAGATGCGGGAGGATGGGCAGGCAGTTGATGATGCCCTTTACGCACTAGCAATGTGTCCTGATACTCGGGTAAGACATTATGAATCTTGCGTTGTTGGAGATGTGCACTACAACACCCTTGCCCGTGACGAAGGCAGGAAGACACAAAACAGTGCCATCATGAGCATGGATAAGTACTACGAAGTGACAACTTAAATGTATGCTAACATAACAGACATTTTTTAGTTGCAGTATATCTCCAGTTTCGAGGTTAATCGGTGTGTGGTTCTATTGTTCTTTCATTGGTATAACCTGTTTTCCAGGATCGCAAAACCCATAGCTGATGATTATTTCAAATCCATCAATGTCAAGGCGGCGTACCAGACCAATGAGCCTTTTATTTTGGCAAATCAAGCAACACAGATATTTTTCTTGGAAGACACATTTGCATATAGCGATGACTAGAGAGTATTGCAAAGGTTTGAGCAGAGGAATTCGTTTAATGAAGTTGCACAACAAGAAGATGCTTACACAGCTCCTGAAGTAGAAGATCCCACAGATGTTCCTAATATCTTTGAGAACCATCACGTCAATGACACAGGCAAAAGATTGCCTGTCGGGCTGTGGACATACAAGAGTTGATCAATAAGAAGCCAACGTTCGAGGACACTGAGGATGAAGAAGAAGATGACACTGTGGGGAATTATGATTCAGACAGCTACACATGGCGAAGATGTTGACGTTGCTGCCGCGGATGATGATTAGGTTGCTTTTGTCGTATTTTCCTGTCAGAAGACGATTTTTATCTACTATGTGAAGTTGTGTTTGCTATGACAATTGAAACCCGATGAACTTGTTGTTTAGTATTTTTCTGTGTGACCATCACTTACTATGTATGTTGATTTGTGTTTGGTGATTGTATGATGACTAAAACATGATCACATTGTTGTTTAGTTGTACTCATATTTGGCTATGAAACTTGAATTTGATGACATAGTTTGATGTTGGACTGCAATTTGCTCGAAATCTTCGAATGGGAACAAAGCTGACCCGACAGGGCCTCTGCTAATTTATTTATTTATTAGCAAAAGGGCCTCTGCTATTTATTTATTTATTTATGAGCAAAAGGGGATACCCCCTGATTTCTGTTAATAGAAATCATTAGATGTTCACAAAACAACGCCCAGCCTGCTAAACAGGTTTCACTCATTACTAGTTTCAGCAAAGTGCTCATGTCATAGCCACTGACTACATCACGAGTGCTACATACACTACAAATAAAGAGATAATCATCCTACAGAGCACATTGATTTTGCCCATTATCTTCACAAGGTCTTTCATCTCCTCATTTCTGTCAAGGCCGTTTAGCAGTTGTTGCTTGGCCATGATCAAAGGAACTACATCTTTAACCTTCTGCTTTGCATCTTCCTCTTCTACTGTTCCTTCAGTTACTTGTCCAACACCCCAACCTGTTGGTATTGGGATTCCTCGGCTAACCAAATAATCAACGTAGTTGCATTCCCCCACATCAGCAACTTCCCAGAAATACAAATCACACGAATCTTCCCTTTTCTACACGAATCAAATTGGAAGATCATCAACCAAACTATTAAAAATATCTGCAATTAAAAGCAGCAGAACAACACTTAAACATATTATTAGCATTTGTAGAAGACTCAGCCATGGTTGAGGATTGTGGTTGAGATGCGAAGGATGACTCTGCGTGATTTGCAGCAGTGGCACCACACCAACGGCAGCGGGTTGCGATGAGCAATCGGCTGTGGTGCGTGTGCCGACGGGGGTGTGATGAGATCCACAAGCGATGGTACAGGTGGCGACTTGGTGCATATCTAGTTGTTGCCTACTGAAGAGCAGGTGGACGAGCAGCCAACGGACATGGTTGCTGCGGCCAGAGCTTCTAATGCTAGGCAGAGTAAGTAGAGAAGAGGAGAAGCAAATGTTGGATATGTCAGTTTCATTACTTGCAGAGTAGCATATCACCATATATAATCATAGTCTAGGTTTGGATTCGAACCAGCTACAGGAGCACGTCTCTATTTTTTCTAAAACTCAGCAACGTCTCTTTACTGGTACACTAGCTTGTTCTGTACGCCTTCTCAAGTCTTTAATTGTCTTTCTTTTTTTTGCAAGGAAGGAAGCATGACAAAATTGAGAGTTCCTGGGACTCAAACTAAGACCTCTCGGTTGAAAACCAAGGGTGCTAGTCACTTATGTGGCGAACGTTCCCTGGGAGGAGGACGGCAGACAAATGCATTTTCCACGCAGTTTTAGTTGCGACGCAAGATCGAACGATCACAGTTTCGGGAATGTTATCAGATGAACGAGCCCAGTTTTTCTTTTCTTCCTATATATAAAAAAGTATGCTACTTGGTGTCGGCTTAGTCAACAAACGAGTGTGCCAACCTTGACCAATGGATTGACATTCAATGTCTGTCATGTTTCTTCAGTCTTTTCTTCCTCCAGCCGCCAAAGCCAAACTAGCACCGGCGGGACTGCCTGCTCCCGCCTCCCACGGCTGGCTGTGCTGCCGCGCACGCATCATGGCCACATTGCATCCTAAAACTCTGTGCATCTTCCTCAACTCCTGTTCGTTCCTGCCCAAGGCTTCACCATCGTCCTCCACCTTGGTTCGCTCACCGCGGCACCGTACTCCGATCTTGTCAACATGTCAACAACCGAGAGGAATAAGGAGATGACTGCACATGGTGAGGATGACAGTAGGGACCCAGCAGCGCGCACAGTTGTTTTTTTGGGACGAAGAAGGGTATCAATTGGGTTATGCGGGAGCTGTGGCACGTCTAGCCCAGTCTTTTATTTCATATGTTTACCACATGACCAACCCAGTTTGTCTTTTTCCTTTTTGAAAATGGCTAGCCCAGCTATTTTGTTTTTTGCAGAATAACCAACGTAGGCCTACTTGCTTTTCTACGCCTTGCTGGACTGGAAATCTTTCAAGACGAGGAGGGATGCATTCGGGCTTGCCCAGAAAATGCGCTATAAGTAATAAGAAATGGGCAATAAGTAATAATAAGTGGGCTATAAAATGAAAAAATACAGCAAACAAACAATTAGTTCCAAAATACTTTTTTCTTTCGGATTTTGATATTTTAAATTTCATTGTTTTTGTGTGGGTAAAATTTCATTGGATATAAATTAAGGTATGTTTAGTTTTTAAATTAATTTGAATCTGGCTAGAATTTTCGGGCTGTATGCTATTTGGGATAGATTTGCAGGCTGACTTGTGGGTCTACTAGGTTGACGTGTACAAAACACTTTGTCAACTTAGTCTACAAACAATTCTACCAGCAATGACCGTTGGATGTTAATCCAACGGCCGTGCTGCTTCTTCAATATTTGATCTTCTTGCTCCAGCCGCCCAAACCAATGCCAGTGGGACTGCCTGCTCCCACCTCCCGTGGCCGGCTGTGCTACCGGACAGGCCGCACCGCCCCACCCTACTCCATCGCTGGCCAGGCCATTCCTCTACTCACACACACCACCTGTTATTTTTCTGTGACGGTAGCCGAACCAGTAAACCCTCGTACTCCCCACCGTGTGGGCAACCACTACCGAGTCTTCCCCAGCTCCGAGTCGTTCCCTTCCTAGGCCTCACCGTCGTCCACCGCCCTGGTGCTCTCGGTGCAGCGTGGTCAACATGGTCAATGAATGACATCCATCGGAAGTGGGTTGTACATGGAGAGACTGATAGCTGGGTCCATGGTTGCACATAAGGAAATGCCTCCTTATTATGCGCAAAATAATGATTCCTCCACCTGACAGCAGGGACCCACCAAAAGGGCCTCTGTATTTAGCGAAAAAAACATTCCCCCCGCTGATAGCTCGGACCCACAAGCTATATATATCTTCGCACGCAAGGAAGTGCCTCCTTATTACAAAAAAAATGAATACTCCCCCTGCTAGCTGGGACCCACCATAGTGGGAGGCTGACTTGTGGGCCTACTAAGTTGACACATATGGAGGGCTTTGTCAACTTAGTCAATATGAACGATTCTAGCTCCAGTGATCATACAATGTCCATCCAATGGCCGTAGTGCTTCTTCAACCTCTAGTCTTCTTGCTCCAACCGCCCAAACTAGCGCCGGTCGTGCCGCCTGCTCCTGCCTCCCGTGGCCGACTGTGCTGCCGTGGAGGCCTCACCTCCCCCTACTAGTCCCACCGCTAGCCAGGCCATCCCTCTACTCACCCACACCCCCTGTTATTCTGCGGCGACGACAGCCTCACACCGCAGCCGAACCAGTGAACGCGCATACTCCTCGCTGCATGGGCATCCACTACCACGTCTTCCCCGGCTCCGCATCGTCCCCTTCCTAGTCCTCGCCGCCATCCACCGCCTTGGTGCTCTTGGTGCGGCGTGGTCAATGTGGTCAAGGAACGACTTCTATCGGAAGAGTACTATACGTGGAGAGGTTGACAGCTGGGTCCATGGCCGCAGCAAGGAAGTGCAACCTTATTACGCGCAAAATGATGATTCCTCCACCTGACAGCAGGGACCAACCAGACGGGCCACCGTATTTGGCGAAAAAATGTTTTCCCCATGACTGCTAGGACCCACCAGCTACTTCTTCGCACGCAAAGAAGTGCGTCCATATTATGGGCAAAATAAATGATTCTCCCCTTGACAACTGGGACCCACCAGCTATATCTTCGCATGCAAGGAAGTGCCTCCTTATCCTCCCTGACAGTCGGGACCCACCTGGTCGAAGCGTACGTAGCATTATCATTTTGGTTGCGAACGTGTACGTACATACTGGTCGATCGGTCTGTCTGTAGGTTGCAGCGATGAACCGTGGCCGAGTAAGGAAGGGCACGTGTCATAGTAGAGGCGCGGACATAGTATGCACACGTACGTATAACTAGGGTACAAGAAAGTAAATACAGCCACGTACGTACATACGAGCGGGGTCTCAAACACCTACTCGTGCATACATATGGCGAGTGTCGGATTTCGGGCTCCGCAAACCCTGGATAGATTCAAACTCAGGGGTGTGCGCGAAGAAATCAACCTCCCTAGTTTGCCAACCCATTGATCCCACGACCTAGCTCGACGAACTAAAAGGAAATAGGACACAACAATTTACCTAGGTTCGGTCCACCATGCGGTGTAAAACTCTACTCCTGCTTTGTGGTGGATTGGCCTCGAGGTGGGCTGAGGATGAACTAGTACAGTGGAAGAACGACCTCAAGAGGTGTGTTCTTGAGCCGGTGGGAGAGAGGATGATTTGAACGATCTATATCCCCTCTATGGTGGTGGCTGGGTTCTATTGATAGTGGCCTTGGTCCTCTTCCCCAAAAATGGAGGCGGGAAGGGATCCCACAATGACGAAATTCGAAGGGAGACAACTAGTACATCTTATCCTGACAAAAGTAGTCTTCGCCTGCAAAAGCCTCTGGTCATGACACCGTGGTGGGCTTGGCGATGACCTCTGTCCTACCGTCCTGGTGGTCTTGGTCTTGTTGCATGGGAATGGAAACCTTTGGCTGATTTCCCGGGACTCCGCGCCTATGCTTGCCTCCTTAACACCAAAGAGGAAACTGCTGTCCTGCGCCCGCTGGCGCCGGCCTGGCCTTGGTCCACATCTCATGTCATCTGAACCTCACGAGGCGAGGCTTGGATAGAAATCTCTGCTCCTTAGGAGCCATCCTGAGGAGGCCGCTCCTTTTGGAGGTCTTGGTGTCGTCCAGCTCATGAGGCTTGGCCCCTCGCGAGGGTCTTGAGTTGTTAGTGCTGAAGATGGGCCACACCAGGCCCTCGATGGAGCCATGCCATGAGCCGCAGGCAGGAAACACTACAAAAAAATACACTTCCGTGATGATACGTGTTTGTCATAGTAGGTCGCGTTTTCTGTCATGCATGTACATCCATGACAAATTTATGACAGAATCAAGATAGTCATACCTGTGCTGTCATAGAAGTGTTCCATGACATTACCAAAATTATCATCATGGAAGTGTCCACTTCCATGATGATAAATCGCGCGTCCCAGAAGTGCTTTTGTCAAGGGTGATCGACACGTGGCATCCACCATAACGTAACGCCGTTAAGATATCGGGTCGGATTTTGGATCCGATAACCCGTTAACAGCCACGACCAATGTTGATTTTCCACGTGTAAAATTCTCATTGGCTGACGGATCCACGCATCAGCTCCGCGTTGGCACAGGTGTCACTCATCCAATGGTCGAGATGACCTATGATATGTTGACACGTGGACCGGCCCAAAAGTATCCCACAGAGTTTAAATGGGCCGGCCCAATCGAAGGCCCATAAGATTTAGCGGGCCATAATGGGCCGGCCCAGCTAAAGACCCACAAAATTTAGCGGACCATAATGGGCCGGGCCCAGCTAAAGGCCCACACAAATTTGCAGACCATAATGGGCCGGCCCAGCTAAAGGCCCACAAGATTTTGCAGACCACAATGGGCCGGCCCAGCTAATGGCCCACAAGATTCTGCAGACCATAATGGGCCGGCCCAGCTAAAGGCCCAACATTCTCTGTCAAATCGGATCGTCAATGGCCTATCCTAAACTTGTCATCAATGCGGCCCATGGTCACTTTTGGCTTCATTTGGGCCCATTTACAGGCCATGAAAACTTTCAGCCCATAAACGACCATAAAGGATTTGGGTCATATTCGGCCATGTCTGACATTCGGCCTGTTAGAGGCTCACTATAGATTTGGGCCACTTGCGGCCTGTTGTCATTTCTGGCGTGTTAATGCCGGATGTAAACCATGGGCCATATGTGGCCCAACGTCATATCGGGCCCATTAATGGCCCATATAAAAATGGCGATAATCTAGCCCGATCGAAGTTCCGGCCCGTTAAAGGCCCGTGTATTAGGTCAGCGCATTTACGGCACGTCCGAATTTCGTCCTGTCAAAGATCCGCATCGTAAATGGGCCACCATTTCGGCCTGCTAAGTCCAGTGGGTTATTTGGCACAATCAGGGCCCAATCTCACTTTCGGTCTATTAAAGGCCCATGTTTTTTATGGGCTCGAGATATTTACACCTGTAAAAGGCCTAATTTTACTGAGGGCCCAAATTATGTTTAGGCATGTTAAAGGCCCACTATGGGCACAGGCTTACCAGAAAAATATGAAAGCTTATGCTGATTTAGGCCCAGATATTTTTAATGGGATACATGCCAATTTTGGCCCGTAATCATTTTTAGCCCAATTGGAATGGGCCCGACGAATGTTGGCATGTTGGGCTCCTATGAAGCTTTCAGCCGAATACATTACTAACATAAACCTACACTATGCAAAAATAGCATCGTAATTACTGCAGCCTGTGGCAGCATCATAAATGTTGTATCACAACAAAATAAATTCCAACCATACAACAAAAGGCCTGTTGGCATAAAGTTTACAGTCCTTCCAGATAAAAGCACCATCAGATGTATAGAAGCACAAATCATTTGACCTGTGTGCTAATGTTTCAGGCTGTAGAATCTGATGGAGCAACACGATCTCCACCTTTTTTCCGCCATTGCTCTTGAACAACGAAGCGAATGTATGATAGCCTGGTTTCAAAACCATTCATATCTTGACGACATTTCTCAACCACTATTCTTGTTTCCGAAACAACATCCATTAGGAATTGGACTTGTGTCTGGAGCACAGATATATCACTCTGTCTAGCAGGAAGATTTTGTTCAGAAGGCGATTTGGACGAGGTTACCTTGACAACCAACCCAGAATTATGTAGGAAGGTGCTTTTTGCACTGTTAGTGGAGAGATACTGACGCACTGCAGCAAGAGGTGACATTGTGCCTGTCGTAGCCTCGTCACCTTCAGGTGGTTGTGGATGTTCAATCATTTGTTCCATAGCTTCCTGAAAGTTTGAACTTGTAGATTAGTGTACCAGATAATTTACTAATGAGACAAGAACAAACAAAGTAGGTTAAACGTTTATACATAACTTATTTTGGTGAACTACTGTAATATATTAACATGTATTGTAGTGCCAACTACATAATAAAACCACTTTCGAAACATATGTCCATGTAGCATGCCTACTGTATTGTCTATTTCCTCACATTCGTTGATATCTAAGGATAAAGAGACATGGTTTAAAGTAGGATGAACATAGTATGACATCATTCATATCATGGGCAAACAGATATAAAACAAACATGCTATTTTATCATTGTGTGCGCACATGAACATAACAACTAGATTACAGATCAAGACCAAAAGAATATCCTAAGTATCTTTTAAACCATGTAAGGTGAAATGATACGTTAAGACAACTATGTAAAAAAGTGAACAGAGTAACTGACAATGGATGCAAAACAAGTAGTTAAATGAACACATCGCAGTACCAATCAGTTCTAGGCAGGAGGAGTAAGGACTTACAACAGCGGCTTGAACTGGTGTGCTCATGCCCTTCATCTTGCTGGTGTGGCAATCCTTGAAGATTTGCACTGCATTCGGTTCAGGTTCTTTTTGGTCCACACGAGCTTTCCTCTGTATTTGGAACAAGTCAATATAGATACGATAATATGGCACACAAAAAAGAAGGAAGTAGCAGCTATTTACAAGAGCCTCGTAGTGTGCAATATAGCTACGAGATCCTGTTGTCTATTGGAATTTCACTTTAGAATGGTTGGTTTTGTTCTTCAAACAGTTAGCCTAGAACAAGATACACTTGTAAGGCACATACATAAATACAAGTTCAATATGTGGTTTGATCAAATACATATAGCCTACCTGATACTTTGGATCAGACCAGTGTTTAACGAGGGTTGTCCAGTCTTCATCTGTAATATATTCCACTAGAGATGTTTGGGCGATTTCATTGTTAGCCTTGCCTTCAAAGTGAGATTTTCTAAGGTGGTGCCGATACTGTCACAGAGCAGACTGAAAAACATGAGTGCATGCTTGTTTAGTTGCATCATCTTTTGGATCCAACTTGAACCTCATCTGTTGAAAAAAGAATGTGAGTCTTATTAGGAGGAAGCTAGAAAGTATGGGACAGAGCAAGACAATATTACTAATTGTGATGAATAACATTACTTACGGATAAATGGTCAAGGAAGGTGTTAAACTGGGTATTGTCTTTCTCATTCCTGTACTGGATCCACGTTGGGAGGATACGTGCATGACACCTAACGGCAACGGCTGCCTCTGATACTAACTTGGCTGACTCTGTAGCATCACGTGGCCTTTTTAAACCTGCCTCAAAATGGATCTCCATTCTTCCTCCTTTAGATTTTGTTAATCTGTCAAGCATTATCCCTGATGTCTGTTTCCTCTTGCGTCGTGGTGCTAGTTCAACAACGAATATGGAAAGTGTTAGTGTACATCAAACTATGAGAGTACATATAAAGGAGCATGCAACTGCAACTTGACTCGGTCAGGTACCGTCTTGGTCTTGATGCTCATGAGGTTCATCTGATCTTGCCAAGTCTTGTTGTGCCAGCAGGGCTTCAGAAGTAGTGTTAGGTCTGAAGGCAGCCTGGGAACTAGCCAGTTCCGGAGCAAACGAACGAGTAACTGGTTGAGATGCTGGTACAATTGAAGCGGATGCTGCAGCTGGTGGAGCAGGTGATACTGTGTTTGTAGATTTAGCCGGTGGACTTGGACCTTCTACTGCACTATAAGTACCAGCAGAATCTCGACGATAGATCCTTTTCCGTTTCACCCGACGAGTAACAGCACTCCCTACTATATTATTTTCCTTGCTCTTTTTTGACTTTGCCATGTCAAGCTGTACCCACAATACAAAAAAATAAAATCACTCTTCAGAACTCATTGATGCATGATACAGACAAGCAATACTTTGATGTAAGACAATCATATGAGGATGGAATATGTAAAAAAAACAGGACGGCATGACATATTCACAGCTACGATGTGCAAACTAAGTAGAAGGATTTTCAAGAAAATAGAAGTAATGCAAGCTAGACACCATACAAAAGATGCAACCAATATTATTCTGCCAAGTTAAAAGTGTCTTGTCATAAGTGGCAATTCGAAAAATTAGAAGCAGTACAACATAGAAATCAATGCAAGATGCAACCACTATCAAACTGCCATGTTAAAAGCGTCCAATCATGAGTGACTGATGTGGGATACACAACAGCAGTGCTTTGATGTAAGAACATGGTATGATAGATAGATGCAGTGTATTCTAGACACATAAAGCCATGTCATATGCACATGTATAACGTATAAACTCGACAGGTGCAATTTAATCAAAATAGAAGAAATACAGGCTAGACAACATAGGCAACATGAAACCAATTATCACACTATTAACTTAGAGCAAGCACCCACGATGGTGGAGTACGTGAGATGAACTCATCATATAGACTTGGGACTTCAACTTCATTAGCAGTAGCAGTGGCAAATCTAGAGAGCCTCTGTTTGCGTCGGTGTGGAGGACCACCAACATCCCCTAACTTACTCTTTTCCTTCCTATTTTCTGATATTGCCTTATGAAGTCAAAACCACAAGAAGATGAATAAAATTAGCTCTGCATAACTAGTTGATGCATGATACAGACGAACACTACTTTGATGTAAGGCAAGCGCAGGATAGGAGGATGGAATATATACAAAAAAGACAGCGTTTCATATTCACACGTACGATAGGAGGATGGAATATGTATGAAAAAATAGTAAGCTGAAGGCATTTCAACAAAATTAGAAGAAATGAAAGCTAGGCACCATATGAACATGCAACCAATATCACTCTATCAGGTAAAAAGTGTCTCGTCGTAAGTGCCATTTCAAGAAATTAGAAGCAGTACAAGCTAGAAGACAATGCAAGATCCAACCTACATCACAGTCCCAAGTTAAATGTGTCTTATGGGTAAGTGATCATTGCGGGTATAAGTTGTAAGCTACGCAGATGCAATTCAACATAATCAGAAGCAATACAAACTAGACATCATATGGAAAACGCAACCACATATAACAGTTCCAAGTAAGAGCAAGCACCTGTGATGGTGGAGTAGGGGAGATGTGCTCATCATGTACACGTATGTTCTAGAAACAGGAACACGTGTCATATTCACAGGCATTATGTGTAAAGTAAGCAGATGCAATTCAAGTTAGAAGCAATACAAGCTAGACATCATACGCAACATGCAACCACATATAATAGTGCCAAGTTAGAGCAAGCACCTGTGATGGTGGAGTAGGGGAGATGTGCTCATCATCTACACAGCTACGTTGACTGTCTAGCCTTGCGTTGTCTTGCGAATCTTGTTGGGAGGATGGCGGAGTAGAATCTGTAGAGAACCTCCGTTTCAGTTGCTCGGAAGGACCACCATCATCCAATGCCTTGCCAATTTCCTTCAGCTTTATTGATTTTGCATTGTGAGGTCATACCGACAAGAAAAAGGAATATCATTCGCTCTTCAGAACTCATTCATGCATGATACTGACAAACACTACTCTGATGAAAGGCAAAGTCATGATACGAGGATGGAATATGTACGAAAAAATGGACGGCTTGACATATTCACACCTATGATGTGGTAACTAAGCAGAAGGCACTTCAACAAATTAGAAACACTGCAAGACACCATATGGAAGGTGCAATCAATATCACTCTGCCAAGTTAAAATTGTCTCGTCATAGGTGGCGTTCATCAAACTAGAAGCAATACATGCTAGAAATCATATTCAAGACGCAAACCAATATCACACTGCCAACTTAAAGGTGTCCCATCATAAGTGACTGATGCAGGATACACAAGAAGAGTAGTTTCATGTAAGAACATGGTGTGATAGACAGATATAGTATGTACCAAAAACAGGAAAGCGTGTCATATTCACATGTATCATGTGTAAGCTAAGCAGATGCAGTTTACACTAATTAGGAGCAATACGAGCTAGACACCATATGCAACATGCAACCAGATATCACACTGCCAAGTTAGAGCAAGCACCTTGGATGGTGGAGTAGGGGAGCGGAGACTTGGACCTTGTAATGCACTATCAGTACAAGGAGAATCGGTACAGATGCTCCATTTACGTTGCTGCAGAGGACCACCATCATCGCCTTCCTTACTCTTTTCCTTCCTCTTTCTTGATTTTGCCTTGTCAAGTCAAACCCACAAGAAAAAGGAATAAAATTTGCTCTTCAGAACTCATTGATGCATGATACTGACGAACACTACTTTCATATAAGGCAGCCGCATGATAGGAGGATGGAATATGTATGAAAAACAGGACGACGTGACATATTGACATGTATGATGTACAAAGTGTAAACTAAGCACAAGGTGTTTGAACTTGTTAGAATCGATGCAAGCTAGAAACCATATGAAAGATGAAACCAATATCACTCTGCCAAATTAAAAGGGTGCCCTAACAAATGTATTTGACCAAATTAGAAGCAATACATGGCAACATGCTAGAGATAATATGCAATATGCAATGAATAAAGGTGACTCATCGTAAGTGATTGATGTAGGATATAGAAGAGAGGTAGTTTCATGTAAGAACAAGGTTAACACATAGATGCAGTGTGTACCAAAAATAGGAAGGCATGTCATATTCACAGGTATAGTGTGTAAACTAAGCAGATGCAATTTACCCTAATTAGAAGCATTGATAGACACCGTATGCAACATGCAACCACATATCACACTGCGAAGTTAGAGCAAGCACATGTGATGGTGGTGTAGGGGAAGTGCGGTCTTCAGGTACAGAGCTACGTTCAATATCTTCATTTAGGCTTGCTGTTTCTTGAGAATCATGTGGAGAGGATGAAATTGCATTCTTTATAAGAGTATTGCGTCTCATATTGACCCACACGCGTGACTGTCTCATCATAAGCGATAGATGCAGGATACACAAGAACAGTAGTTTGATGTAAGAACATGGTGTGATAGGCAGATGTAGTATGTACCAAAAACAAGAAGGCGTGTCATATTCACATGTATAATGTGTAAGCTAAGGGGATGCAATTTAACAAATTAGGAGCATTGATGAGGGATACACAAGAAAAATAGTTTGATGTAAGAACATGGTTAATAGAAAGACGTAGTATGTACCAAAAACAGGAAGGCATGTCATATTCACAGGTATAATGTGTTAACTAAGCAGATGCAATTTACCCTAATTAGAAGCATTACAAGGTAGACACCATGCAACATGCAACCACATATCACACTGCCAAGTAAGAGCAAGCATCTGTGATGGTGGTGTGGGGGAATTGCGGTGATCAACTAGAGAGCTACGTTGACTATCTTCATTTAGCCTTGCTGTTTCTTGAGAATCATGTGGGGAGGATGACACTGCACTCTTTAAACGAGTAGGGCGTCTCACAGTAACCCACCCGGGTGACTGTCTCATCATAAGTGACTGACGAGGGATACAAAAGAGCATTAGTTTGATGTACGAACATGGTTAATAGACATATGTAGTATGTATCAAAAACAGGAAGGCATGTCATTATGAAAGGTATAATGTGTAAAGTAAGCATATGCAATTTAACCAAATTGGAAGCAATACAAGCTAGACACCATATGCAACATGCAACCACATTTGACAACGTGAAGTTAAAGCAAGCACCTGGGATTGTTGTCTGTGGCAATTGAGATCATCAACTGCAGAGCTACGTTTACTGTCTCCAACTGCTGACACTGCACCCATTGGAACGTTGAAATGCTTAGTGCTTATCTTCGAATTACACTAGAGCGACTTCTGTCTTTTCTTTTCCGCATTCATCAACACTGCGTCAGAGTCTGAAATACCCATGCATTAAAAAAAATAGTGTGAGTATGGGTGAAGTGTGTGCACAATTAGTACAGTGTAAAGGTAGCAGATAGCAGGTCGGTGAGAAATAAATGACGGGAGACATATGATAGCTCCACAACATGCACGACACACTAAATTACTACAGGATTCTATGAAAAGTAACAGTCGACTGAAAGCAAATAGGACAGTCCATTTTTTCTGCACCATCCGATGTACAAAGAATGGGCAGATCGCCTTCATCTACCTCCAGCCAGTTAGTGTTGACGATCTTCCTCGAAACGCCAACGACCATCGGCCCAGTATTCCTCCCCTTCCTGCGCCCTCCCCTCAGCCTCATCGCACCGCCATGCTTGGCACCGCCCCCGGCCATCCATTCAAGCCCCGCCGACCTCCAGATCGGGCGCAAGCAGCTCCTGCTCCCCACACCCCTATGATAGACACCGATGCGCCACTTCCCCGGGGAACAGGCGGACTAGGTGCTCCACACGCCTAAGTGGGTGCTGCTTATTTTAATTGCGGTTTGACTGACCCTGAATTGAAATCCAGGCGAGCTACTGACCTCTAGCAAAGGTGAAATAGTAAAAGAGAGGAAACCTTGTGCATTTAGTATCACGAAGAAGATGCAGTAAGCATTGTTGAGGAAATCGTTAACTGGCAGCTGCTCGGTTGGCTGGTGAGTAGGGGATTAATTGGCTAATTGGCAAGTTAATCGGCCATTTCATCAATTAATCGGACGATTTATTGGTTTATAGGCTACTCGGTGACCCTACGAGTAGGGATTAATCGGCAAGTTAACTGGTTAATCGGATGAATTCTTGAAAAGGGGCAGTAAGAAGTGCTCAACTAGTTTCTTTTGTGGGATGAATACGATGTGAGCGGAGACGTAAGATTTGCACGAATAAGGGAAGAGGAGTACCTCTTTCTGCTGGCAGTGCTATGTTCTCCTTCTGTTTTTCCGACGATCTTCTTGTTGTTCGTCGGAAACGAAAAGTTGTGGAGGACGGTGCAGCCTTGGACGAACCCATGGGCAAGTTGTTGAGTGTGGCGCGGTGGCCGTCTGTCGGCGGCGGGGAAGCAGATTCGAGGCGGCGAACGACGGCGTAGCGGGAATAGCTCCAGTGCGGTGGATGGTTGCGACATTGGAGCCGCAGCAGTGATGCACATGACGGCGTGGTCGGAGTGGTTCTGGTACGGTGCACGTCGGCATCGGTGTCATGGAGGCAGCTCTGCCTCGGCTTCAGCTGCTAAGTCCTTGAGGGCGTTGCGGTTGCGGTTGCGTTGGACAACGACATCGGGGTACCGGCTCTGGCGTGATGGAGGAGGGCGGCGGTGGTTTGGCCGCTATGGGGTGGAGGACGGAGGAGGTTGGGGTTTCGCGGCTGGTGGAGAGGGCATTTTCGCGCCCACGGAGTATGAATGGGGAAACGGAGGGAGGCGGGGAACTAAGGGGGAACAATGTTTCGGTTTGAGAGGCGCTTGTTTGAAATTTAGGGAAAGTTACAAACTTTTCCCCCATCTAAAATTTCGGACATATTGCGGGTTGGAGGTAGGACAGTCATGTCAGGTGTCCCAAATGTGGGCGGGATAGATTTCGGCCGAGCGCATGGGTGTTTAGGCGCCCACGGCATATGAATGCTTCTCGGAGGCGGCTGAGACTGGCGTCTTGGTGAAGTTACAAACCTACCCCGGTTTAGACCTTTGGACATCGGGCCAATAGGCTACACGGGCCAGAGTCAGAACAGTAATTTCCTACCACCAAACATTAGTCTCGTGCGGTTTCGGGTGACCAGAGGCCTATTTGGCGCTTCGTTCAATATTTGGGAGCAGAAGCATTAACGTTTTCGGTTCTCTTGAATTGAACTTTCAGGATTTGTCAAAATTCACAAATCTTTACTCTTGAAAATCCTAAAGCTACGATTATTTTGGAATGGAGGGGGTACATTTGAATATACATTGTACACGAGTATATATTAAAAAATATGCAACTTACCTCAGTTCATGCATGGTTCCAGATATAATCTCCTTGGTTGCAAAAAATAAAAAGTTAGATATGCGTATGAATATATATAGCATGTTCAAACTCACAACAAAGATTGATGCCCCCTTTTACATCTGATTTACAAATGCCATTATCTCTGGTTCAAATAGATGAATGCACTTCCTATGGATTCGAATCTTCCAAACCCCCTTTATATTGAATTCGACATGTATTCTATTTCGTAGCTAGCAATTTGGAATGTATCCATGCAAGTGACAAATGTATAAAGTGCTTCACACTAACAACATGGAGTGCACTAATTAATGTTTATATATGAATTGCAAAAGCATCCATTGCCTGTATTTCAAACCGCTCTCACTCTATGGATCGATAATATGAAATAAACACATGCACATGCTAGAATTCAATAGAGTATGGGTGTCTGATAGACCGATTTTCGTCCATACGCAATTTGCAAAATTCATGATCTCATCCAAAAATAATAATGCCATTTATATTTTAATTTAATGCGTAGACCTACCTTTTACACGTAGATGCACTATGCCTCACCCCGTTCTCACAAACGCGTTATATATCTCTCTATCTAACGCATAAGTGCACAAACTTTATATGCATCGGCATTTCTCTTTCACACATGCTCACAATCTCTCTCAGGGTGTCGAGGTGTCTCACGCACATGCTCTCTCTGTTTCTCTCTCTCTCTCTCTCTCTCTCTCTCTCTCTTTCTGACTACTATGTACCACTCTTTTCACTAATCTCAGTTGGAAAACACTATTTCTCTCGCATGCATATATACACACGCACGGTCTCTACTAGCCCTCTATACGCACATATATGTGCCTACGTGTCTCCCGCACGCACATTATCTTTAGGCCTCTCTCGCACACATTGCCCCCCTCCCCCCCCGACACACCTCTCTCTTAGTAGTTGGCAAATATGATTTGATCATATCATTCGGAAGGATATCCCTGGCTGTTAGGCTGGATGGTAATACGAGGCAAAGTTTTACCCTAGTTCGGATCGGACCCTTGCAGTTGAAGAAAGAGCCTACTCCTATTACTGTATATTAGTGATAGGGGTGTGTACAAAGTACACGTGAATACCAGGCATTGTGCGTGTGTGTATACTATCGACGAACTAGCCCCCAAGCTTGTATAACATACTAAGGGCCTAGGGTTACAAATCATATATAGTCGGCTTATCACCAGTGGGGATAGAATCCTCCGCGACTCTGGTAGCTTCGTGTTGTACGCCGAGTCCTCCACATGGGTCTTCGTATAACACGTCTCGGTCCAACCTATATGTGGCGCAGGATGGAACAGACCCATGAGTCTTCATGTTGACCCACCACAACTAGAAATGATGTGCCCACCACACCACACACGCAATTGGCCACTAAGAAAATAAGCATATACAATAGTACAATAGTATCTAGCTCACGATACGTCTCCATATTTTGTTGAACTGACAGACTTTGCATTTGATGCGTGCTCCGTATTTTGTTGACGACACTTACGGTCATTGTATTTGAAGCGAAAGCACGATATGGTCACTGGACTTCAGAATAAGCTCATCACGGTCACCACATACATTTTGTTGTGCTAACCAACATGTGGTTGGATGGTTAGGAGGACAGTGGTTTCTCAAGCCCACCAAGGTTAAAGTCCCGGTGCTCGCATTTATCTTGTGTTAATTTCAGTATTTTCTAGCGATGCATGTTTAGTGGGAGGAGACGTTCCACTCGACTACGAGGCACCTATGGTGACTTCCTAAAATCTCAAGATCATATATGTGGCCCATTCTCTCGAAGGTGCTCATAGGGGTAGGGTTCGCGTGTGTGTGCTTATAGCAGTGAGTGCTTGCGCGTATATATGAGCCATTGCGTCTGTACCGTGTTAAACAAATACGTGTAATGATTATATGGTCACTGGCTCACCCGTACAACTCCGTATTTTGTTGATGACACAATCAATTGACCAGTCAAACGTTCCATGCGGCGCAACTAGTGTTGCACCATCGGGGCACGTAACCGTGGGGCCCACCTGTCAACCGGTATATGAAAGAAAGAATTGGTAGTTTGAGTCTGTACTGTGTTAATAAAATAGGAGTACATTTAGGGTGATCATACGGTCACTGGCTCACCATACAACTCCGTAATTTGTTGATAACATGATCAATTGACCAGTCAAACGGTCCACATTCAGTAGCGCACATTACCATAGGGCCCACCCATCAGCGCGTACATGAAGGACATAAATGGTAATAAATTAGTGGTCGGTTGGTATTCAAAGTCGTGAGACCTCTGGTTGGCAGTCATTGGCGGTTGGGGGGCGTTCATTGGGCGGTGGGGTGGGGATCGCCGGAGAAAAAGCTCGGTGCGGGGAGGGGGGCTGCTAGGGGGATGGCCAGTGCGGCGGCGGACCGGCGGTGGGGAGTGGTTTCAGGGAGGGCCGGCCGGCCGCGGGCGGCGGGGGCTGGCGGCTC
The DNA here is from genome assembly GCF_018294505.1 of Triticum aestivum. Classification (NCBI taxonomy): domain Eukaryota; kingdom Viridiplantae; phylum Streptophyta; class Magnoliopsida; order Poales; family Poaceae; genus Triticum; species Triticum aestivum. Next base: position 399,943,146 of record NC_057795.1, on the reverse strand, counting down.
AAGAGGGGTGGAGTTTGATGATAAACAGGAGGCCCTTGATTTCGTATCCAACGGCTGGAAAATCTAATGACCAGAGATGAAAAAGTCAGTCGACTGACGTGTAGCCTCACCCCGCACGTACACATGCACGCACGCAAGACACGCACGCATGCAGGCCTGCAACACTGACACATACACATAACGTACACATGCACGCACGCAAGACACGCACGCATGCAGGCGTGCAACGCTAACACGTACACACGCACACATGCTGGCGTGCAACACTGACACGTACACATGCACTCACGAACACACGCACGTACGCACCCATGCATGCAACACTGAAACGTACCCATGCACGCACGCAACACTCGCACGCCTGCATGCACATAGAACATGACGCAAGACACACGCTCAACCTATATGTGCATGCACCCTTTGTTAAGGACATGGATTATTACGGGTATTAATCAATCTTATCTGTGATAAGCAGAACATTGATGTTTGCAGCGGTCTTTATGAATCACAATGTAGCGAACGTGCTATCAACATAGTAGGCTTATCTACATGAAAAAGATGACATCACACTCAATGAACAATCATCGGTTTATGAAATGCCCGCTTCTGACCGCCCTGGCCCACGAAAGGTTTCTCTGCTATGCGCTGCCTGCGTTGGGTCACTGACATGCAGGCCATGCACCCAAAGAGCCCACATGTCAGTGGAAGAACGGCGTGGTGTCCTAGGTCAGAGTCGAGGGCGCCACTCGCTGCACGCCCGGCTGAACACGCCTCCGTGCCGCATTCAAATGCCTCCATGAAACCCGCCCATGTGGAAGCCGAGAAACCCACTCTGGACACACGTCCGTTCATGACCGGGCCGGCATTAAACGCAATGCCGGCCGAGCTCCTCCCGTCCGCCGTCTATTTAATCTCCTATTTAAACGAGGCCAAACGCCAGCCAAGAATCGCACACCTCCGCCGCTCCCCTATCTCCTCCACCATTTTGTCCACTCTTACAATGGCTTACGAAGAGTAGTTATTCCGCATCCAAGCCGGCTGGGTAGCCCGCCGGATACGAGCTATGCAGCTCGCTGATCCACCTCCCTCCCGTCGCCCGACGGAGCCAGTTGCCGCCCCAAGCCGGCATGCGCTTCAGCAACTCGTCGCTCCAGGCCAGCTCGACGAGGAGCGGCGCACGGGCGTCGTTGCTGCCGTCAACGCCACCGCCTCGTACCGCGTCTCCTGTTTCTGTGGCCGAGACTCCCATGCCAGCGGCCACGCCATGCAAGCAGCGACAGAAGCTGGGTGCGCGGAGAGCGACGAGTCAGTGGCCAGCGCCTCCGCATCCGCCGCCATCATCGAGGAGAAGTAGAACACGGGAGGCCACCATCGCTTGGGTCCCATGAAGGTCACCGCGGAGGCGACGCTGGCGTACACAGCAGGTCTCTTGCCGGATCCTTTTATTGGAGGACCTTGGTCGACCCCGCATGGGCTCCACGGAAGAGGGGAATGTTAGGATGAACTCGAGCCGGTGCCGGCCATGGCGAAGTAGTGGCCGGTGATGAACTCGAACCGGTGCCGGCCACCATCATCTTCGGCACCAGCCAATTATATCAGTTGGGCAGTGGGGAAGCGAGCCGTCCTTTGCGCTGAAGCATATACCTCCGGGGCTCCCGGCAGTCTGGTGATCGTGCTGCCGGACATGAGGAACACAAATCAATCGGCGGGCGACCATTTAGGCCAGGTATTATATACCTGTGCTGTCCAGAACTAGCACCGCGTAGTTCATTTGAATGTAATGAAATCCGTCATGTTTGTATGAAAATCCGGTATTTTATATGATTTCTGTCGTTGTTTATATGAAATATCAGTTTGTCTACGTGTTTGCGTGAATTTCGTCCGGTTGGATGTTGTAATTTGTGGGTCGTCGGTCGGTCTGCGGGCGGCTCGGGCGGTGTTGTGGGAAAAAAACACAGCTCGTGCAAGCTCGTCTCCAACGTGCGTGCTGGAGGATGCATGACAGAATGAGCACCCGAGCCATTCCTCGTTCATCGGTGGCAAAGGCACTGGTGGACAAATGGGTCGCCAATATTTTGGCTACCCTGGGCAAGATCCAAACAACCCCTCCCAACAGATTCAAATCCCTCGTTCACCATGGAATTTTGCCATGTGTTGTTTTCATGGACTAGCAAGATGCCCGTGCATTGCACGGAACATCAAGATGCATTTTTTTACAAACTCTCGCATGCATGCAAGGGATAATTAATGTCCTCCTTTGCTAGTACCACGAGGCAAACACCATTAATATTGCATCGATTAGTGTTAGTGGCCTTGTATATCTACAAATTGTAATTTTGATAGTGGCCCCTTGTATATAAAAATGGAGGGAGAAAGATGAGAGATAAGGTGAGGAGGAGTGGGGCGTGGTGGTGACTGGTGGTCGGACTGGGCAGAGGCATGGCGATGGACGGCGCATTATGTCTAGGTTTGTATCTATCTCACGCACACTACGTAGGTGGGGGACGTGCATGAAGAGAAGAGGTGCACACAAGGCGCATGTACTCCCGTCTCTTTCCCAACCACACCCGTGCAGGTACACGGTGGAGCTCATTTCTGTACGAAAAAGGCAGCCCAAGTGGTAATTTGGCACGTGTACT